>NC_055994.1:96850777-97212942 GCF_018446385.1 Zingiber officinale | reverse complement strand
CCGTTCCGACCTGCAACACAGATTACGTCAATGTCGAATTAGGGAAGGGGTCCCCAACATTAACCCTCCGACTCTCAAGTTAGTCACCGGCGATGAAGTAGAAGGCAGAGCAACAAGAATGAACAGTAACGAGAACAGTGTGTATCGCATATTGCGTACCTCCGCTGATGCTTGAACCTCCCTTTTATATAGAGCTCCTGTAGCGCGCGTGCACGCTCCCCAAGGCAAGCACGCTTCCCAAAGTTTCCCTTGAAAAAACTTGTCAGTAAAGTGCCCCTGACACAGTACCTTAACGGGTCGTAGGGCTATAAATGAATCAAGCGTTCGTGAACAAGCTTGGTGTTCGGCTTGGTAAAAGCTTATTTATGTTCGTTCAATATAGATAAGATTAATTAAACAAACAAGCTTGAACAGCTTGTTAAACTAAACAAACAAGCTTGAACACATATGTATTCAGCTCGTTAACGTTCGTGAACAACGTCCGTGAACAATGTTCGTGAACAATGTTAACGAACCATATTTATTAATAAAACTATTTTCAATATGCTAAATAAATAATAAAATAAATAAATTTAAATTATCAAGCTCAATAACCAATCAAACAACTAAAAGTTTCAAACAATCAAACAAGCTTGAATTGAGAGCTTGATAAAATCTAAACAAATCAAACTTGAACCAAGCTTGAATTGAGAGCTTGATAACATTTAAACGAACCAAGCTCAAGCCAAGCTTCAAATAAGCTTAAGCTCATAAAAAATAAACCAAGTCAAGCTTGAACACTCATTTCAAAAGCTTGGTTCATTTTAAGCTTGGCTCGGCTCGGCTTGGTTACCTTATCAAACAAGCTTGAACACCCCAAATCTTGGCTCGGCTCGGCTTGTTTACGGTCCTAACGAGCCGAGCATATCTCTGAAGTGACAGTGGAAGCTTCTGCCGTACGATCTTTTGGTTGTCCATGCCCTGTGTCAGCGACACTAACTCCCAAAAGGATGTCGATAGATACCAGAAAGAGTATGCTAATAGGCCGAGTGGGTTAGCCGCTCGGGTGGAGCCTCGCTGCCCCCGTATCTCATCCGCTCGGTCGTAACTCCGCTGTTTGTGTGTCTTGTCGGCTCGGCCGAAGTTCCGCTCTGCCAATGCCAAGCCCTGCTGCCTGGCCGAGCGGGGTAATTACTCGGTCAAAGTTCTGCTCCGCCAATGCCGAGACATGTTGCCTGCCCAAGCGGGGTAGTCGCTCAGCCGAAGTTCCGCTCTACTAATGCTGAGACCTGCTGCTTGGCAGAGCGAGGTAGCCACTCGGTCGAAGTTCTGATCTGTCAATGCCGAGCTGGTCATTTGAGCATCGGTCATTTGACACCTCCCTGTGTCGAAGGCAGGATCAGGCCGAGACCTTCTCCTCCCGGTCGGAGCCACCATGGTCGCTATCCTCCGCGGGGTGGGGCCCCTCATCATCACCGCATTACATGTCTCCCCCTCAAGTCTAGTCAAAGGAGATTGCAAGCCCGACTGAGTAGACAAAATTATTTGTGAAGCTTTCCACTCGATCAGCTTCGACACTCCTTGGTTTCTGATCAGACTAACGTGACCCAACGGTCGGCTATGTGACCGCTCTCTGCCGGTCGGCCTGTTGAGGATTGTCGTTCGACCATAGGTATGCTCCCTTAAGCTGATCGGCACAATGAACATCCATACTTGGAAATCTTTTCTTGGGCTTTTTTAGGTGAGCGCGATCCGGGCTTACGTCAGCCATATTTCTGGGAGGCCGTGTAAATTCCGGCTCATAATGGCTGAGTGCAATCCCATGCCTTCTTAACTGCCCTCATTAAATGTCGGCCCGTGGCGAGACGCCACGTGTCCTACCCAGTGTCGTCGCACGCTTGACATGATAGGCGGATATCCGCTAGCGATGTGACGTTTGACGCTTCAAATTCAACGGACCGATTTCTGCCTGAGTTTCCGCGACCTAGATCGAACGGCTCCGGTCGACCGGCCCCGAGGTTTATAAACATCGCTTGCTTCGCCTTCTTCACTTTGAGTCGCCGTCTTTGCCTACAAGCCTCTCGGTGACACCGTGTTTTGCTCCACCGCCCTCTTTTTCAGGCAATCTATGTGATCTCTCTAGTAAGCCCTCATCTTCCTCTGATTGAAGTTGTTCGTTGTTGGTAGGATCCTCTTTTCCAAGTCGCATTTCTTCCCTGTTTTCCGTTAAGCTTTAGTTTCAATGGCAAGCTCTTCCCAACCCCCTGCCTCCGTCTCTAGGCTCTGGTACACATCCATTGAGTCCAGGTTCGACAAAAGCGATGCTGAAAGTTTGAGAGATGTTTTCAAAATTCCTTCTAATTATTAAATTCTTCTTCCTTCTCCGTTCAATCGGCCAAATTCTCCACCACCCGGCCGTCTTACCTTCTTTAGGGATCAGTTTACCGTCAGTCTGCGGTTTCCTATTCATCCCTTCTCTCCCACCATTTGTAAATACTTTCGCATCTCCCTTCATCAATTAGTGCTGAACTCCTTTTGACTGCTGTGTTGGGTAGTTATTCTGTTCCGCCGGCACGACCTTCCTCTCACTCCCCTTATTTTTCACTATTTTTATTATCCGAAATTGTCCAAGCGGGGGACTTTTATTTTCCAAGCCTGAGTGGGCTTAGTTTTCTTTGACAAAATGTCGACCTCCAACGAGCATTGGAGGGAATACTTCTTTTTTATATGCCTTCCCAAGCGACCAGACTTCCCGACCCACTGGCAGGTCGAAGTGACGAGTCAGCCTCCCTTGAAACAGTACAAGAGCCGATCGGACTACCTCAACGCAGCTTTAATGTTGGTCGGTCAGAAGTATGACATCCATAAGTTGCTGTTGGAGGGTGTCCTCTATATATTCGGTCTGAGTCCGATCCGCACCCAGCTTCCTTCCAACCTAGGTATGCAACTTCTTTACTTCTTCCTTTGATTCTAACTGATTTTCTTCCTCTTTTGTAGCCGAAGTCATGCTACGCGCGCGTCTGGCCGGTAAGGCTAAACTTGCGGACACCGCGATCAATGCGGCAGCTGCGGAGGAGTTGGAGAGTCGCGGCCTGTAGCCGGTCGACTCTCAAGAAGACCCCCAAGACGAGAGCGAAGTGACTCCAGTCTTGGTGAGTGGTGGAGCGGCTGGTGGATCACGCCATCTTTCCGAACGGCTTCCGGTCGTTCAGGTTGAAGGGGCGTCTGGCTCGGCTTCCTCAGGAGAGCCACTAGTCGGGCGTAAGAGATGTTGGGCGGAGCCTTCATCCCACTCCATGTCCTCAGTGATGCGGTTCGCCAAACAGGTTGAAACTTCAACCCCCGCTCCCGTCCAAGAGACCGTTGCCCTTGAGTCGTTTGATCGGACACCATCATTATCTGGCCTGCCAGAAAGAACTCTCTGCACACCGCCAGTGGCCTTCATGCCACCACCATTCAAGGTCAAAATGTTTGGTATCCGTCTGGCATCCTTGTCAAAGCCGTCCGGACGAGCAACATCTACCCAATCAGCCTCGAGCGGTCATCGCTATATAACGGCGATTCTCCATCTGCAAACTGATGAATGGCGCGAGTCGGCTACTACTGAATCCCGAGCCCCTGAGTACCAAATAATTATCCAGGGGCCGCTTGTACAGATATGGGCTGACACCCAAGCTCGTGCAGCGATGATGTCTCCGAGGGAGCTTGCAGACAGCCACACCCAGATGTCGACTGGGGTAAGTGTTGTGTTATACTATTTTTCATAATTTATCCCTGGTCAATGCTCATACTTTCCTGGTTATTCACAGTATTGGGTAGAGAGTCTGGCCATGTGCCAAAGGCTCATATTTTTAGAGGAGAAAATCAAGAAGTTGAATGCGTCGAGCGGCCAATCCTCCGCCTCTCAGGAGTAGGCAAATGCTAAGGTGGCGAAGCTGAAGGTTGATTTGGCGAAGAGCACAACGCTGCTCGAGAAGGCCTCTCTGCTAGCTCGACTTAACAAGCAGGTCACCACTTTTGATGCCAAGATCGAGTCAGCTAATGTGAGGAAGCTCCGGGCCATCGAGTTAACTGAGCGTTGGAGGGACAACACGACATTGGCTAGCCAGCTCGGGAATTGAACTTCCCTAATATGGCCGGCCTCCAACAACTTCTCTATCTCCGCTCGGATGATCAAATTTTGCTCTGCACTGAAGTCCCTCTTTCTTTGCTTCACCGGTCGAGCGTCCAGTCGGACATGAAGCTCATGTTGAGCCATACTCGGGGAGATACCGGGAAGCTCGTGTGTCGACCAGGCGAACACATCATGATTTTGTCTAAGACAGGCGACCAACTCTACCTTCTTCTCCACCCCCAGGTCGACGGCTATAAAGGTGGTTGCTTCCATTTAACTGGGGTGGATCTGAACCTCCTCCTTTTCTTCGTACACCAATGTAGAAGGCTTTTCAGTGATTGCGTTCACCTCCAAGCGCGGATTCTTCCGAGCGCTTATCGCTTCGGACTTGATCATATTGATGTAGCATCGCCGAGCGGCGAACTGATCGCCTTTGACTTCGCCCACCCGGTCGTCCACCGGGAACTTGATCTTTTAGCAGTAGGTAGACACCACCGCCCATAATTCGTTGACGGCCCGGTCGGCCCAAGATGACGTTGTAGGCCGACGGTGCGTCTACCACGATGAAGTTTATGGTCCTTGTTCTCCTCGGTGGCTCTTCCTCGAGCGAGATGGCCAGTCGAGCCTATTCGAGCGGTAGTACCTCGTTGCTCGTGAAACCGTAGAGAGGGATTGTCATGGGCAGCAACTCATTTTGATCGATTTGTAATTGATCGAACGTTTTCTTAAAAATGATGTTCACCGAACTCCTTGTATCCACAAAAGTTCAATGAATAGTGTAATTAGCAATTACCGCCTAGATGATCAGCGCATCATCACGAGGGATCTCCACTCCCTCCAAATCACTGGGGCCGAAGCTGATCTTGGGTCCTTTTGTCTTCTCCCTGCTACATCCTACGGCGTGGATTTCCAATCGCTGAGCGTACGACATCCTGACTCTATTAGAGTCACCGCCGGTCAGCCCACCGATGATCATGCTGTTGGAACCCCAAGGTGGTTTTGGTGTGATCAACAAGTTAAGTTAGGTCCTGTGTGTTTTTAACCTTGTGTCTAAGTGTGCAAGAACTTAGGAACACAGGTAGTCGAGCGGAACACGCAGCTAGCGAGAAGGACGACATGCGGTGCATCCGAGGGACGGGCGTTGCGGAAGAGTACACCGATGGATGAGAAGGAAGCGTGCGGTGGTTCCGAGAGATGAGAAGCCGGAGCGGAAGACTGCTCGAGGAGAAAAAGACGCATCTAGCGAGAAGGTCGGCATGGGGTGCGACCGAGGGACGAAGACTGCGGATGAGTATGCTGGCAGACGAGAAGGAAGCACGCGGCAATTCCGAGGGACGAGAAGCCGGAGCGGAAGCCTGCTCGAGAAGACCGGATGTTGGGTTCGGGTGAGCCCTATTCCGGATGGTAGAGATCACCCAAGCGAGCGGAAGACTCGGTCTGAGGCGAATGGAGCGGGAGCAGAAGACCAGGGCTGGAAAAAGTCAACGGGGTTGACTTTTCCAGCCGGGGCGCCCGGAGCCCTCCGAGGCACCCGGAACCCTTCCGGGTGCCCGGAGTTAACTTTTTCACAGGATCAAGTTTTGACTCGATCTGAATGTTGGGGAATAAAGTTTATCCCTCCCAGGGCACTCGGAACCCTCAGGGTGCCCCGACCAAGGCTATAAATATAGTTTTGGTCCAGAAGCTTTTCAACAATCAGAACTCAAGCAATTCTTTCAACACTTGTGTACTTCGTTTGTAGTTTAGCTTCTTTTTGTGCGCTTCATCGTTGTACGAGGCTTCTCCGCCCGAAGGAGTTTTTAGTGCGATCATCTTCCTTGGATTAACAACCTCCCCGGTTGTAACCAAGTCAATTCCGGTGTGCCTTGTCTTTTCTGATCTATTTTCTTTTAGCTAATTTATGCAAGTGTTAGTTTAAGAGTTCGAGAAGGGTTTGCGTTTTTATTTGCAGGCTATTCAACCCCCCTTCTAGCCGGCCGTAATGATCCTACACATGCGTATTTCTCCTCAGGCGGTGTTGCTTTTGTTTTCTTCTTCCCGAGCGGAGAGTCTATTTCGCTCGGCCTCGACTCAGGCAGGATCAGCGTTATCCCTCCCCTGGTGTCGATTGTGCCGCTTGCACACTCTTCTTTCATCCTCTCGTCGCCCAACAGATCGTTGTCTATGTTGCTGATCGGGAGTTGGAGACCAACGGTGGTATCCTCTTGGCGGCGGTTGGCTATCGATCGGTGTCAGATTGTAGCAATTGTGTGTGTTGTGCGTCGTCGACTGGTGAAAGGAGTAAAACATTGGCGTCCATACCTTGTCTCTTATCGTCTTCTCACGACTGGAGGTTACATGCTGCACGGCATGTGTCCTGGCCTCCTGGTGTGGCTGTGCTCCCTCCGCTCTTGGCCCTTTGGGCGGTTGGTGGCTGCTCGTCGGTCACCGCTCGGGCGCTGGAGTGGGCTCGGCTGGCGTTTCCTTCTTCCTTGTTGTCTGGACTTCTTCCACATTTATGTACTCATTGGCTTTCCTAAATAGGTGGTCGAAGTCCCTGGGCGGCTTCCTGATGAGCGACCGGAAGAATTCTCCTTCGACGAGCCCTTGAGTGAAGGCATTCATCATTGTCTTGGATGAGACCAGGGGGATATCCATGGCTACTTGGTTAAAGTGCCTGATGTATGCTCGGAGCGCTTCCTTGGGCCCCTGCTTTAGGGCAAAGAGGTTGGCGCTCGTCTTTTGATAACGTCGGCTGCTGGCAAAATGGTGCTGGAATGCAGCTCGGAAGTCCTTGAAGCTACGTATTGAGCCGTCCGGCAGTTTTCGGAACCAACGTTGCGCCAAGCCGGAAGAGTAGTGAGAAAGACTCGGCACTTCATCCCATCTGGGTATTGGAGCAGCGTGGCCGCATTATCAAACTTATCCAAATGGTCATCTGGATCGATCATTCCATTGTATTCATCGATCGTCAGTGGGGTATAGTGCCTGGGTAGAGGGTCACACAAGATCGCTTGAGAGAACTGCAAATTGATCCGCTCGGACAATGTGTGACTTCTAGGCGCCTTTCCTTTACGCGCATCCCGAACGGGAGCATCGTACGAAGATGACCCCCTTTCCTAGTTCGCCTGAGCTATTTCTGAGGGGGTTTAGAACAAGGCGCGATGAAAGGGGATGGGCGTGGGCGGTGCTTCCCCCGCGTGCCGGTCAGACATCTATTCTGCCCACATATGGAAACTGGTTCCGGTCGGTCTTCCAATCCTGCTCGCCCTCCTGCTGTCGACGTCGCCGGCTGTTGTACTAGTCGATCGGCTAGTGCCTGCTGTTGCTGCTGCTCAAACATTTTCGCCGCTCGGGCTTACACGAGCATGTCGAGCTCCTCTTTGGTGAGTGTCATGGTGGTGAGTCGCCCAGCGCCCTCCATCTTCTCAACTCAGATGCAGGTTAAGTTCCCACAGACGACGCCAAATATGATCCTGTCCGAAAGTCAATGAGATGGAAAGCTTGGGATGTGGCGCTCCCACTGACTGCCTGTAGATTTCACTCCGACTTGCAACAAGATTACGTCAGTGCCGATCCATGGAAGGGGTCCCCGGCGTTGGCCCTCCGACGCTCAAGTTAGTCACCGACGATGAAGTAGAAGGCGGAGCAATAAGAATGAACAGTAGTGAGAATAGTGTCTATCGCGTATTGTGTACCTCTGCCGATGCTTGGACCCCCCTTTATATAGAGCTCCGTGCATGCTCCCCAAGGCGAGCACGCTTCCCGAAGTTTTCCCTGAAAAGACTTGTCAGTCAAGTGTCCCTGACACAGTACCTTTACGGATCGAGCATATCTCTGAAGTAATAGTAGAAGCTTCTGTCGTACAATCTTCTGGTTGTCCATGCCCGGTATCAGCAGCACTAACTCCCAAAAGGATGTCGATGGATACCAGAGAGAGTATGCTACTAGGCTGAGCGAGTTGGCCACTCGGATAGAGCCTCTCTACCCCCGTATCTCGTCCGCTCGGCCGTAACTCCGCTGTTCGTGCGTCTCGTCCGCTCGGTCGAAGTTCCGCTCTGCCAATGTCGAGCCCTGCTGCCTGGCCGAGCGGGGTAGTCGCTCGGCCGAAGTTCTACTCCGCCAATGTCGAGACCTGCTGCCTAGCCGAGCGGAGTAGTTGCTCGGCCGAAGTTCCGCTCCGTCAATTCCGAGACCTACTGTCTGGCCGAGTGGGATAGCCGCTCGACTGAAGTTCCGCTTTGCCAATGCCGAACAGGTCGTTTGACACCTCCCCGTGTCGAAGGCGGGATCAGACCGGGACCTTTTCCCCCTGGTCGGGGCATGCTCGCCTAATCGGTCGATGCTATCTACACGTTGATCGTCTTGACTTTGACCTTCACTGTGAATATTATCCTCCGCAGGAAGAGACCTCTCATCATCACGTCATCACATATAATCCAATAATATAAAAGTATCTACATAATCGACTGAACTCGATCTTATGATTTAGTTGAAATATAGATTACTTAAAGGACTATCTTGACATTTAATGATAAAGTTATCCGTAACAAATGTCCCTTTGGGATGACTTAAAGTCTTAAACTACATGAAAGGATTTTTAGGCAACCCTCAACTACATTTCTTAAACAATTAATGAACAAAAAAAGATGTGTCAACCAGTCGAAGTGGAAATATAGTACCTACCTAAAGAGGTATGTATATATATATATATATATATATATTTACTACCTAAAGTGGTATCCACCCAAAAGAATCTTTTACAACCAAAGGGTAAGTTGAAAATTTCAAAGAGACAATCCTGCCATGAGCTCCGTGTAGATAAAGAAAAACTACAAATAACTCAAGTACGATCTCTTCTTCTCCATCCTCCTTTCAGAAAACTAAGGATCTTAACACCTATTTCAAAGTCGTTCCACCGCCGTAAGTGTGCCGACTTCAATGCTTACTTGAAAATTGAAATTTTGCATTCATCTAAGAATCTTAGGAAGAATCAAAGTTGTTTCGAGAGAATGCTATTAGTCGACTGGTTGACTTTGTTACAATAGCAATTGGCTTGCGATTCAACGGACGATAGTTTTGTAAAGAAAGAATTTGTTTTGACCGTTTCCTTAGTCTTTCCTTTCTGCTAAAACTAGTTGGGAGCTAGCTCCTTCGCAAGTTGAAATCTTAGGTCATCGCATCTCATTCATTATCGGCATTGATTTCCATAAGTCAACTATTTATTGTTTCCGTTAGTCAACTATTACAATTACGTTTCCCCTAACTGTGAAGAACCTATGCAAGCCTTAATTACGCCTCTGAGATTGTCAAATTGTCATTGTGCAAATAATAAATAAAAAAACTTATTGACTTAGCAAGCAAATTCAGCAGGCTTTAGAGTAGGTATCAATTCAAGCAAGCTAACAGAGTTAAACGGACGAGGGTCTGGTTGGATCGGTTGATTCAGTGGATCTAAGCAAATCGAGAATTCAAAGTAGGCCAACCGATTCAGCAAAGCAGACAAGAGCAAGACATTTGAGATTAAAATGAGAAAATAATTTCTTCTTCTAACTAAATACCCCCAAAACAAAATATTTTTTAAACAGATTTTAACATTACATCTAAATCATTAGGCAAAACCATTCGATCGAGAAGCCATTCTGATACGGATATGGGGAGAAGGGTAGAGAAAAAATTAGGGGAGAAATGGAGGGCATTTTGGTCTTTTTATGGGTTAGGGCTTTAAGAGAGAAGAAGGAGTACTGTGGGGGGGGGGGGTGCGTTTTTTCTTCGGCGCCGGCAGCCCTCTCACACCACGTTCTTCGCCGGCATCGACGCCGACCGCCGGCCGCCGCCTTTTCCCCTCACCGCTGGCTTCCACCACTCCTCTCTCTCCCTCTCTTTGCTCCGCCGCCAACGGGGAAGAGAGTTCTTCATCTTCTCTCTCGCCGTCACCCTCGCGACGACCCCTCCTTCTTCCTCCTTGCGACGTCGGCCGACAGCCACCATCGACCACTCCTCTCACCAGCAGCAGACTCCAACGAGCCACCTCTCGCCAGCGACACACTCCGACGAGCCCAGGCTACGCCCGTCGAGACAGATGGCCCTCTCGCTGCCTTCGCTGCTTGTCGGATTGCCTTTGCTGCTCGCTGGACCACCCACACCATGCGCACAGTGCACATCCGCCGCCCGATCCACGGCTTCGCGGACGGCATAGCTGCTGTCATGCTCCGAGCAGCACTGTCGTACAGTTTCGACGTCGATCCGGTATCCGATCCATGCCACTATGCGCTTTCGACATTGATCGGGCCTTTGAGCCATCGTCGTAGGTCGGCCTTCGTGCGGTTGTTATGTTTCGGTTTGTGTGCTTATGTGGTATTCTTGTCTGTGTACTGATGTTGTATACCGGCCTGTGTGTTGTCTCGTTTGCCGGTCTGTGTACTCATCCCGTGTCCCGGCCTGCGTGCCGATATTAGTTCCCGGTCTACGTACCGGTGTCTTATCCCGGTCTGTGTACCGGTTGCTTATCCCGGTCTGTGTACCGATCGATTATCTCGGTCTGCGTGCTGGTCTCTTGTCCCGGCCTGCGTGCCGATTTCAGGTCCCGGCTTATGTGCCGATCTCGTGCCCCGGCCTGCTTGCCGCTATTATCTCCCGACCTGCAGCTCGTCTTCCGGGCCCGTGCCACGTTCTGCTTCTCGTCGTCAGATCCAGCTCTTCAGCTTGATCGGAGTCATCTACTCTTCCAGGTCGCGACAACTCGAGTCGCGTCCCATCCGAGGGCGCCCCCCTGGGCCAGGGTACGTTCTCCGTTCATATTCTTTATACGCATTTCATTATTTTATGGCTTAGTCAGGTACTCATATATTCGTTGGATCTGCCTCGAGTATCGGGGTACCGGGGGCCGGGTCAACCCGGTCGCTGGCTGCAGGTAGCGTTGACCAGAGGACTTCTGAAGACTTGGTCAACACGGGAGCCATCTCAGCACACCCCTCTCCGGGGCGTCGCGACTCAGTCAACATTCCATCCACCTCACCCGGCGGTCCGTCTGACTCAGCTTCCGGACGGGATCAATTTGGCGTCGTCTGTGGGAACATCCTTCACCTGTTCTGGAACGTGAAGATGGACGACGTCGGGAGGTTCTTTGCTATTATCTCAATCTCGGAGGATCTCGACGCATATATTATATTCTATCCTCACTCTAACGATATTCGGGAGTCAAGGGATCGAGTGGAGCTTCAGTTGGCCGACAGGTTAGTTTTTCCATTATGTTTTTTCCTTAACTCCAGGGGTATTCGGGAGTTTAGGGATTGAGACCAACCCTTAGCCGGTTGGCGCGGCTCCCTGATCAGGTACAATTACATGCTCTGCTCTCTTTTTATGGTTATAGGAGCTGTTATATCTTCCTGATAAAAGAGTAAGATACTAGTTCCTTGATCAAAGACTAGGGCCTTCGATTTTTGATCGGACACTAGGGGCCCAGCTCCCCGCACATACACTTGGGACACAGCTCCCCGCTCATACACTTGGGACACAGCTCCCCGTTCATGCACTAGGGACACAGCTCCCCGATCATTGACTCGCAGTACGACTTCCCGATCAGGATCTAAGGGTCTCGCTCTTTGATTACAGGCTAGGGGTCTTACTCTCTAATCAGGGACCAAAGGCACAGCTCCCCGATCAGGTGTGCTACAGGCTCTGCACCCTTCACCATGAGGCTCTGCATCCTCTTATTGCTATAGGCTCTATACACTTCACCATGGGGCTCAGCATTCTCTTGCTGCTATAGGCGCTTCATTCTATTATTAGTATATGCTTTGCATCCTTCACTTGTTGTGCAGCCTCTTACATCTACAGGTGTTGCTCTCTTCACCCACGGCGCTCTGCTTCCTTCTATGGTTATGGGCTCTACTCCCTTATATCGGCTTCACGCCCTTTATCTTCTCGCCTCGCTCCACGGGTATTTGGGAGTTGAGGGACCGAGACAGATCCTCAGTCGGTTGACATCACTTCGCGATCAGGTATGATAGAATCTCTATCTCTTCATGTCGTTATGGGCTCCGCTTCTATGGGCTTCAAGGCTTATCCTCCCCCGTTCGGGGTCGAGATATCGTCACTGGTCTCGGACCAGAGTATCACCGCCGGTCTCGGATCGGGGTATCGCTAACGATCTCTTTGTCGAGCCTCCAGACCAATTCCCGGTCGGGCTTCCAGACCAATTCCCGGTAGGGATCTCAGATCAATTCCCGGTCAGTCTCTCATACCAACTCTTGGTCAGACCTTCAGATTAATTTCTGGTCAGACCTCCAGATCAATGCCTGGTCAGACCTCCAGCTTAATGCCTGGTCAGACCTCCAGATTGCTTCTTTGTCAGGCATTCAGAATGTTTCCCGGTCAGGTCTCCAGGTCAGGTACTAGTCACACCTTCAGATCAATTCTTGGCCAAGTCTCCAGATCAAGTACTGGTCAGGCCTCCAGATCACCTTTCGGTCGGGATTCCAGACTCTCGCCCCAGTGTGAGTTATAAGTGAGCACTGCTCTCACGCTCAACCCCCCAACGACCTGCCGGGTCGGCTGTCCCAAACTCTCGCCTCAGTGCGAGTTATAAGTGAGCTCTGCTCTCACGCCTCCAGACTCTCGCCCCAGTACGAGTTATAAGTGAATTCTGCTCTCACGCCCAACGACCAAGCTGCTCGGTCGGCTGTCCCAGACTCTCGCCCTAGTGCGAGTTATAAGTGAGCTCTGCTCTCACGCCCAACGACCGAGCTGCTCGGTCGGCTGTCCCAGACTCTCACCCTAGTGCGAGTTATAAGTGAGCTCTGCTCTCATGCCCAACGATCGAGCTGCTCGGTCAGCTGTCCCAGACTCTCGCCCCAGTGTGAGTTATAAGTGAGCTCTGCTCTCACGCCTAACGACCGAGCTACTCGGTCGGCTGTCCCAGACTCTCGTCCCAGTGCGAGTTATAAGTGAGCTCTGCTCTCACGCCCAACGACCGAGATGCTCGGTCGGCTGTCCAAGACTCTCGCCCTAGTGCGAGTTATAAGTGATCTCTGCTCTCACGCCCAACGACCGAGATGCTCGGTCGGCTGTCCCAGACTCTCGCCCCAGTGCGAGTTATAAGTGAGCTCTGCTCTCACACCCAACGACCGAGCTGCTTGGTCGGCTGTCCCAGACTCTCACCCCAGTGCAAGTTATAAGCAAGCTCTGCTCTCACGCCCAACGACTGAGCTGCTCGGTCGGCTGCCCCAGACTCTTACCCCAGTGCAAGTTATAAGTGAGCTCTACTCTCACGCCCAACGACCGAGTTGCTCGGTCGGCTGTCCCATACTCTTGCCCCAGTACAAGTTATAAGTGAGCTCTGCTCTCACACCCAACGACCGAGCTGCTCGGTCGGCTGTCCCAGACTCTTACCTCAGTGCGAGTTATAAGTGAGCTCTGCTCTCACGCCCAACGACCGAGCTGCTCGGTCGACTGTCCCAGACTCTCACCCCAGTGCGAGTTATAAGTGAGCATGCTCTCACGCCCAACGACCTCTCGGTCGGCGCTCCTCACTCACTCGCAGCTCTGCATGACACTCGTCATACTCGCCGCTCTGCCTGGCACTCAGCTCCCACGTTCCGCTCACTGCTGTTGCTCGGTCGGCATTCATCGCTTTACTCGCCGCTCTGCCTGGCACTCAGCTCTCACGTTCCGCTCACTGCTATGGCTGGGTCGACACTCATCGCTTACTTGTCGCTCTGCTCAACATACTCGCCCCGCTCGCTGCTCTGCCCGACGCTCGCCATTCGTATTTCTCTCATCGCTGCTGCTTGGTCGTTTGCTCGATCACTCGCTAATACCACTCGGCTACTCGCTTTATGCTGACCGGCCTCTCACTTAAGGGTTTTTCTCGGTGAGCACTAGCTCGGTCACGCTCTTTATTGCCAGGTCGAGATTTGCGATCGCTCGGCTGACACTCGCTCGGTCGCGTTCACGACTTGGCGCGTTCCTCATTCTCTATTTTTCCGGTCGCTATTTATCGTCGCTCGGTCGGCACCTTCCCAGTTGCGCTCATGGCTTTACTTGTCACTCCGTCTCTATATCGTCTGGTCATGATTTACAGTTCTTGGACGACATTCTCTCGGTCGTGCTCACGACTCTGCTCGTCGATCATTCCCTCTATAGCCTGGTCGCGATCTATTGACGCTCGGTCAGTACTTTTCTCAGTCGCACTCACGGCTCGGACAGTACTTTTCTCGGTCGCGCTTACGGCTTTGCTCGCCCATCTTTCTCTCTGGGGATCGGTCGTGATTTATTGTCGCTCGATCGCACGCTCGACACCACTTGCTCGACATTCTCGATCACTCAGTCAGCACTTTTCGGTCGCCTGATTATCGCTCGATCATTTTACTCAGCATCTCTCGATCATCTACTCGATATCGTTCGACGTCTGCTAGATCGCTCTTTTGACATTCACTCGATATGTCTTTTGTTGCTCAGTCGGTGCTTATTCTTTTCGTCGCTCGCCCAGGTACTCGTTTTCCACAGCTACTCGTTCGACGTTATGTGATAGACCCGCGATAAGACTCTGCATTCAGTAGTGATTCTCTGTTTTATTTGGATGGGTCTAGTAAGTCGGACTTACGCCTCCTTCGACTAGACTTGAGGGGGAGGCTTGTGATATGGATATGGGGAGAAGGGTAGAGAAGAAATTAGGGGAGAAATGGAGGGCATTTTGGTCTTTTGTGGGTTCAAGCTTTAAGAGAGGAGAAGGAGCACTGTAGCAGGGGGGTGCATTTTTTCTTCGGCGCCGCCAACCCTCTCACGCCACGTTCTTCGTCGGCACCGACGCCGACCGCCGGCCGCCGCCTTTTCCCCTCACCTTCTCCTCACCGCTGGCTTCCACCACTCCTCCCTCTCCCTCTCTTTGCTCCGCCGCCAACGGGGAAGAGAGTTCTTCTTCTTCTCTCTCGCCGTCACCCTCGCGACGCCGGCGACGACCCCTCCTTCTTCCTCCTTGCGACGTCGGCCAACAGCCACCATCGACCACTCCTCTCACCAGCAGCAGACTCCAACGAGCCACCTCTCGCCAGCGACACACTCCGACGAGCCCAGGCTACGCCCGTCGAGACAGATGGCCCTCTCGCCGCCTTCGCTGCTTGTCGGATTGCCTTTGCTGCTCGTTGGACCACCCACGCCATGCGCACAGTGCACATCCGCCGCCCGATCCACGGCTTCGCGGACGGCATAGTTGCTGTCATGCTCCGAGCAGCACTGTCATACAGTTTCGACGTCGATCCGGTATCCGATCCATGCCGCTATACGCTTTCGACATTGATCGGGCCTTTGAGCCATCGTCGTAGGTCGACCTTCGTGCGGTTGTTATGTTTCGGTTTGTGTGCTTATGTGGTATTCTTGTCTGTGTACTAATGTTGTATACCGACCTGTGTGTTGTCTCGTGTGCCGGTCTGTGTACTCATCCCGTGTCCCGGACTACGTGCCGATATTAGTTCCCGGTCTGCGTACCGATGTCTTATCCCGATTTGTGTACCGGTTGCTTATCCCGGTCTACGTACCGGTCGATTATCTCGGTCTGCGTGTCGGTCTCTTGTCCCGGCCTGCATGCCGATTTCAGGTCTCGGCTTATGTGCTGATCTCGTGCCCCGGCCTGCGTGCCGCTATTATCTCCCGACCTGCAGCTCGTCTTCCAGGCCCGTGCCGCGTTCTGCTTCTCGTCGTCAGATCTAGCTCTTCAGCTTGATTGGAGTCATCTACTCTTCCGGGTCGCGACAACTCGAGCCGCGTCCCATCCGAGGGCGCCCCCTAGACCAGGGTATGTTCTCCGTTCATATTCTTTATACGGATTTCATTATTTTATGGCTTAGTTAGGTACTCATATATTCGTTGGATCTGCCTCGAGTATCGGGGTACCGGGGGTTGGGTCAACCCGGTCGCTGGCTGCAGTTAGCGTTGACCAGAGGACTTCTGAAGACTTGGTCAATACGGGAGCCATCTCAGCACACCCCTCTCCGGGACGTCGCGACTCAGTTAACATTCCATCCACCTCACCCGGTGGTCCGTCTGACTCAGCTTCCGGACGGGATCACATTCCATACCAGACTAGATATGTGTCAATGAGAAACTATAGGTTTATAGCCAGACGGGATCGGTTGGTTCCACTCGGTGGCCAGGCTGATCCAATTGGCACGAGAGAAACCCAACCATTACTTGGAAAGCCTACTTGAACCAAACTACAGAAGATGTTGGAGATAGGAATGTGGAAAGGTGCCCCTTCCCCTTCCTCTTTCAATTCAGTCATCTTGCTCCATAAAAGAAGGGGAAGAGACCTTCTACACCTATATAAGATTGTCCAAAGCAATCTAAAGGGTATGATCATAAGAGAGGTGGTGAGCAAGTAATCGATAAGGAGAACATCCATTAGAGAGGGATTTGGCTCGTGGAATCTTGAAAAGTTTTCCAGTTCGTTCGTGATCTATCTTCCAACGACAAGTTATTCTTCGATAACTTCTCCGATTTTCTTCTCCGATAATCACTGTGAGTTTTTCCTTTTATACGAAAAGCGAAGATCAAGATCTACTATGGGAGATCACTGTGAGTTTTATAGTTTTCATATTTAAATATTTCATGCATTTCAATCTTCATTGGTATCAGAGCATTAGATTAGAATGTATGATTCCTCTACATTAGATTATTTTTTTCTCTGCACCATTAAAATTGGGTGAAACCGTGATCGCTTTATGATATGTAACCTTCGCCAGGTCTTAAACGAAGCAGCGTGCTATGTCGCATTGGGAATCATGACCGGAGCCAAGCTCGTGTCGCGAAGGTATGCCGACAACGACATTCCGGATCTAGCAAAGGATTCCTCTCTGGCCGACGATGCGCTGAACACTCAACGACGATGTCGTCGGGCCAAGGGCGACCGGTATCTAGCGCCATAAAGGACCGGCGACTACCCTTGTAGGCCGATAATTAACCTTCATGGTTAGTGATCCAGTTCAGAATCTGAGTCAGACGGAGGTTGGCGGAGATGGAGTTGGTGTTGACGGAGAGGTGACTTTGAAGCATCCTATGTATGCACGTCGGAAAGGCGAACCCCCACGTGGAACCTCCAAAGGTTGTGGTAGGAGAACTGGTAGTACTTGTAGGGGATCGGTGGCCGGCTTGAAGAGGGGTTGGATAGACGGCGCCTCCAGATACTCGCTTCTTTCTATAATGTTAGTGCGCAAGCGGAAATACAAACAAACAAGTAGAAAGACTAAAACTAAGAAAGGAAACGTAAACCGCTAACACGTTCGTTTACATGGTTCGAAGATAACTTACTCCTACTCCACGGCTGTCCGTAAGGTGGACGATCCCTCAATCCGTCGATGGATTAGTCCCCGGAAACTCCGGCTAGCACAATTCTCCTTGTCGGTGGAGAAGCCTCACCACAACTCGATCAAGAACACTTGGATTGCTAGAGCACTAGATGACTACTAATTAGGCTTTAACCAAGTCTAATTTTGTCACCTTGGCCGGCCATCCCAAGCTCCTTCTTATAGAGCTTGGAAGAAATCAGCAAGCTGATTTGCCCGTTACCAGTTGACTGGTCCTTGCACCAGTCGACTGGTGCCAGCCCAACAGTACTCCAACGGCTCTCTACCAGTCGACTGGTCCTTGCACCAGTCGACTGGTGCCTAGCCGTTCAGGCACAGAAGCTCTCTGTGCTCACCACCAATCGACTGGTCCCAGTACCAGTCGACTGGTACAACCCTAAACCTAGGGTTTCCCATCCCGAGTACATTTCTCTAGCACTCGGACCCTCATGACTCACTTGACTTTTCTTCGCAACTTTGACCTCTTGCCTTCAAGCCTACTTCCTTTGGCTCTCGTCCCTCGGATGCATCCAAGCCCGCAGCTCGCCCCCAATGTCATCCTTCGCGTATACCTCGAAGTCGCTTCCCTCGGCCCTTGTCCTTGCTGCTTTGTCCACGGTCCATCATGTGCATACAAGCCTGCGGCTCGTCCCCAATGCCATCCTTCACCGGACCCGAAGCCATCAACCTGAGTCACATGTGTATCCTGCAGTCCTGCACAACTCAAGTACACATATCAAATAACGAGGGTAATCATAACTTAAACCTTTTACCCAAACACCAAAACACATGGTCCCGCGGACCATTGGGATTGCTCCAACAATCTCCCCCTTTTTGATGTTTGACAATACGTTTAAGTTAGGGAAAACAAATAGCAAATAAGCATGCTAAAAACAATGGACTTACGATGCCAAGGCTACACACTTAGACTTACACTGTCGAATGGACTTACGTTGCCAAGGCTACACACTTGGACTTACACCGCTGAATGGACTTACATTGCCAAGGCTACACACTTGGACTTACACTGCCAAAACAATGCAACAAGCATTGGAACCTATCACAAGGCTCCCCCTACACCTATGCTCCTCATTGAGCTAGGATTTTCCCACAGGGCTTTTTAAGAACCTACAAGGCTTCCCCTATGCAAAGACACTAAGGTTTTCCTAACTAAACCTTACTTCTCCCCCTTTGCCTAACATCCAAAAAGTTCTCCAACAATATCCCAATTGTTGAAAACTTGTCATCCAAATTGACCCTAAACTCGTGTATTCATCCTCCATGGATCTCATACACCTAAACGAGTTGACATAGTCAAGAACAGCGCTGAAAAACACTATCAGGCTGGTATCAGTCGACTTCCCCAAGTACCAGTCGATTGCCCCCTTCGACACAACCTCACAGAAGCATACTGTGGTTGAAAAACATTGTTACCAGTCGACTGGTACCTGCACCAGTCGACTGATACCCTATTTCTGTAAAAATCAACCTTTTCAAGCCAACTTCAGAAATGCACCAGAAATTTCATAGACCTCCAAAAATTCTCAAATTTTGTGGAGAGGTCTATTGTACCCTTGTCTACTTGGGAAAAATATATTACAAAATGTATCTATCACCAAACCCAAGATTGACACAAAATCCAAAACTAGCTAAATGGTTCAATTGAACCTTGACCTAAAGTCCTAGTTTTAGCTTCCTCTTGATGTATTTGCTCATACTAACCCATAATGTATCCCTAACATTGGTTTATATGGCATCTATACATCCAAAACCAATTTTCATACTATATGACCTCAATTGTCATATTTCTTGCATGAAACATAAACCAATTGTGTCAAATCCCTAGGTTTGAGACTCAAGTCCGACTCCAAACCACTTGGCACATTCCATGACCCAACCTAGACTCCCAAGTAAAACTCACTTGAGATCTATTGGCCATGGGTCCCAACTTGACTTTTAGAGCTCCCCCTAGATCTCTTAACCTTAGTCACCTCCTTAGGTGACTCATCCACAATAGCTAGGCCACATCGGTACACCTCCGGTGACACTTGGCCTACAAACCTAACCTTCTTAACCTTAGACACCTTGTCCTTGGTTAATTTAACCTTACCTTTAAATGACTTTCTCTTGCCATTTATTGACTTCTCCTTGCTATAGTCATATGCAACCCTAGCATAAGACTTTCCCTTAGCATTGGAGACACTAGATCGGTATCCTAGACCCGATCTATCATTGTTGGGTCTTTGACTACCCAACATCGTACCTAAACCCTTAGATCCAACATTGAACCTTTCTAGGGTTTTCTCCAACCTATCAAGTTTTGCCTTCAAAACTTGATTTTCCCTTTCTAGGTTCCTAAACCTAGAGTCAACATGTCCACCATGGACATTCCTAGACCTACCCTTCCTAAGCATATGTCTCACCTTCTTGGGATTAATGTCTTGGTTCTCCTTAGGTCTACCATTTCTAGGTTTATCATGCATGGGTTTCCTAGGATTTTGATCTACATTAACCCTATTCCTATCATGATATTTAAAACCAAAATTTTGCATGGGCATATAATGATTAACATTATTTTTCCTAGCATGCAAGGAGGAATGAAAATTTGAATTGCATTTCAAATTAGGGTATACCTCCCTTACCCTTGAAGCTCCCCCTTGACTTGAGCTCTTCTTCTTTTTCATCTCTTTCTCCCATTTCTTCAATTGCGCTAGCTTCTTGATCTCTCCCTTCTTGGGGCATTTTGTGTGATAGTGACCCTTCTCTCCACACGTGAAGCATATAATGCGCATTTTCCTTCTTTGGGCTTCTTCATTCCTACAACCCTTATTAGTGTCTAAAATAACTTGATTGGGTTTAGGAGTTACCTTCTTCTTACCCAATGAACACCTACTCTTGTAGTGTCCCTTCTCATTGCACCCGAAGCACACAATATGGTCCTTTGACTTTGCTTCGATGGAGGTGCTCACTAGGTTGACCTCCAAGACCGCTTCTTCGCTTGTCTTGGATTCTTCTTCAACCCTTGAGGATGTGGATGATGTCGCATTTTCCCCATCCACACTTGTGGATGGCCTCTCTTCATCCTCCTCCTCGGACATGACCGAATTCACTTCCTCTTCTTCTTTTGATATTGAATTGGTCTCCACATCTGATTGATCCTTCTTCTCCTCTTGGACCACTTCATCATTTTCTTCGGATTTTTCCTCTTCGTGTGTAGACATGAGTTCTACCCATTGAACCTTCTTTATCTTGCTCCACAAATTGTGAGCATTCTTGTACTCACCTACACACCTCATCACATTATTAGGCAAAATATCAGTTAAAATCGATATTACCTTTGAATTTGTCTTTGCCCGTGAGGTTTGCTCTTCCGTCCAATATTGCGGTCGGAGTTTCTTCCCTTTTTTATCCTTTGGGACTTCGAACGGCTCTTTGACCACCATCATGGTGTCCCAATCCGTGTTAAACAAGACCTTCATCTTCATCACCCAATATGTGATGTCCCCAAGGCTTCCTCCTTCAAACTTTGGAGGTTCAATCAAGCGGGTCATCTTCTTGTAGTTGCTCTTCTCGGCGGTTAGTCCGGTGAAGTGCAAATCTTGCTCTGATACCACTTGTAGGGGATCGATGGTCGGCTTGAAGGGGGGTTGGATAGACGGCGGCCCAGATACTCGCTTCTTTTTACAATGTTAGTGCGCAAGCGGAAATACAAACAAACAAGTAGAAAGACTAAAACTAAGAAAGGAAACATAAACCGCTAACACGTGTTGGTACAATTGACCTCCAAGGTTTTAATGTCAGACAACTATGTTTAAGTATGTTTAAGTATGGAGCTTGATTTATGGAAGTCCTAGTTGTAGGCTAGGCAAGTGAAGTCCTAGTTGTAGGCTAGGCAAGAGAAGTCCTAGTTGGAGGCTAGGAAAGGAAAATCTCGGTATATTGTGGAAGCCAGGTGGATAGATCTGGAGGACCTGATCCCTGGGGAGCCGAATACTTAGGCAAGGGAAATCTCGGTATATCGTGGAAACCAGGTGGATAGGTTTGGAGGACCTGATCCCTGGGGAGCCAAATATTGAGTCTTGGTGAGTGAAGTCAGGTAGAGAAAATCCTAGGGGGTAGTAACCTTAGGTAACAAGAAGTCTTGGAGGAGTGAACTCCAAGCAAGGTTGATCGGATGGTTTCCGGTCGACCACGCGCGGTCGACCGGACCAGCGGATCTCGATAAATCTAGGTTTAGGTTTACTATTATTTTCTGTATTATTATTGTTGTTAGCTAATATAATATTACAGGAAAAGTCTTAGTGGATCAGGCGATCAAACACTGAGAAGACAAAAGTCCAAACAGGTCTGGAGGACCATGTTTGGTAGGTAAGTTGAGGTAAGCAACTGGAGGAGCGACAGTGAGGTCGAGTTCCTGAAGGGAACAACCTAAGATCTCTGATCCAACTGAAGAAACCGGGAAGGTTTCCAAGTTGAGATCAAGACAGTTTTACTATCTAAATATTACTCATGCATTATATATATTACTGTGCTAACCTTTGTGTTGCAGGGATACTTTGTTTAATTCTGTGTTGCAGGTTCAGTCGGATCGGTCGACTGAACCAAGTTAACTCAGCATAGGTTAGCTCATCAGCATCGATCAGAAGCAAAAGGAAACAGAGCTGTTCGGTCGACCGAACCAGGGGATCGGTCGACCGAACCAATCAATATTAATAGCGTAGTAAATACAGATCACGGAAAATCTCGACGGACAAGGAAGGAGCCTGTTCGGTCGACCGAAAAATGGGATCGGTCGACCAAACATTTAATGAGCAATTAATCTAGAAGATCGAGCTAGCGTCAGACTCCAGCTAGGAAGGAAGGGAGCTGCTTCGATCGATCGAACAGAGGGATCGATCGACCGAACGTCCAGTACACCTATAAAAGGAGGCTCAAAGTCTGCGGCTCAAAAATACTTACTGATCGACTCAAGTTCTGTTCTGCAAGCAAACCATGCTACAAGCCTTCATTAGCTCAGTAACCACACTATCCGGAAGTGCCGACCAAAGCTTCAACTGCATTTACTTGTCGGTATAATTTTATATAAGCTTGCATTGTAATTCACTTAAGCAAGATAGTAGGGTTGTTACTATCTTGCTCATTTGTACGATCTGCTTCTTTCCGAGGATCTCGGAAAGAAGGACTATAGTGATTTGCCCATTGGTGTGATCAAGGATTGCGGGCCTTTGAGTAGGAGTAAAGCTAGGCTCTGAACAAAGTAAACAACTTTGTCCCTTTTCTTATTTTTCGCTGCACGATTCTGTTTTAAAAGTAAAAGAAGAGTTATAAAAGAAGCGATATTCACCCCCCCTCCCTCTATCGCTCGCATCCGATCTATCAAGACGTTCGTTTACGTGGTTCGGAGATAACTTGCTCCTACTCTACAATTGTCTGTAAGGTGGGTGATCCCTCAATCCGTCGGTGGATTAGTCCCCGGAAACTCCGGCTAGCACAATCCTCCTTGTCGGTGGAGAAACTCGCCACAACTCGATCAAGAACACTTGGATTGCTGGAGCACTAGATGACTACTAATTAGGCTTTAACCAAGTCTAATTTCATCACCTTGGCCGACCATCCCAAGCTCCTTCTTATAGAGCTTGGAAGAAATCAGCAAGCTGATTTGCCTGTTACCAGTCGTCTGGCCCTTACACCAGTCGACTGGTGCCAGCCCAACGGTACTCCAACGGCTCTCTACCAGTCGATTGGTCCTTGCATCAGTCGACTGGTCCTTGCATCAGTCGACTGGTGCCTAGTTGTTCGGGCACAAAAGCTCTCTGTGCTCACCACCAGTCGACTGGTACAACCCTAAACCTAGGATTTCCCATCTCGAGTACATTTCTCGCACTCGGACCCTCACGACTCACTTGAATCTTCTTCGCAGCTTCGACCTCTTGCCTTCAAGCCTACTTCCTTTGGCTCTCGTCCCTCGGATGCATCCAAGCTCGCGGCTTATCCCCAATGTTATCCTTCGCGTATGCCTCGAAGTCGCTTCCCTAGACCCTTGTCCTTGCTGCTTTGTCCACGGTCCCTCAGATGCATATAAGCCTGCGGCTCATCCCCAATGCCATCCTTCACTGGACCCGAAGCCATCAACCTGAGTCACATGTGTATCCTACAATCCTTCACAACTCAAGTACACATATCAAATAACGAGGATAATCCTAACTTAAACCCTTTGCCCAAACACCAAAATACATGGTCCCACGGACCATTGGGATTGCTCCAACAATACTTAGACTCTGCACACACTCAGACGGGCACACAGAGCATTAGAGACTAGAAACCACAGAAAAAATCCCCGGTGCAGGCCCTCCGATGCTCAAGTCAGGTCATTTTTCTCCGGAAGAACAGTGTACGATGAAAAAAAGAACTGTTGAAGATGAGTATAGATGTGTGCGTACCTGGCCAAGGAAGAGGACCTTTCTTTTTATATGACTCTACATACCTGTTGAGCTTGACCGCTGCTAGAGAATGTCGGGTGTCAGGGTCTGTCGGGTGAGAAAGGATGTACGACGACCTCCTATTGATGGAAGAAGGTTCTATTCTCAGGGAGTGACAGACCACTGGAATATTCCCTAGTGTATGGTAGTTATTTTATGATAGAAGGTTACAATTCTCTGACATTGTTATCACTTAGTGCTTTCCGTCCCGCCCGGGTTTAGCTACAGACAGCTCGGGATGACCACTCAGATGTGCTACTAGGATTGATCCTTGATGAAAAGGATGAGCTGTGGTGAACCAACTGGGTTTTATATGAGACTGTGGTGAGAGACCCATCTTTCATGATTTGACCGTTGAAGAGCAGGTCGGGAATTGCCTTAGTAAAAGTATCAGAATCATCTATAAAGCCCAAGTCGAAGAGATCCGATCAACCGGGGGCAAGCTAAGAACTAGTCCAAGCTTCATCTTACATCTCAGATCTGGGGACCTACCCTACCTGTGACCGACCAAGAATTATATGGATATGGCGACCTATCCTGTCTGTGATTGATCAGGAATTATATGGTTGATGGCACGAGGTGGTCTAACTCCCGTCTTTACTTGACTGTTAACTGACACACCCCCTTGACTTTTGACTGTTACGTCCTCTAGACTTTTGACTTCCTAGCCTTATTGAGCCCCTCCTTTACGTATTGTATCACAAGTCTCCCCTCCAAGTCTAGTCGAAGGATATTCAAGTCCGACTGACTAGACCCTAGCATGCTTCTGACTCAACCAGCATACAAGGGACTGGCGGGTGGCTGATTATCTTTGCAAAGACTAAAACTTGTATCACTATCCCAATGTTGCTATTAGCCCGATGATTGTGGCGATGTATGAACAGATGAAGGCAAAACAAACGCTCATGTTGTTGACAAGTGGTCGCCAGAGTCATGCTTGTTTATACCTCGTACTAGGGCGAGAGTATGTAGCCCGACCGAGAGGTCGTTAATCACGAGAGCATGCTCGCTTATAACTCGTGCTGGGGCGAGAGTTTGGAACGTCGACCGAGAGGCCGTTGGTCGCGAGAGCATGGTCTCTTATAACTTGTGCTAGGGCGAGAGTCTGGAATACCAACCGGGAGGTCGTTGGTGAGTAAAAGAAACACACCCATGGACTTATCTTCTGTGGCCTTTGGAGCAACCCGTGGTCATGACTCCCACTCGGTAATTAGGCCTTGGCCAAATTTGAATCTTACTCTGGTTCTGAGGCTGGGGCGAGGGGCCAAATTCTGATCAACTCTTTCCGCCGGCATCTACTCCTGTTCCCAAGGTAACCGTATGGAATTGTTGGTCTTCGCGGCATGGTGCCAGTGTCCCTATATCAGCCTCATGATTTCCCTATTTTTTTCCATCATAAATGTCATTTCATAGGAAGATGACACGTGTCCGACTGACTTTCTTTAATACTACATCTGACACACGCTTTCTACATGGGACTTGATAGTGCTTCCCTTCTGGTGATCTGTCGGCTATCCTTCATAGTGCAGTTTCAATTGCCCGGCTCACATCTCTATGCCCCTTAGTGATTTTAGTTTAAAACTCATAAAGGCATCGAGTGGCTATTCATCGATGCTTCTTCTTCCCCAGACTTTTTCCTCTCTGCTTGCTTGCCTTAGCGTCCGCGCGTTTCCTTCGTAAGTGTTCATTTTGTTGGGACCGAAAAGTAGCTAGAGGGGGGGGGGTGAATAGCTCTTCGCGTGCTCGTCGTCGGCGTTGCTCGTTTCTTCAGAGATATGCAGCGGAAATATAAGAAACAAAAGCATACAACGCTAACAAGGTTGGTTTACTTGGTATCCACCTCACAAGAGGTGACTAGTCCAAGGATCCACACCTACTCACGCACCCTCCACTATGAATTCACTCCTTTTCAGTAACTATTGAAGGCGGAGAAGCCCTACAACCCTCACAATACAAGAAGAAAACAAGGGAAACAAATACAATAGATATCTTACAAGATATGGAATAAAAACCCTAACCCTAGCTTTCTTCTTCTTGCTTTTGATTCGCCTCTTGACTTGGGAAACCTCCAAGAACCTTCAAGAACTGGAGATCTGAGCTTGAGAGAAGTGTGGAGAAGTCGCTGTGTTGATCTGAGATGAAATCGTGAAGATCTACCGCAGTCATCGCACGCCTGCAGCTCAAATACGACGCAACGGTCGGATCCCGATCGATTCGAAAGCTCCCAATCAATCGGGGAGGCTTTGGATCGATCCACGGATCGATTCAGAGCGCCTCTGTGCTCTGGGAAAATGCCTGGATCGATCCACGGATCGATCCAGCGCTTATCCCACGAACCAGCAGTGTCCCAATCGATCAGCTGATCGATTGGGACCTCTAGATCGATCCACTGATCGATCCAGAGGCTTTCTGTTCACTGGGAAAGGCCTAGATCGATCCACTGATCGATCCAGCTCTTGGTTTTTACCCAAAACCAAGTCCCAAGCCTCTCAAACCAATATTCGGTCAACCTTGACCTGTTGGTATATCATGTCTAGCATCTGGTCACTCCCTTGACCTGCCAGGACTCCCCACCAAGTGTCCGGTCAATCCCTTTGACCCACTTGGACTTTTCTCTTCGTGCCAAGTATCCGGTCACTCCCTTGACCTACTTGGACTTCCACCAGATGTCTGGTCAAACTTGACCCATCTAGATTTCCCCGTTCCTGGCTTCACTCACCAGAACTTCCAATCTGCCTAGCTTCACTCACTAGGACTTCTCTTCTGCCTGGCTTCACTCACCAGGTCTTTCACCTAGCTTCACTCACTAGGATTTTCACCTGGCTTCACTCACCAGGATTTTCTTCTGCCTGGCTTCACTCACCAGGACTTTCTTCTGCCTGGCTTCACTCACCAGGACTTCCAATCTGCCTAGCTTCACTCACCAAGACTTCCAATCTGCCTAGCTTCACTCACTAGGACTTCTCTTCTGCCTGGCTTCACTCACCAAGTCTCTCACCTAGCTTCACTCACTAGGATTTTCACCTGGCTTCACTCACCAGGATTTTCTTCTGCCTAACATCTGAGTTAGGACTTCCCAGTCAAGTATCCGGTCACTCCTTGACCTACTTGACTCTTCTTCAATCAACCTTGTATTGTCAAACATCGAAACCCAAACCAAGATTCAAGCTTGGTCAGCCAGGTCAACCTTGACCTGAGGGATGTTGCACCAACAATCTCCCCCTTTTTGATGTTTGACAATACCAACACTATCACTTACAATACCACATGTAAGTTAGGCTAATCTCATAGCCTAAACCTGCTTCATGCCACTAGGTAATGAATACATAAGTTAAGCCCTTCATTCTCCCCCTAAGAGGGCAAACTCCCTCTAGGTAATGAAATTCTAACTTACTCCCTTTCATTCTCCCCCTATTGGCACACATCAAACCATGCCCCATTTTTGGGCACACATCAACAAATTCACTTGTTGAAAACTCTCCCCCTGAAGAGTTGCTCATCGTTGTTCACAACTTCACTCGTTGTGATTAACACGATAATGAAGGTCCCATACCCTTCATTATCCTTAACCCTACATTCTCCCCCAATGTAGGCAAATGCCCATCCTTGAGCATTTTCCACTTGATACCACTTGAACAATGAGGATATCCACTCCCCATTAAAGTTCAAACGCTCAACCTTGAGCATGTTCTTAACGGAAGGTTAATCACCTTCCAAGGTTCATGAAAAATAATTTTCATGTCTTTAAAGAGTCCCTCCCCCTAAAGACATGGTGGTAACTTCTGTCATTGCACCAACAATAACTTGGAATCCCTAATAATTTAGGAAACCCAATTTTAGAAGTTTTGAGGTTCAAATATTCAAAATTTGAAACAAACCTCAACCTAAACTTCAACTTAGCCTTCCTTAACCAATCCATCCTTGTTTTCCACACGAAAACACCCTTTTTATGTATACAAATGTATTTTCAGGGGTTTGGAATGGTTACCTAAACTAAAATAGGTTCAAAGATGCTGAAATCAGACATTCCCAGCCAAAATCAGCATCTTCGATCGATTAGAGTTGGGTTCCAATCGATTGAACCCTGCTGAATCGATCCACTGATCGATTCAGTCTTCTTGGATCGATCGGCTGATCGATCCAGCGAGCTTCTGCTCGCGAGAAATGCCTTCTCAATCGATCGGCTGATCGATTGAGGCACTCCAATCGATCCACTGATCGATTGAAGGCCTGAAATTGCTGAAATTCAATTTCAGCCAATTTCATAAACCCCTAGAAAATTCTACAAAATTCCAAAAATCGTAAAAATTTGTGTAGACATTATTTAGGGTATAATTTATCATGGAAAAATAGTTTTCTATGAAAATACATCATATTTTCAAAGATTGACACAAACTTGAGAACTTGCAAAAACTTTAGTGTTTTCTTCAAGTTTGTGTCTAACTATTCAATGGTGATTACTATCAAAAGATAGCCTTCACCAAGGTTTTCCAAAATTATTTTAAAAACATTTTCAAAACCAATATCCCACCATATTCCTTGGGCTTAATGCACATTACTTGTACATTAGCTTTCCCAATGATGGGAAAACACATAACTATATGTTTTGATGAACTTAAAACTCAAAAGAATGCACTAAATCAACATCTTGAGTTTTGTTCATCATCCTAACATCTCACTTGTATCTAATGTGCACTAAAACACATACAAGTCATCTTATTGGTCTTTGTGAGATATAAAGTTTGGTTTTGCCCTAATCTAGGGATCATGCATATATATCTAGGCATTTTGTGGATATTGAACATCCACTTAGGATGTTACTTGTTAATACCACTTGTTGACAACACTTGTTGAAAACATTTGTTGATAAATGCCATTTGTCCTTGCTTTTAAGGAATTAAACATAATGCATGATAATGTTATGGCATACATCAAAATGAAATAGCTTTCAAAAGAAAGATTCCTATAATTACATGATGTATGTATGACATGACATGATATTTTTGTATTTTTCATAATAAGTCATGAATGAAAAATATAAAACTAAATATGGTGTCATGGTATGTGATGGGCAAACATAACATGGCAAGGTTTAGCATAAATAAAGTATACCTAGATTACCTATCTAAGTATCTTTAAACCTTAGCTAAACTTAAAAATTAAACCTAGATCACCCTAAATGCTTCAAGAAAATGCCAAAACAAAAATTGGCATTTCTAATTCTCTTGATTAACTTATGCCAATTGAAATCGAGCTTATTCCTCAAATGTTGGCATATTTCACAAGAGTACCATTTTAAATTAAGGCTTAGATTTGCCTTAAATTACTAAGCAAATACCAAAATCCCAACTTGGTATTTTTTATGTCTTTCCTAAACAGTGTCATTTTAAAATAAGATCAAGACTTCTCAAATTTGGCACATTTTACTCTTTTCGATGAGTAAACAAAAATCCTTTTCATTCTCAAAGATTAATAATAACCTTGAAAATGCTCTTTGAGTGTTAATTTCTTCAAAGTTGGGTTAACTACCCTTCTTCTTAGAGTTGACACTCTCTAACCCATCTATGGGGTAGAGAAGATGCTCCTAGGAACCCAACACCTATTGGTGCTCCTTGGATGCTCTAGGTATTCACTAGGGATAACTTCCCTAGATACCTTCCTAGTGACCTTGTTTGGCTTCTTGGAAGCCTTGGTCACTTTTTCTAGGTCAACTCTAGGGATAGCCTCCCTTGTGACCTTGTTTGTGACTTTCTTAGACTTCTTAGAAGCCTTAGTCACATTTATTGTAAAAATACTCTTAGGGATGACTTCCCTAGTATTCTTGACTTGACCACTAGACCTAGGGTTAGTTCCATAACTATATGGAACCCTATGGTACGAAATTTCATCCTTCTTAGCCTTAGGTTTGTATCCCAAACCTCTATGGCCATTGGATGACTTTGATACTCCTAGACCTAGATTTTTACCCTTAGACCCTCGTGTCATATTTGTGATTTTTCTAAGGGTCTTTTCTAATTTATCAAGTCTTGACCTCAAGACTTGATTTTCCTTCCATAATCCCTCAACCATAGATTTTTCATTAAAATCATGATTTTTCTTCTTCTTAGGTACATACCTAGAATCCTTAGGGTTCTTACCTAAGTTTCTATCTACCTTTCTAACCCTAGATTGAGAGGTTTTGGCATGATAAGCTACATGATTTTCCTTAATGCTATCATGCTTCCTATTTTCATGGTAAATAGTATTAAAATTGTTGGTGCAACATCCCTCAGGTCAAGGTTGACCTGGGTGACCAAGCTGAGTCTTGGTTTGAGTTTAGATGTTTGACAATAAGAAATTGATTGAAGAAGAGTCAAGTAGGTCAAGGTTGACCGGATACTTGACAGGGAAGTCCTGGTGAGTGAAACCAGGTGAAAACCCTAGTGAGTGAAGCTAGGTGAAAGTCCTGGTGAGTGAAGCTAGGCAGAAGGAAAACCCTAGTGAGTGAAGCTAGGTGAAAGTCCTGGTGAGTGAGACCAGGTGAAAACCCTAGTGAGTGAAGCTAGGTGAAAGTCCTGGTGAGTGAAGCTAGGCAGATGGAAAACCCTAGTGAGTGAAGCTAGGTGAAAGTCCTGGTGAGTGAAGCCAGGCAAGGGAAAATCCAGATGGATCAAGGATGATCGGACATCCGGTGTTGGGAAGTCAAGTAGGTCAAAGGATTGATGGATACTTGGCACGAGGAAATACAGATAGGTCAAAGGGATTGACCGATATCCGATGGAAGTCCAAGTAGGTCAAGGGTGACGGATACTTGGCATGAATAGAAAAGTCTAAGTGGGTCAAAGGTTGACGGACACTTGGTGGGAAGTCCTAGCGGTCAAGGGTGACGGATGCTAGGCATGATGTACCAGGTCAAGGTTGACCGGATGTTGGTTTGAGAGGCTTGGAACTTGGTTTTGGGCAAAAACCAAGTGTTGGATCGATCGATGGATCGATCCAGAGGCTGGATCGATCGGTGGATCGATCCGGGGCTTCTCGAGCGAGCAAGCCTCCGGATCGATCCGTGGATCGATCCGGATATTCAATCGATCGGTGGATTGATTGGGGCGCTGCTTAGCGCGATAAGCGTTGGATCGATCCGTGGATCGATCCGGCGGTCCCAAACGGAGGCACTCGGATCGATCCGTGAGTCGATCAAAGCCTCCCGATCGATTGGGAACATTGAATCGATCGGGATCCGACCGTTGGCGTCGATAAAGGCGCGCGTTCATTTCCTTGCATCTCTTCTCGATTCACTCCAGTTTCTCGACTCCTCCGGCCTCCTGGCTCGGATCGCGGTTCTTGAAGGATCTTGGAAGTTCTCCAAGTCAAGAGGCGGATCAAAGCCAAGAAGAGAAGCTAGGGTTAGGGTTTATACTCATTGTAAGCTTGTAAGCTTGTATTTCTTGTATCCTTTCCCTCTCTTCTTGTATTGAGTCTTGTAGGGCTTCTCCGCCCTTGGTAGTTACCATAAAGGAGAGTTTTATTTAGTGGAGGGTGTGTGTGTTGGTGTGGATCCTTGGATTAGTCACCTCTTGTGAGGTGGATACCAAGTAAACCAACCGTGTTAGCGTTGTGTGATTGTTTCTTTGTATTTCCGCTGCACATCTTTGAAGGAACAAGCAACGCCGAGCACCGAGCGAACGCGACGAGCTATTCACCCCCCCTCTAGCTACTTTTGGTCCTAACAAGTGGTATCAGAGCGAGGCCGCTCTTCACCGGAATCATCGCCGGAAGGGTCAAGCATAACAAGAAGAGCTAGAGGGTGAAGAAGTTGAAGCAAAATTGTCAAAGTCAAAGATATTCAAAAGCTCAACTTCAAGATGCAATTCCAAGATGGACTTGGATTTGACACAAGGGTGGCTCCACCATACACTTCCACGAGTTTTGATTCTTGGAAATCAAGAATTGAAAATTTTCTTATGATGGAGATAGAGCAATGGTTTGCTCTAATGGAAGGCTTCGAGGCTCCAAGAAATTCAAAGGGCAAAGTTCTCAAGAGGAGCAAGTGGAGCCAAGAGCAAGTCCAAAGGTGCGAGGCAAATGATAAAGTGACCAAGCTTTTGGTAAATTTATTGCCAAGCACCATCCTTTGCAAAATTGGAGAATTTGAAGATGCAAAGGAATTATGGAGCAAATTGGCCAAGCTTCATGAAGAGATCCCCTCCACTGTACAAGAGCAAGAAGTATCCAGAGAGGGTGACTCTTTGGAGCAAGACCAAGAGGAGGGCTCCGAGGTTGAGAGATGCTCAACCTCCGAAGAAGAAATCCAAGAAGAAGCTTCATCCTCAAGGGAATGCAACGAAGGGAACAAGGAGGGAGCATACTCCTTGTTTCATATTCAAGATGATGAAGCCTCCACCTCTAGGATTGAGGGGGAGCAATCCTTGGTGACGCCAGATCAAGAAGAAGGAGAAGCTTCTACATCCGGGTCAAGAGATGAAGAGATTGAAGAAGCTTCTACCTCCACGAGTCAAGAAAAATCAAATGGAGGAGAATCAAGATCGGATCAAGAGGAAGCTTCTACCTCCGGATCCAAAGGAAAAGATGCCACCCCTACAAGCAAAGGTATAAATATTTCAATTAAAAATAAAAATCATATTATATGCTTTAAGTGTAGGGAACATGGGCACTACAAGAGCAAGTGCCCTAAATTGGCCAAGAAGAAGGGCCAAGTGGCACAAAAGGGCAAGGCGAAGGAGATCATCCCCAACACAAAGAAGAGCAAGGAGCATATTATATGCTTCTCTTGCAATCAAAAGGGGCATTACCGAAGTCAATGCCCCAAGGGGAAGAAGATGGTCAAGGCTCAAGGAGGCATTCGTCAAGGGGGAGCCTCCAAGATAAAGAAGAAGGTAACATTTATTGAGTCTACCCCTTTACATTATGGTAAAAAGCATGATAGTTCTAACTTATATCATTTTAATGCTATTTACCATGAAAATAGAAAGTATGATAGCGTTAAAGAAAAACATATAGCTTTTCATGCTAAAACTACTACACCTAAGGCTAGGAATGTAAGTAAAAGTCTAGGCAAGAACTCTAAGGATTGTATCTACAAGCCTAGGCACAAAAATGCTCATGAACTTAATGGAAAACCAAAAACTAAGGACTTAGTGATGGAAAATCAAGTCTTGAGGTCAAAACTTGATAAAATGGAAAAGACCCTAAAAAGGATAGAAAATATCCTATTAGGGCAAAATGAGCATAACCTAGGTTTAGGGGTACAAAAGCCATCCAATGGCCATAGAGGTTTGGGATACAAACCAAAGGCTAAGAAGGATGTGCCCTCTTACCATAGAGTTCCATATAGTTATGGAACAAACCCTAGGTCTAGTGGTCAAGCCAAAAATACTAGGGAAGTCATCCCTAAGAGTATTTTTGCAATAAATGTGACTAAGACTTCTAAGAAGTCTAAGAAAGTCACAAACAAGGTCACAAGGGAGGTTATCCCTAGAGTTGACCTAGAAAATGTGACCAAGGCTTCTAAGAAGCCCAACAAGGTCACTAGGAAGGTATCTAGGGAAGTTATCCCTAGTGAGTACCTAGAGCATCCAAGGAGCACCAATAGGTGTTGGGTTCCTAGGAGCATCTTCTCTACCCCATAGATGGGTTAGAGAGTGTCAACTCCGATTAGAAGGGTAGTTAACCCAACTTTGAGGAAATTGACACTCAAGGAGCATTTTCAAGGTTTTAGTTAACCTTTGAAAATGAAATAGACCTATTGATTACTCCTTGAAAGAGTAAAATGTGTCTAATGGTGAAAAATTGATTTTATCTTAAAATGGCACAAATTGGGAAAACCTTGAGAAATACCAAGTTGAGATTTTGGTATTCTCTTGGAAATTTAAGGCAATCCGGGCCTTGATTTATGTAATCACTCTTGAGGAAAAATGGAATATGCCAACATTTGAGGACATGTTTATTTTCAATTGGCATACATTAAATCAAGGAAATTAGAAATGCCAATTTAGGCTTTGGCATTCTCTTGTAGCACTTTAGGGCAATCTAGGTTTAAGTTGTAAGTTTAGCTAAGACTTTAAGGATACTTAGATAGTTAATCTAGGTATATTTTATTTATGCTAAATCTTGCCATGATTGTTTTCCCATCATATGCCATGACATCATGTCTAGTTTTGCATTCATGTTTTATTATGAAAAATCCAAAAATACCATGTCATGACATTCATACATCATGTAGTTATAGAATATTTTTCTTTTGAAAATTATTTTACTTTGATGTATGTCATAACATAATCATGCGTTAAATTTAATTCCTTGTAATTAAGGACAAATGGCATTTAACGACACTTATTGACAAGTGACATCTTAGGTGGATGTCTAATATTTCTAAAATGCCTAGATAGATATGCATGATCCCTAGATTAGGGCAAAAACCAAAATCTACATCTCACAAAGACTATAAGGTGACTTGTATGTGATTAGTGCACATTAGATACAAGTGAGATGTTAGGATGATGAACAAAGCTCAAGATGTTGATTTAGTGCATTCTTTTGAGTTTTTAGGTTCATCAAAACACATAGTTATGTGTTTTCCCATCATTGGGAAAGCTAATGTACAAGTCATGTGCATTATGCCCAAGGAACATGATGGGATATTGGTTTTGAAAATGTTTTTAAAATGTTTTTGGAAAACCTTGGTGAAGGCTATCTTTTGATAGTAATCACCATTGAATAGTTAGACACAAACTTGAAGAAAAACACTAAAGTTTTGCAAGTTTTCAAGTTTGTGTCAATCTTTGAAAATATGATGTATTTTCATAGAAAGCTATTTTTCCATGATTAAGTATGCCCTAAATAATGTCTACACGAAATTTCATGATTTTGGATTTTTGTAGAATTTTCTAGGGGTTTCGAAGTTGATGAAATGGAATTTCAGCAACTATCGGAGCTCCGATCGATCCATGGATCGATTGAGTGCTTGAATCGATCCGTGGATCGATTCAGAAGACAAGTCTCCTGCGAGCAGAGATTGGATCGATCAACCGATCGATCCGGTAGTCTGAATCGATCGGTGGATCGATTGAAAGGTTCAATCGATTGGAACCCAACTCCAATCGATCCAAGTTGCTGATTTTGGCTGGGAAGGCTTGATTTCAGCATCTTTGAACCTCTTTGAGTCTAGGTAACCATTCCAAACCCCTAAAATACATTTGTATACATACAAAGGGTGTTTTCATGTGAAAACAAGGATGAATTGGTTAAGGAAGGCTTCATTGAAGTTTAGGTTGAGGTTTGTTTCAAATTTTGAGTATTTGAACCTCAAAACTTCTAAATTTGGGTTTCCTAAAGGTTTAGGGATTCCAAGTCATTGTTGGTGCAATGACAGAAGTCACCACCATGTCTTTAGGGGGAGGAACTCTTTAAAGACATGAAAAATTACTTTTCATGAACCTTGGAAGGTGGTTAACCTTCTTTAAAGAAAATGCTCATGTATGAGCTTTTGAACTTGAAATGGGGAGTGGATATCCTCATTATTTCAAGTGAGAACTCAAGTGGTTAGATAATGCTCAAGGTTGGGTATTTGTCTACGTTGAGGGATAAGTTAAGGAAAAATGAAGGGTATGGGACCTTCATTATCGTGTTGATCACAATGAGTGATGTTGTGAACAATGATGAGCAACTCTTCAGGGGGAGAGTTTTCAACAAATGGATTTGTTGATGTGTACCCAAAATTGGGGCATGGGTTGATGTGTGCCCAAAGATGGGTTGATGTGTGCCAATAGGGGGAGAATGAAAGGACCTATGAATGGGTGTAAGTTAGGCTTTCATTACCTAGAGGGAGTGTGCCCTCGTAGGGGGAGAATGAAGAGCTTAATTTATATGTTCATTACCTAGTGGCATGAAGATTGAGGCTATAGGATTAGCCTAACTTACATGTGGTATTGTAAGTGTTATTGTGGTATTGTCAAACATCAAAAAGGGGGAGATTGTTGGTGCAACATCCCTCAGGTCAAGGTTGACCTGGGTGACCAAGCTGAGTCTTGGTTTGAGTTTAGATGTTTGACAATAAGAAATTGATTGAAGAAGAGTCAAGTAGGTGAAAGTCCTGGTGAGTGAAACCAGGTGAAAACCCTAGTGAGTGAAGCTAGGTGAAAGTCCTGGTGAGTGAAGCTAGGCAGAAGGAAAACCCTAGTGAGTGAAGCTAGGTGAAAGTCCTGGTGAGTGAAACCAGGTGAAAACCCTAGTGAGTGAAGCTAGGTGAAAGTCCTGGTGAGTGAAGCTAGGCAGATGGAAAACCCTAGTGAGTGAAGCTAGGTGAAAGTCCTGGTGAGTGAAGCCAGGCAAGGGAAAATCCAGATGGATCAAGGATGATCGGACATCTGGTGTTGGGAAGTCCAAGTAGGTCAAAGGATTGACTGGATACTTGGCACGAGGAAATCTGATGGAAGTCCAAGTAGGTCAAGGGAGTGACCAGATACTTGGCATGAATAGAAAAGTCTAAGTGGGTCAAAGGGATTGACCAGACACTTGGTGGGAAGTCCTAGCAGGTCAAAGGAGTGACCAGATGCTAGGCATGATGTACCAACAGGTCAAGGTTGACCGGATGTTGGTTTGAGAGGCTTGGAACTTGGTTTTGGGCAAAAACCAAGTGTTGGATCGATCAGTGGATCGATCCAGGAGCTGGATCGATCAGTGGATCGATCCAGGCTTCTCCTAAGCGAACAGAGAGCCTCTGGATCGATCCGTGGATCGATCCAGATGTTCCAATCGATCAGTGGATCGATTGGGACGCGGCTGCTTCGCGCGATAAGCGGCATTTTTCCAGAGCACAGAGGCGCTCTGGATCGATCCGTGGATCGATCCAAAGCCTCCCCGATCGATTGGGAACATTCGAATCGATCGGGATCCGACCGTTGGCGTCGATAAAGGCCGCAGGCGTTCATTTCCTTCGGCATCTCTTCTCCGATTCACTCCAGATTTCTCGCCAGCTCCTCCACAGCACTCACAAAGCTCAGATCGCCAGTTCTTGAAGGATCTTGGAAGTTTTCCAAGTCAAGAGGCGGATCAAAGCCAAGAAGAGAAGCTAGGGTTAGGGTTTATACTCATTGTAAGCTTGTAAGCTTGTATTTCTTGTATCCTTTCCCTCTCTTCTTGTATTGAGTCTTGTAGGGCTTCTCCGCCCTTGGTAGTTACCATAAAGGAGAGTTTTATTTAGTGGAGGGTGTGTGTGTTGGTGTGGATCTTTGGATTAGTCACCTCTTGTGAGGTGGATACCAAGTAAACCAACCGTGTTAGCGTTGTGTGATTGTTTCTTTGTATTTCCGCTGCACATCTTTGAAGGAACAAGCAACGTCGAGCAACGCCAAGCACCGAGCGAACGCGATGAGCTATTCCCCCCCCCCCCCCCCTCCCCCCCTCTAGCTACTTTTGGTCCTAACAAAAATGATATAAATTTGACCTAGCATGCTTTTTACCATTTTGCAAGGGAATAGACTCAATAAAAGATACCTTCTTTTTTACCTTGGAGGCTCCCCTTGAGTTGAGCTCCCTTCATGAGCCTTGGCCACCTTCTTCCCATTAGGGCATTGACTTCGGTAATGACCCTTTTGATTGCAAGAGAAGCACACAATGTGCTCCTTGCTCTTCTTTGTTCCGGGAATGGTCTCCTTGGGCTTCTCCTTGCCCCTTTTTGCCATTTGGCTCTTTTTCTTGGCCAATTTGGGGCACTTGCTCTTGTAGTGCCCATGTTCCCTACATTCAAAGCACATAATATGATTTTTATTATTAATTGAAATGTTTATACCTTTTTGTGTAGGGATGACACTTTCTCCTTTGGATCCGGAGGTAGAAGCTTTCTCTTGATCCGAAGATGATACTCCTCCAATAGATTTGACTTGACTCGTGGAGGTGGAAGCTTCTTCATCCTCTTCTTCTCTTGACCCGGATGTGGAGGATTCTTCTTGCTCTTGATCCGGTGTCAATGAAGATTGCTCCCCCTCAATCCTAGAGGTGGAGGCTTCACCTTCTTCTTCATCTTCATCCTCTTGTACATGAAACAAGGAATATACTCCTTCCTTGCTCTTTTGATTGCTCTCCTTTGAGGATGAAGCTTCTTAAACCTCCTCTTCGGAGGTTGAGCACCTTTCAACCTCGGAGTCCTCCTCTTCTTGGTTTTGATCCATTGAGTCGCCCTCTTTGGATTCTCCTTGATTTGGTACAGTAGAGGGGATCTCATGAACCCTTGCCAATTTGCTCCAAAGCTCCTTGGCATCTTCAAACTCTCCAATTTGCTCCAGGATGTTGCTTGGCAATAAATTGACCAAAAGCTTGGTCACTTTGTCATTGGCCTCACATCTTTGGATTTGGTCTTGGCTCCACTTGCTCCTCTTGAGTACTTTGCCCTTGGAATTTGTGGGAGCTTCAAAACCTTCCATGAGAGCAAGCCATTGCTCTATCTCCACCATTAAGAAGTTTTCGATCCTTGATTTCCAAAGATCGAAGCTTGTAGATGTGTATGGTGGAGGCACCCTCGTGTCGAATCCGAGTCCATCTCGGAATTCCATTTGAAGTTGAGCTTCTTGATGAAGTCTTCGACTTGTAGAATTTTGCTCCAACTTCTTCACCCTCTAGCTTTGCTTGTTTTGTTTGTCCCTTCTGGCGATGATTCCGGTGAAGAGCGACCTCGCTCTGATACCACTTGTTGGGACCGAAAAGTAGCTAGAGGGGGGGGTGAATAGCTCTTCGCGTGCTCGTAGTCGGCATTGCTCGTTTCTTCAGAGATATGCAGCGGAAATATAAGAAACAAAAGCATACAACGCTAACAAGGTTGGTTTACTTGGTATCCACCTTACAAGAGGTGACTAGTCCAAGGATCCACACCTACTCACGCACCCTCCACTATGAATTCACTCCTTTTCAGTAACTACTGAAGGCGGAGAAGCCCTACAACCCTCACAATACAAGAAGAAAACAAGGGAAACAAATACAATAGATATCTTACAAGATATGGAATGAAAACCCTAACCCTAGCTTTCTTCTTCTTGCTTTTGATTCGCCTCTTGACTTGGGAAACCTCCAAGAACCTTCAAGAACTGGCGATCTGAGCTTGAGAGAAGTGTGGAGAAGTCGCTGTGTTGATCTGAGATGAAATCGTGAAGATCTACCGCAGCCATCGCACGCCTGCAGCTCAAATACGACGCAACGGTCGGATCCCGATCGATTCGAAAGCTCCCAATCGATCGGGGAGGCTTTGGATCAATCCACGGATCGATTCAGAGCGCCTCTGTGCTCTGGAAAAACACCTAGATCGATCCACGGATCGATCCAGCGCTTATCGAGCAAACCAGCAGCGTCCCAATCGATCGGCTGATCGATTGGGACCTCTGGATCGATCCACTGATCGATCCAGAGGCTCTCTGTTCGCTGGGAAAGGCCTGGATCGATCCACTGATCGATCCAGCTCCTGGATCGATCCACTGATCGATTCAGCTCTTGGTTTTTGCCCAAAACCAAGTCTCAAGCCTCTCAAACCAACATTCGGTCAACCTTGACCTGTTGGTATATCATGCCTAGCATCTGGTCACTCCCTTGACCTGCCAGGACTCCCCACCAAGTGTCCGGTCAATCCCTTTGACCCACTTGGACTTTTCTCTTCGTGCCAAGTATCCGGTCACTCCCTTGACCTACTTGGACTTCCATCAGATGTCTGGTCAATCTTGACCCATCTGGATTTCCCCGTGCCTGGCTTCACTCACCAGAACTTCCAATCTGCCTAGCTTCACTCACTAGGACTTCTCTTCTGCCTGGCTTCACTCACCATGTCTTTCACCTAGCTTCACTCACTAGGATTTTCACCTGGCTTCACTCACCAGGATTTTCTTCTGCCTGGCTTCACTCACTAGGACTTTCTTCTGCCTGGCTTCACTCACCAGGACTTTCTTCTGTCTGGCTTCACTCACCAGGACTTCCAATCTGCCTAGCTTCACTCACTAGGACTTCTCTTCTGCCTGGCTTCACTCACCAGGTCTCTCACCTAGCTTCACTCACTAGGATTTTCACCTGGCTTCACTCACCAGGATTTTCTTCTGCCTAACATCTGAGTTAGGACTTCCCAGTCAAGTATTCGGTCACTCCTTGACCTACTTGACTCTTCTTCAATCAACCTTGTATTGTCAAACATCGAAACCCAAACCAAGACTCAAGCTTGGTCAGTCAGGTCAACCTTGACCTGAGGGATGTTGCACCAACACATTTCCCTTTTCCCCTGCTTCTACATTTTTTGGATTATGGCCGGAGAGACTTTAGTCTCCTGGTATGTGTTCTTCCACTCAGATTTTGATATGAGTGATCTTAAGTCGGTGCAATCTAGCATGAAACTTTCTGAAGCCTACAACCTTCGCATCCCTGGGCCTGATGATCATCCCTGTTATCCTCCTCCCGGGTTTGTGACTTTCTTTAAGGACTAGCTTCTTGGTGGTCTTCATTTCCCCATCCCTTTTTTCTTTTCAGATTTGAGTCAGTATTTTTGCAACCCTTTGTCTCAGTTTGCTCTCAATGCCTTCCGCGCTATGTACGGGATGGTAATCCTATGCCGTCTGTACGACATTTCCTTAACTCCTCTACTTTTCCATCATTTTTATTTCCTCAAACGATTGGAGCTCGGCGTTTTCATGGTGCAATCTCGGCCCGGGTGTAAGTTCTTCACGGGCATGTCTTCTCTAATAAAGGCTGGAAGTCTCGTTTTTTCTATGTGCAACTACCTGACCCTCTAGCTTGGCTCATTGAGTGGCACTCAGGTCTTCCCCCTTCCTCTGAGTTAAGCAACCATCAGCACAAGCCAAATTGCTTTATAGCTCCAACTCCCTTCCTTACTATGGGAGAGCATGTTGTATACCTTCGGGCTGAGTCTCATCTAGATGCCCTCGACTGCACCTTTTGGTAAGATCAAACAACTCTTCCCTCATATCTTCACTAACTGAGGTATCTTCTTTTATCTGCAGAAATCATCATGTTTAGAGCTTTTGCCCTCGACTCCTCTATGATGCCTAGTGACATTCTGCAAAAACGTGGAAGAGAGATTATGTCTGGCCAGGAGGTTTCCCAGGCCAGGGCTTCAATAGGAGCCTCCTCTCAGCAAACAGGAGAACATGAGGTCATTGAAGATGAATCTTGCCCTTCAGTGGAACCTCCCGCCACTACTGCTGTTAATGAGAAGACTTCTTCTCTAGCCTCTGAGCGCCCCTTGTGCCTTCAACGCAAGGGGTGATGTGTTACTCCTTCAGTCCAGTCTTCCCCCAAGAGGCTACCCTTGGTGCGGGTGTCTGCCCAGGAGAAGACTCCTTCCCGGGCAAGCACTCCAGCCTCCTCGGAGGTCGTATACTCTTCTCTTGTCACTGCTCAAGTCACGGAACAGACACCCTCCCGACCGGGGGGTCAACCCGCGACTTCCACGCCTTATCTGCCTCCAACATCCCTAGCTCAGCCATCTTCTGCGACTCTTACGCCTTCCTCCCGATGGACGGTATGTGTCACGCCCCGGAGGAGTCCCTGACTGAAGAAATTTCGGCAACATCTCCCCTGTACGGCGGACAATCTGAAACTTTCTACATCGCCCCCAGGGCCATACATTCATCGGCCAACACGGCCGAAACAATAACAATAATAAATAAGCAACAAATCACACCATCCACGCAGTTTAATAGAGAACAACTAAAGCAATAATAAGAAGACTCAAAACAACCCTACTCAACTACACTCATAAAGCACAAAATTGATGTCCTACTCCACTACACCCATAAAACACAAATCCGACGATAAAATCAACTCACCTCTTCTGCCGTCTAGGCAGACATGTAGTAAAATAAGTCCGAATAAAACTCATCGACATTATCCATAAGGTAAACTAATACAAGTCCAAAGTATCCAAAAGACCCAAAACAAGTCTAAACAAGAAAAACTAAAAGTTCATCACACGTCCTCGTGGACTACAGGGGACTAGCGACTGGAACTCTCCTGACAGCATCAACCTGAAAATAGTAAATATCTACGGGGGTGAGTCAACTACTCAGCGGGTAACAACTAATATGCATAATAAAGAAAATAACATCTAGCACTAATCATGCATACAGTCTCCTGATACTAGAAGGATAAATGCAACTAAAATAAGCAGGAGAAAACTGTACTAACCAGGACCAAGGTATAAGGATATCAAGGTCATCAGACCGGAAGTGTCATAAATCTTGTATGCATGTCAAACATATGCATCCATCCAAATGCAACAAATAAATGCAGCAAACACAAACACAACCAATAAATGCATCATGCATATGATGCCAATGACATATCCTGGTCACCCCTACTCTCCAGTCAGCCGTCTCACTCACGATGGTAAGACTGAGTGGGTAGGGCTGTGACAACCGTGCACTCTGCCATCACTACTCATGATGAGTGACCGAGTGGACGGGATGCTGTCGGAGTACACCTATCCTCCTTACCCCAAATCATAAATGGGGGAGCTCAATGCTCTCATCTCTCGGTACACGATGACGGGGAGAGATCCCTGTCCTGCTACAACGCTACGTCACACTAACCCATGAGTGGACCAACGGAGCCCTTGACAGAGCACCTGCTGCAACACACCCTGCCTGAATATACTACTAACCCATGAGTGGTCGTGTGTGCAGATACATGTAACTGGCGATGTGCTCAACAATAATGGAGCTGACAATCGCACAGCATGCAATCATGTGAATAGTGCATGACACTAAGCATGGCAATATCCTATACCAATCCATATATATAAAATGTGTACCCTAGAATAAATTGACCTAATCAATGGTCTAGGTACACAGGTCAGATAAGGAATCAAAAACCCTAGGTCCTGAACATAATAGAAACATGGTTGTGTCACTATCCCTATAAGCATGTATAATCAGGTAGGTACTAGCATGAAGTGCATAATAAGTAAACCACCAAGCATGTAACAGATCAGGTAGTGACCAACCGAAGTAGATAACAAAACACAATCATTGCTATATGTTATAAACATTACTATGCATATCAAATGACATAAAGTCAAAGTACCCGCCTCCAATAAGAAATGTCCAATCCGGTCCAAATCCGACGTCGAGATACTCGTCTCGCGTCAAAGTCCTATAGTACATGGTATCCAAATTTAGCTAATTATATATAAATAAATTAGCTAAATCAAATCCTCGAGAAGCTAATATAAACTCAGATCCAATTATAAACCTTAATTAAATCATTTAACTCCTCAATCTTTTCTAATTAATCCATTCGAATTAGGACTTGCAATAAGCATGGTAATCATAGCATCTTACCCGATTTAGCCCTAATTCAATACATGTACCTAGGTTAACATTAGTTATTAACAAATCCATCAATCATCGACAACATGATCAAAATAAAACCCTATACCTTACCTCAATTCATAGCCGCTACGTGAATCCACAACCGGAGACAACTTGCAGCCAATAAACATGACTGAAGCGAGGTAAATGGTGCTGCCCTCTAAATCAAATACCCTACATTTTATTGTCCAGATTAGAATGGAAATAAAAAATCATTACAGTAGTCCAAACAACACAGAATCTACAACAAGGATAAGATTCTCTACTCCTTACCTCACTACCTAGCCACTGTTGGCGCTGGAACAAGATGCTACAGGATGGGGTTGCTGCCGGAATCAAAAACACCCCACAATACACAAAACCTCACCAATCCGTGACCTAGATTAGCAGAAAGGAGAGGATCAAGTTCATGAGTGGAGATTACTGCCCAACAATAACCTAATTCCAACCAAAACTTACCTCCAAGATCAAATAGGGCACGCGGCTGGAGGCTAGGGCAGAGGCAAGGGATCGGCGATGTCGCGAGCTCAGAGAGGAGGAGGAGTCGGCCGGTGTTAGGGCAAAGGGTGCGGCGGTGCTGCTCGGGTCGAGAGTCGGCGGCCAGTGCTCGGGATCTCCACGGCTAGGGCGACGGTCGTCGGTGGCTAGGGCTCAGCGTCGACTGTGATCGGCGTTGGCGCTGCTCCGTGCGGCGGACTACAGAGAGGTTAGGGCAGAGCTCCGGAAGCAGAAGAAGGATATGCCAACTCTCATCCACGCTTAAATCGCGAGGGAGAAGGAAACCGTCGCAGTTAGGGCACGGTGGAGATGGCGTCGGGCGAGGAAGTCTTGGGCACGCGAGGGAGGAGGCGGAGAAACGAATGAAAGAAAACAAATAAAATAAAAGGAAAAGAAAATAGGAAAATAAAAATAAAAAATTTTCCTCGCTTAAATGGGTAGCCTAAACAGGCTTTCCCGGGCCCCGCTTTTATCCCCATAAACTCATCCATACGAGCTCCGAAAAATTCCCGAAAAATTTCCAAAAATTCCGAAAAATTTCCCTTATTATTATCTGTCCTTTTTCCGGTATTTTACAGTATGTATTCACTTCCTCTTTTCAACTACCATCCCTCCAAGTGTTGGGCACAACCCCTTCTTCCAATGCTTCCCCCAACAATAGCCAGGTACAGCTACATGGTGCCCTGGCCGAATCATGGAAGAACACAGCCAACCAGATTTTGGAATGGCCTCAGTTGAATTTGTCCAACACATTTTCCCAATAGATGGTATTGGTAAGTTTTAGCTACTCCCTCTCCATATCCTTGAAACGTTGCTGATCCGGTGCTCTTTGCAGACCTGTATCATGGGGCTGAGCATCTCTCAGTTTGTGGCTAGTCTTAATCGAGAAAATGAGTTGTTAAGGGCTCATATTCAAGAACTGGTGTCTCCTACAACAGCGGGTTGAATTTTCAAGCTCATGGCCCCGGAGAGTTTACTACAATCCCACCTGCAAATGGCGAAAGACCAAACTCGAACCGCTCGGGACCTGGCCCGTGTTGAGTCTGACAAGATGAAGTCATTGGAGTCCGCCGTAAAGACCAATGTGGCTAAACTTAAGTCAGAGGATTTGAGGTGCGTCCAAATCCTAACCGAGTTGGAGGCAAAGGAAGCAGAGGTTGCCAACCTCTCCTCCCAACTACAGGACCTGCAAGAGGCCCACACCTCCCTACGAACAGACTTGGCCACTAAAATGGTTGAACTGTTTGCCAGTTCCGATTGGGAGGCAGCCCTTCAGAAACAAGTGGATGCGACCCAGGCTACCATCACGTCTATGTGGGCGGAGCTTTCGGCGGCCCAGCCCGAGGCAATGGCTACACCTCAGGAGCTAACCGAGGCGTGAGCTAACTTGAACAAGGTCCAAGAAGAGCTGAAGGAGTACCGAGCGGGGGGCTCTTGTCTTGCAACTCACAAGACCTCCATCTTAGCTTCCAAGCATTTTGAAGCTAAGGTAGGCTGCTTCATCAACCAGATGTTCTGCTATAGCGGCGAAGATGCTATGGTGCAGCTACAAGAGAAGGGTCTGCTACGATCAACCCCTCCCAAAGACTTCTTAGATCGCACCCGCCCACTCAACGAGCTCCCCGAAGAAGCTTTCCCTGTTTTTGAATAGCCTGGAGCATCTTGTAATTATCTTCCTTTGTTTAACAATGACGTGATGTCCTAAATTTTCTCTTGAACTTTAGCATTTTGGTTATTGTGTTGGGTAAGTGGATATGTTGTTAGCGAGTTGTGTTGCTTGAATATCTGTCAGGCTTATCTAGGACCCTTTGACATTTCCACTTTTACGGCTAAGTGATAGGCTAAGTGTCTGACCACTTGGTGGATGTCTGGTCGGTCCATCTGCCTGAGCAGGGACCATTGTAAGGAGGATCGCTCCCCTTGGTCGTGCCTTACTATGAACATCAGTCGCCCTATGTCACTGTTAGCCGCCTGCCCGATTGTGAGCTACCACAATTCTAGAGTCACCTCACTTGCTCGGGCGAGAGTTACTATACTCTCGTCTATTCCCAATGTCATAAAGACTTCCATTCCCTTTTTACCACGTGGCCCTCTAATCCACCTTTTCCAGACAAGACAAACCCCGGTGTGATTTTCTATGATGATCCAACGGCTGGCGTAACCTCCTTACCCCTGACTAACGCCATCCACTTCTACTATGATCCGTGCGATTGGTGATGATACCTAAGTGTTGCGCCTTGCTCCCCCTCTGCTTACTATAAATAGTCCCCTTTGACTTCTATATGGGGCTTCTCATTGATAGTCAGAGACGTCTCTCCTTCTTCCGTAATTCGACCTTCCTTTCTTTCTTTTGTAAATTCTCCATGGATCCTTTAGAGTCTGGGTACGCTCCTGGAGTTTCAACCTTTAGCGGTGTAGATCTAGATAATTTTCATTTCACATACGAAGTGTCCACCACTATGCACATTATCATACCCTCCGAGATCCATCGCCTTCACCAGCCCCCTCAAGGTTATGTGACTTTCTTAAGGAGCATATTATAGCAGGTCTTCGTTTTCCCATCCACCCCTTTTTCTCCGACGTGAGTTGCTACTTCCGTATTTCCCTTTGTCACCATACCCCTAATTCCATCTGGATTCTGTGCGGATTCGTCCTCATTTATAACTTGTGTGACATCTGTTGGATTCCTCGCCCGTTTCACTATTTTTTCACCCCTCGTCGCCATAGTGAGGGTCTTTTTCATTTCCAGACTTGCACTAGGACCACCTTTTTTACTCCCCTACCCTATTCAGAGCCAGAGTGGAAAGAGAAGTATTTCTTTCTCAGCTTTCCTTCTGCTATAGCGTGTCCCGCTGGGCGCCAATCAATTCTTCCTTCTACGCCTTTTCTGGGAGACTATTGCTCGGACCCAGCATTTATGGAGGCATCAACACAACTAGTGGGTTGATGCTTTGATTTACGTGCGCTATTGACGAAGGGTGTTCTGTATCTATTTGGGCTAAGCTTCGTTCCTTCAGAGCTGTCGCACTCTCTAGGTAAGTACTACCCCTTCCTTAGCTTGTTTTTGCCTTCATATTCTGACCCTTACTTTGCTGTAGTAGATACTATTACCCGAACATTTATGATTAGGCCTCTTCCGCTGAGTGCTTTGGAAATAAATCGTCGAGGGCGAATAATCCTGAGCGATCGGATTATAAAATGATTCCTTGTCTAGCACCTTTATCGTTCTATAAAAGTTTGGTTCTAGCTCTTTAGTCCTTGCTCTTCGTTCGCTCCTCACAACTTTTCCCTAGGCTAGATTCCGTTGCAGGGGTGCTTTTGGATCCTTGCACACACGAGTGGGGCGACACTTGTTATGCTAAGAGCCGCAAGGGCTAATTGTGAATGAGATTTTTAGATCATTGCCTGACCCAGCTTAGGTAGTCAGTCGGGGTTTAGAAAAGTTCTACTGGCGACTTCCGGTAGGAGAGGAGCACTAGGACTCGACCAGGTCCTGTGCATTGAGGACTTCAAGAGTGCCTCGGTTTTCATGACTCTTCGAAAGACTTAAGCATAATCCTGGTTGGGTTCTCTTGACTGGGCACTTTGTGCATATGCCAGTAGTGCTTACTTTCCGACCTAGGATCTTTCTCTCTAACAAATGTTAGTACAAAGAATAATAAACTTAGGTACGGTAAGGTTGAAGGTAATTAGCACTCCATGGGCGATCCAACTTTCTACCCTGAGCATCCTGCAGATAATAGGTACCTGATGTGAGCTTTTTAATGATCTTATATGGACCGTCCCACTGAGGTGCTCGCTTAGTTACCTCCCCCACCAATTTTATCCTTTTCCATACTAAGTCCCCCTCTATGAAGAAATGGAGGATCACCTTCTTATCGTAGTTTTGTCGCATTCGTTGTCGATACGTAGTTAACCGAGCGATCATTCTCTCTCGGGTTTCACTGATAAGATTCAGCTCTAAAAGCTGCTACTCGGTATTCTCAGGGTCGTACAGTAATCGTCGGACGGGTGTAACCCCAACCTTGACTGGCACGACTGCTTCGTTACCATAGACGAGGTGAAATGGAGTGAGCCCCGTGCTTTCTCGTGGAGTCGTTCGGTATGCCCAAAGGATGCTAGCGATCTCTTCAACTCAATAGCCGCCTATATGGTCTAACTTGGCCTTGAGCCCCCTGACTATCTCTCTATTGATGACCTCGGTCTGTCCATTACTTTGAGGATATGCAATGGAAGTGAAGACCTGGGTTATACCAAACCCTTGACACCATTCCTGAATCTTGCACCCTTGAAATTGTTTCCCATTGTCTGAGACTAATTTATGTGGGATTCCGAATCAACATAGGATATTTTTCTATAGGAATTGGATAACAGCTCCTTCCATAATCTTGGTCAGGACATCTACCTCCACCTACTTAGAAAAGTAATCTACCGCTACAAGCAGAAATTATCTTTGACCTGGGGCCATTGGGAACGACCTCACGATGTCAATGCCCCATTGATCAAAGGGACAAGAGACAACTGAGGTCTTGAAAATCTCGGTCGACTGATGGGACATGTTCTAATGCTTATGACAATAGAGGCAAGTGGCCACCAACTACTGGGTATCCCTCTGCAAGGTGGGCTAAAAATACCTGGCTAACAATACTTTGCGAGCTAGTGTCCTTCCTCCCATAAGATTGTCACAACATCCCTGGTGAATCTCTTACAGGGTATACTCCGCCTCGTTCGGACCTAAGCATTTGAGTAATGATCGAGAGAATGTTCGATTGTACAACTGTTCCCCGATCAGTGCATAAGCATGAGCTTTCTTTTTAATCAATCTTGTTACTTCAGCATCGACGGGTAAAATAGCTTGCTGAAGATATATGATCATTGGGGCTCTCCAGTCGATTGGTTCTTCCTAGTTATTCTACAAGTTGATCTGGGCTATCAGAAAACTCTGGACTATCAATTTATCCAAGACCTAAGTAGTCAAAGAGTTGGTCATCCTAACTAACTCATCTGCCTTTTGATTGTCTGCCCTACGAATTTTGGTTACTGTGACCTCCTTAAAGTCTTCCTTCATTTTCTCATACACTTCTCTATAAAGCTGTAGCTTCTCATTATTGATCTCAAAGTTGTCAGCCACTTGCTGAGCCCCCAATTGGGAATCTGAGTAAATGATTACTCTCGTGGCCCCTATGTGTCGAGCTACCAACAATCCAGCAGTAATGTCTCATACTCCACCTCGTTATTAGTAGCTCTGAAGTTTAACCTAATGGCTAGTTGCATCTTGAGAGATATAAGGAGTATCCCCACTCCGCTTCCTTGTTGAGTGGACGATCCATCTATGTATATCTTCCATGTTTCCTCGGAATCATGTTGATGGATTTCCATCAGGAAGTCGGCCAAGGCATGTGCTTTGATCGCTGGTCGAGGTTGATACTGTATATCATACTCTCCTAATTCGGTTGCGCATTTGATGAGATGACCGTCTATTTCTTTGCTGGTAAGGACTTTCCCCATGGTTCTATTGGCCAGCACGGTAATTGAATGTGCCAAAAAATAGGGCCTCAAGCGGCGGGCCATGAGTACCAACCCGTAAATCAACTTCTCAAAGGTCGTGTACTGAGACTCGGTCCCTTTTAATAAAAGATTGAAGAAATACATTGACCGTTGTGCATCGTCTTGCTCTTTCATAAGAACTGCCCCAACGACCTCAGGGGTAACTGACAAATACACCTAGAGCGGCTCCCCCGCAATAGGTTTGAATAATGAGAGCAGGGTCTCCAAGTGCTGCTTCAATTTCTCAAAAACTTTGCTACATTCTTAGTCTCATTGGAACTTGGCAACTCTTTGGAACACTTTAAAAAAGGAGGAGCGCTCGATCTGCAGACCGGGATATAAACTTGGAGAGCATCGTGATTCTTCCCACCGGCTTCTGGGCTTCCTTTAGATTTCCAGGGGCCTGCATATCTTAGAGTGCTTGGACCTTCTCCGAGTTGGCCTCGATTCCTTGCTCAGTGACGAGATATCCCAGGAACTTTCCCTCTCGAGTTCCAAATAGGCACTTCAGTAGATTTAGCTTTAGCCCATACTGCCGCAACATGCCGCAGGTCTCCTCCACATCAAAAATCAAGTTTAATGCCACAGTAGACTTGATGAGGATGTCGTCCACGTAGACTCCCACGTTTCACCTATTTGTTCTTAGAAGATCTTGTCCATCATCCTTTGGTAAGTAGCCCCTGCATTTCGTAGCCTAAACAGCATAACTGTATAATAGAAAGTAACGTCTGCCGTGATGAAACTAACTTTCTCTTGGTCTTCCCGGGTGAGAGGAATATGGTGGTATCCTTGGTAAGCATCGAGCATGCAGATCCTTTCATAGCCCGAGGTTGAATCCACTATCTAATCGATCCTCGATAAAGGGTAGCAGTCTTTGGGGCTGGCTCGGTTGAGGTCCCGAAAGTCAATGCAGACCCTCCACTTATTATTGGGCTTGGACACTAGGACCACGTTAGAGAGCCAGGGCAGGAATTGTACCTCTCTAACGTGTCTTGCTCTTAAGAGCTGATCAACTTCAGCTCAAATGATCTTATTTTGCTCGGCCGAAAAATTTCTCTTCTTCTGCTTGACCGACCGAGAATCAGGCAGGAGATGAAGCTTGTGCTCAGCTACCTCGGGCTTGACTATTAAGGGTTATGGCTTCATTGGTGACTGATAAGATGAAACTATCTCTGAAATAAAGTCAAGAGATGCTACTTTTCTCGAAATTGAGTTCCCAACATAAGGTGAAGTTGATAAGACAATTTCTCTATATGCGATAGAGAAGGAGGATAATGTTCTTTTATCAACAAATCAGGAGATGTTTGAATCTAGTCAACTTAGTGGGAGTGATTTGCTACTGAATGAGTTAGTTTCTCAATACTCCAACCTACAAAGAAGTAGTCATCAAATTATTCCTTAGAAAAGTTTTGACATTGAGAATGAGGCATTGATGATTCTCCCAGTTGACAATGAGAAACTTCGAACAGTTGAGGAAGCTTTAAGATACTCAGTTAGAAAAGAATATAAAGTTGCAATGGATGAGGAAATAAAGTCAATGAGAAAGAATCAAGTTTGGGATTTAGTCGATCTTCCTTCTAGCCGAAGGGCTATTGGGAATAAGTGGATTCTCAAAATAAAGAGAAAAGCAGATGGATCGATTAATCGATACAAAGCTCGTTTAGTTGCAAAAGGATATACCCAAATGGAGGGTATTGATTTTGAAAAGACATTCTCCCCAATTGTGAAGTTTGTGTCAATAATTGTCATCCTAGTCATAATAACATAATTTGACATGGAATTACATCAAATGGATGTAAAAATAACTTTTTTAATGGTAATCTTCACTAAGAAATCTATATGACACAACCAAAAGTTACGTTGCTGAAGGCCAAGAGAATAGAATATGTAGATTTGAGAAGTCTATATATGGGTTGAAGTAAGCGTCAAGACAATAAAACATAATATTTAATAAAATCATTTTATCTTATCATTATATATTGATGATATGTTAATAGATGGAAGTGACATGAACTGTGTGCTAGAAGTCAAATCGTGTCTTTCATCACAATTTAACATAATAGATATGGGAGAAGCTGAGTGCATCTTAGGAGTGAAGATCATTAATGAACATCAAAAAGACTTTTGGGGTTATCTCAAAGGCTTATATCACTAAGATACTATAACACTTCAATATGTTGAATTGTAACATTGTATTCCAAGACTCTTGAAGAAATAGCTGACATGAAGACATATGCTAGTTCTATTGGTAGTTTGATGTACATTATGTTACATAGTCGTCCTGATATAAGTTATGGTGTTGACTTGGTTAGGTGTTTCCAGTTAAACGAAAATTGAGATACTAGAAAACGGTGAAGAGGATATTAAAATACCTTAAAAGGACAACAGATTATGTATCTGTTTTCAAAGATCTAAGATGAGCTTGAGTGACTACACAGATGCAAATTGGGCGAGGACCTTGATGACATAAAAGTCACATCTGCCATTAAGGTCCTGTAGAAGTAGGGTTGTAAACGAGCTGAGCCGAGCCGAGCCGATCTTTGGGGTGTTCGAGCTTGTTTGATAAGGTAACCAAGCCGAGCCTAGCTTAAAATAAACCAAGCTTTTAAAATGATTATTCAAGCTTGGCTTGGTTTATTTTTTATGAGCTTGAGTTTGTTTAAAGCTTAGCTTGAGCTTGGTTCGTTTAGATATTATCGAGCTCTCAATTCAGGCTTGGCTTGAGCTTGACTCAAACTTGGCTCGAGCTTGGTTCGAGCTTCATTTGTTTAGATATTATCAAGCTCTTAATTCAAGGTTGTTTGATTATTTAAAACCTTTAGTTATTTAATTGGTTATTGAGCTTAATAATTCAAACTTATTTGTTTATTTTATTTTATTATTTATTTAGCATATTGAAAAGAATTTTATTAATGAATATGGTTCATGAACATTGTTAACGAATGTTGCTCACGAACATTGTTCACGAGCGTTAACATAAATAAATTAAATTTTATTTAATTTAACGAGTTGTTCAAGCTTGTTTGTTTAATTAATCTTGTGTATATTGAACGAACATAAACAAGCTCTAACTAAGCCGAACACCAAACTTATTCACGAATATTTGGTTCATTTACGGTCTTATGTAGAAGGTCTTTTCCCCTTCATTTATGGAGGAAGGTGAATGAATTGGAAGAGGAAAAGGAAGGAGCACCTTCTCACCTTCCTAACTCCAACAGAAGATGCATTAGTGGAGTCATTCCTTGGATTTGCCTTTCAAGTAATGAAGGAAAAAAGAAAAACACAATACTAAGAAATGGATTGCTTCCCGAGCAATCACCACTGCTAAAACAGCAGGAAGAAGACTGGTTAATGCAACAATAATGCCTTAAAAAGGACCTGCTCAAGTTGCATTGTCGTAAAGAAGTGGTTTAAACATGTCGCTCTTGAGAAAAAAAAGGGACAAAACTAAGTAGCAACAGGAGTTGCAGCCAAAACTTAACAAACCATATTAACCATGTTGTTGAGTAACATATTCCTCAAATGAGCTCAATAACCAGAACAACCACATACATCCATTGATAAACTATAGTACGAGTCAAGATTTGTGATCGGGTCAGCAAGTTTCCCGACTGAGATATGATCTCAAATAGTAGCTTAGTAACACTTTGTCGCATTTACATTATACAAACAAGAGTGAGTTTATGAACTCTTGGATAGCCTTATGAGCCATGTGATAAAACTACTACCAAGGCTTTATATTTATGTATGAATACTTAATATAAGATTCCACATTTTATTTCTTGATTCTACCTATGATTTTCATTTAAACAAAAAATAATAGAACTAGATGGTTCTAAATTACTAAACTAATAGATTTATTTAATTATTTTGGTCAAAGTAACAGTTGTTGCATGTGATTCTCAGGCAGGAAGAGCAAAAGAAAATGAAGTTTTGTAATGGAAGAGAATAAAAGCAAAGCTACTCTTTTGCAAGGAATATTCTACAGATCACTTTGCAGACAATAGTATACAACTAAATTCAAACATAAGAGCAGTAGTTTCGATTTAATGAAATTTCTAAACAAGCCTATCAGAGGAGGCGGCGCAGCCGATGCTCCTGAAGTCGTGCAGGCCCGGAGGAGGCGGCGCAGCCGATGCTGACGGGAAGCCGTACGCTTCCATCTGCGTCATCGCGTCGTGGAAGGACCTCGATCTCATGTCGCCCATGGCGACGGGAGTCGTTCCACTCGCTCGGCAGAAAGAACCGGGAGGGTCGGTTCGTTCCCCGATTCAACTAATGACGTCACTGTGGATGCCCGTTATTTTGTCGGCGTTACATCCCATTTTATAACGGTTTTCCGACAAGATCGGGCCGGATCGCACTGGACCGGCTAGACCAGCTCGATCAGACTATAAGGTCGAACCGGTTTGTCAATTCGTGATTAGAATTTAGAAACACTTGACAAATTTAATTTTTTTATCATTTAATTGGAGCATTTTATAAATATGATTCCCATCTTAATTAACAAGCAAGCCAGATCATTATTATTATTATTAAACACCAAATTAACAAACTAAACCACCACTAATCATATGATTAGGCTGCAATTAATACTCTCACTCGAACCGTTCCTTAACGGCCTTGAACCGGGCGCCTTTGTCCCCAAACTTAGTCCCCAAATAGTAATCCAGGTACTCCTTGAATCGGTACCCGCCTGGGTACACCAGCTCCGGCGACGGCCCGATGACGGCACCTCCGTCGGGATTGTAGAACGTGGCCACCGACAGCCGGCTGCCCCGCGCGTCGGCCCGGACCCGATGCCACACGCTCCGGTACGCCCCGTTGCTCACCACCTCCATTTGGTCGCCGAAGTTGACGAAGATCCGACTCCCCTTCGTCGGCGGCACCGGCACCCACTCCCCGTCCTTGAAGAACTCTAGTCCCGGAACGGCGTCGTCCTGCAGCAGCATGATGATGCCGCCGGCGTCGCTGTGGCCGCGGAGGCCCATCACTCTCTCCGGCGCCGGGCACTGAGGGTACACGGCCACCTTCGTCCCCACGAACGCAGGGGCGAAAGTACGCTTCAGGTACTCCTTCTCCAATCCCAGGTTCTCGCCGGCCAACTCCGCCAGCTTCTCCGCCAGCTTGATCAAGTGTCTACTGTACTCATCCATCACTTCCCTGCAAATCACAACCACATATAACATTAATCGACAACGACGACGACAATACACGAATTTAAAAATCGTAACTTGAATTCGAGCCCATGATGGATGAATTTTCCGGCGTTCGATACGGGCTGATGCTGCACGAAGTAGGTGGTCTCCCAGTCGACGTCGCCGGCGTTCGTTTGGGGTCCGAGTCCTCGTGCCAACTCTGAGCTGTAGAAGCTTTCCTTGAGGTGCTCGTCGTAATGGGAATAGACCAGTTGCTTCACCTTCTCCATCAAAGCCACGTCCACTCCATGGTTCTCAACCTGCACAAAAACACACACTCTCTCTGAATGTGTCCGCATAGAAGATCTTCTTCTTCTTAATTAATTAATTAATTAATTACCCAAAAGAAGCCCCAGTTCCTGCAGACTCGGTGAAACAGGGACATGGCCTGGCTCCTCTGCTCACCGATCTCCATTTCTGCGAGGTTGATCACTGGAATTTCCATGGTTAAGTTTCCTTTCCTAATTCCTACTCGAGAAGAACGGTACCGACCTGAGTTGAATAACAGAGAGAAGATCAAGGTGATATTTATAGGGGAGAAGACACATAAAAAAAAAAACCTGGAAACGAGAAAGAGAATTAATGGAACCTGGCGAATGTCCTCGCGCTAGGGGTGTCAATTCAGATGGGTCGAATCGGGTTGGGTCGGATTGAGTTTTTTTTTTTTTTTTAACCTAACCCGAACCCGACCCGAACCCGAGTTCAACCCAAAACACCTAAACCCGAACCCGACCAACCCGATCAACCCGAACCCGACCCATATAACCCGAAAATCCGATTCAAAACGTATTTTTTGGGACTATTTTCCCTATAATTCTTCACTTTTATCTCAATACTTCATCATTATCATACAAATATACATAAAAACATTTAAATTTTTAAAATAAAATTTGATTTAACCCCAAAAAAACCCACAAAACCCTATATTTAAGTCAACCCGGGTCAACCCGAATCCAACCCGACCCGACCCGAAAATTTTTTACTCTCCAACCCTCCAACCCGAACCCGACCCGAACCTGAAAATGTCCAACCCGAACCTGATTTTTTTCGGATCGACTCGGATTGAATCGTCGGGTCGGGTTCATTTTTGACACCCCTACCTCGCGCCTTGGTTTTGGGGACAAACTACGTGCAGAGAACCCTACGAGCGAGACGGGAGAGGCTTTATTTTATAGCTGCCGATAAGGCGTGGAATTTTGATTGGCTTTAGCTCGCTTGTCTCTCTTTCCCGCGCGCATGGTCTCCATTTTATTGGGCACCACTCACCACGCTGCTTTGGCGGACAGAGCATGCGTTTGGTTTCTGTGGGCAGGGACGGCCACTTGATACTAAAGCGGTTTGCTGAATCTGAGTGCGTATAGGAGAGTGTGCAGGAATGGTGCAGTGAACCGGTGCCGTTGTGAAGGTTACGGCTTAGGAGTTTTTTTTATTTAAAGTATTCCGAGCGTCAGGTCGGCAGAGATTAACAATTCAGTTTAGTATTTTGTTAAAAATTGAATCAATGGAATTGAATTAATTAAAATTAAATTAATTATTTTTTTTAATAATCAAATTAGAAATTTTCTTTTAAATACTAATTCAGGAATCTCCTGTCAATAAAGAGTCCAAGGAAAAATAATAATTTATTATTTGAAGATTATTTTCACGATTTAAACTCGAGACTTTGATATTATATGACAATAATTTATCAGTACATCAAAATACACCAAGCACCCAGGCTCTCTTCAGTAAACTAATATATATTTAATTTAATCAAATTTTAAATTACAACAAATAATGGGAAACAATCAAGATTTTTAAAATATACTAGTGATCGTGTACACGCGTCGCGTGTGTAATATATAATACATTGACCCTTTATAATGAAATTATATTAATTAAAGTATTTTAACATTAAAGTATTAAAGTAGAGTCATTAAGATAAAAGTACCTGACTTTTGAAAATTTGAATTATTTAGGTCTTTAAAAATTTAAATTGTTTAGATTTTCGAGTGTTACCCTTAGGGCTTTTCTATGAAAAAAATTAATTTAATTTAATATTATACTTATCTTGGTAAAAAAAAAATAAGAAAAGTATATTTTTTAACATTGTCGGTCTAAAATATTTATAGAAGTTTTTTTAATCATAGTATTATCAATTTTAAGATATGAGACTAAAGATAACTATATTTTTATATATAAAACAATTAGAGAAAATTAATGTATGCCGCAACTGAGTCTCGAACTCTAGATCACTGATTGTTTCACTTGTGGAATTACTAATAAATCTTAGAATTATTTTTAGTGTGAATAGAAAAAATAATATTAATGTAAATTTTTACCAAAGTTAGTTAGTAAAGGGGGGAGATTTTTAATAAAATAATTATATATATATATATATATATATATAATTTCAAATTAACTGAATTGGATTTATCTATTATTTTAATTTAATCAATATTTTACTAAGAGTTAACTTTTTACAGTCAACTGGAATTATTGGGAGAGAGCACGTGGCAGTTTTATAAGAATCTAACAAATTTAATGGGAGATAGCCATCAAAACATTAATCAAATGAACTTTTTCATTGCGTCCACGGGGTAGCGGGCAAATGATCTAGGAATAATGGATTTGATAAATCATCAACCCATTAGCTTCAAAATTAACGGGCATAAATTGGATAATTTATACCAACTAAAAAGAGAACTTCAACATCCTCTCAAAAAAGTATTACTCCCCATTAATTATGCAATGCTAACTCCCAAAGTCTCGAGTCAGTCATCGGCGAGACAGTCACCGATGAGGATAGGAAGGGATCCTTAGTATTAATCGTCCGATGTTCAAGTCAGTCACTGACGATGATGTAGAAGGCGGAGCAATAAGAATGAAGACTGTAGCGCAAGCAGTGTATATCGCGTACCTCCATCGATACTTGGACCCCCTTTATATAGGGCTCATATAGCGCATGCACGCTTTCCTAGACGAGCACGCTTCTCGAAGTTTCTCCTGAAAAGACTTGTTAGTAAAGTGTACCTGACAAATACCTTAACAAGTCGAGCATATCTCTGATGTGACAGTATCAACCATGCCTGGTCAATGGCACTAACTCCCAAAAGGATGTCGAGAGATAATACAGTGGGTTTATTGTTGGGTCGAGCAGGTTAGCCGTTCGGCCGAAGTCCCACTACGCCTGTGTCGCGTCTGCTCGGCCAAAACTCCGCTAAGTGTCGCATTCGCTCGGCTGGAATTTCTCTGAGCCTGCACCGAGTCCTGTTGCCTGGCCGAGCGGGGTAGCTGGTCGGCCAAGATTCTGCATATCATCTCCTCCTCCTCCTAGCGTCCAACAACACTCCATTGAGAGTTGGTCGTCTAATACCTCCCCGAGTCAAAGGTGGAGTCGGACCAGAACCTTCGCCTCCCGGTCGAGGGCCTGATCACTCAACCGGCCCATGCAATTATCCTCTGTTTGGACATATGATACATGAACGTTGACCACCTTGACTCTGACCTCCATCGTGGCTACTGCCCTCTGCCGGGTGGGCCTCTCCTTATCGCCACATCACATGTCTCCCCCTCAAGTCTAGTCGAAGGAGGTTGTAAGTTCGACTGACTGGACAAATTGTGAAAGACGCTTTTCACCCAATCAGCTTATGGCACTCCTTAGCTTCTGAGCGGACCGACGTAACCCGACGGTTGGCTATGTGACCGCTCTCTCGTAATTGAGCGAATGTGTTAGCAGCTTTCCCTGTCGATCGACCTGTTGAAGACTGTCGTTCAGCGATACGCCTACTTCCATACGTTGATCAGCATGAGCAAGATCCATCCTTGGTCTCTTCTCTTGCGCTTCCTTGGGTGGGCGCGATCTAGGTTTACGCCACCCATATTTCTGAGAGATCGTGCAAATCCCTGCTCATCATGATTGAGCGCGCCTCCATGCCTCTTAATTGCCTTCATTAAATGTCATCCCATGGTCAAGCGCCACGTGTCCCTCCTGCTTCTGCCGCACGCTTGACGTGATAGACGGATATCCGTTGGTGATGTGACTTTTGGCGCTTTGAATTTAACGGCCAGATTTCTACTTAGGTTTTCACGACCCTAGATCGGTCGACCCCAATCGACCTGCCCTGGGGTTTATAAACCCGTGCGCGTCGCTTTCTCCTTTTACATATCTCCATCCTTGAGCTCCTTGGTGATAAGCCTGTGCATTTCTCGATGATTTCCTTTCTCTTCTGTTTCTCCGGCGACATTCCAGTAAGCTTTCCTTCCCTTTAATCGCATCTTTTCGCCACCTTCTTTGCTTTTTGCGATGACGAGTTCTTCACAGCCTCCCATCGCCGCCCTTGGGCCTTGGTACACCTATACTGAGTCCAGGTTTGACGCCGGCGATGCTAAGAGCCTGACACCCGCTTTTGAGTTTCCTTCCGATTACCAAGTTCTTCTTCCTTCTCCTTCCAATCGATCAAATGCTCCGTCGCCCTGCTGTCTTTGTTTCTTTAGGGATCAGTTTACTGTCGATCTACGATTTCTAATTCACCCCTTCTTTCCTGTCGTATGTAAATATTTTTGCATCTCACTTCATCAACTAGTGTTGAACTCCTTTCGGCTGTTATGCATGGTGGTGGTTCTGTTCCACTTGCACGACATTCCTCTCACTTCCCGGCTTTTTCTTTATTTTTATTATCCCAAATTGTCTGAGTTGGAGAGTTTTCTTTTCCAAGCCCGAGTGGGCTTAGTTTTTTTTTTTATAAAATGCCGACCTCCAACAAGCATTGGAGGGAGTACTTTTTTGTGTGTTTTCTCGCGCGGCCAAACTTCCCGACTAATTGGAAGCTCGAAGTGGCGAGTCAGCCTCCACTAAAAAAGTACAAGAGTCGATCGGACTATCTCAATGCAGCTTCAATGTTAGCCAGTCAGAAATATGACATCCACAAGTTGTTGTTAGAGGGTGTCCTCTACTTTTTCGGCTTGAGTTCGATCCTCACAAGGCTTCCGTCCAGCCTAGGTATGCAGCTTCTTCACTTCTTCCTTTGATTCTAACAGATTTCTCTTCTTCTTTTGCGGCTGACATCATGCTGCGTGCGTGTTTGGCTAGAAAGGCCAAGCTTGCGGATGCCGAGATCAACGCGGCAGCCACAGCTAAGTTGGAGAGCCGCGGTCTGAAGCCGATCGGCTCACAGGAAGACCTGTATGGCGAGAGCGAAGGGGCTCCAGCCTTGGTGAGTGAAGGGATAGCTAATCGGACGCCCAGCGATGAAGCGGTTGGTGCATCGAACTCCCTTCGAATGGCCACCGGTGATTCTGGTGGAGCGGGCATCAAATTCGGCCTCCTCGGTGGTGCAGACCCCCACACGAACTAGCCCACGCCCTTCCGTCGAACGGGTTGGAACCTCGACACTAGCTCTAGCTCCAGCGACCATTCCCCCTACATCTTTCGATCGGACACTGCATCCCTGTTCGGTCTATCACAGGGAACCATTTGTGCACCACCAATTGCCTTCATGCCGCCGCCATCGAAGGTTCAAATATCTGGCCTCCGTCCAATGTCCGACAGAGCGACCTCGACCCAGTCAGCCCCGAGCGATTAGCGCCACATAACGGTGGTTCTCTATCTTTCGAATGAGGAATGGCGAGAGTTGAAAAGCGCTAAATCCCGAACCCTCGAGCACCAGATAATTATTTAGAGGCCGCTCGCACAGATATGGGCTGACGCCCGAGCCCGTGCAACGGTCATGCCTCCGGGGGCATTCGCGGACAACAACACCCAGATGCCCACTGGGGTAAGTGTTCCATTTTCTTAATTTATCTCTGATCAGCGCTTATATTTTCCTGGTTACTTGCAGTATTAGGTAGAGAGCCTAGTAAAGTGCCAAAGGCTCGCTTTTTTAGAGCAAGAGGTTAAGCAACTGAAGGCGTCAAGCGGCCCATTATCTGCTTCTCAGGAGTGGCTGGAGCAGATGAACACTGAGATGGCTCAACTAAGAGTCGATCTGGTTAAGAGTGCCGAGTTACTGGAGGTGGAGAAAGAAAAAAACACCGAGCAGGCCACCCAAATAACTCGGCTTAATAAACAAGCAAACACCTTTGAAGCAAAAATCCATTCGGCTAACACCAGGAAACTCCAAGCTATCGACGACCTGGAGATCAAGAATAAAGAGGCCCGGGCTCTCGCCTAAAAACTCAAAGAAGCTAAGGATTTTCTGATTGCCGAATGGGAGAGCCGGTTAGCTGTAGAAGCTGCCCTTCGAAGCTAACTTTTAACAACAAATGATGAGTTGGCTACCGCGAAGGATAAGCTGGAGGCATCTCGGGTGGCTCTAAAAACTTATCAAGATGCCGAGGCTGGCCGGTTTGAGGCTGTGAAGAAAAACTACCTCCGCATAGATGCGTTCAATGATTGGATTTCCGACCGGGCGCTCCGCCTCTTCAACTTGGCCATCGACGGGACGATCGACCAGCTCAGAGAGGGAGGCTATTCGTCGGCTGCTCTAACCAACAACGTCATTAGTCAGGACAAACTCATCGAGTCACTGTCTGACGATGTGCTTGATTATCTAGAGTGATTTTGTATTCACCCTTGTTTGTAATCCTCATGCAAGTTTTAATGAATGATCACCTGTTCGACGATCTTTTCTTATTCATTCGTTCCCTTGCCGCCATTCGGCATCTTTCGATTTGACTCGCATTTTAGTTGTTCACATATTGTCGCGTAAAACCCTGAGTGAGATTGCGAGTTGCTTATTGTGGCTTTGTGACCTTCCGATTGGTGACGAGAAGTCCTAGCAGAATAATCCCGATCGACCATCGTATTTTGAAGACTTGGAGCTTTTGAGTAGTGCATATTCACGGTCGGTCGTTCATCATTTTTGAGTTATAAGATCAGCGCTTGATCACTTATCGAGACAAGGGTTTAAAGTCGTCGCTTGACCACTGATGACAACAGGGATTTAAGGTTGTCATTCGATCGTTGGTGAAGACTAGGGTTTAACGTTACCGCTCGACCGTTGGTGAAGACTAGGGTTTAAAGTCGCCACCCGACCGTTGGTGACGACTAGGGTTTAAGGTCGTCACTCGACCGTTGGTGACGATTAGGGTTTAAGGTCGTCACTCAACCGTTGACTCAGCTCAAAAGTGGCGTACTTCACTTTTATTCACATTTGTCCTGCATCCAGGAAACAACATACAAGTACATCTGTATTCACTTGCGCACCTCTCATCCGACCCTGTAGGGCTGGAGATGATTCGCTCTCCACACCCACTCGAGTTGCTTTCCGCTCTCATCCTCCAGGTAGTAGGCGCCTGAGCGGAGCCTCTGCACGACCTTAAAAGGTCTCAGCCATGGGGCTTCGAGCTTGGCGACGTCGCTGACTAACTTTACTTTCTTCCACATGAGATCACGGACCTAGAAAGACCTCGAGATCACCCTGCGGTTGTAGTTCTGCTTCATCCGCTGTCGGTACGTCATTAGCCGAATGACTTCTTTAGCCCGTGTCTCATCCACCAAGTCGAGCTCCATAAATCTTCGTCCGGTGTTTCCTTCATCGTAGAACCACACCCGATCGGATTCTACTCAAACCTCTCTAGGGACGACTGCTTCACCGCCATATACTAAGTGGAAAGGAGTTACGCTGGTCCCCTCCTTTGGGGTCGTACAAAGGTCCCACGATACACTAGGGAGCTCGTCAACCCAGCAGCCTACCGTGTGGTCGAGCCGAGCCCGTAGCCCTTTGAGGATTTCTCTATTGGTGACTTCCGCTTACCTGTTTCTCTGGGGGTAAGCCACAGAGGTGAAGGCCTGCTGGATGCCATAGCCCTCACACCACTCTCTAAGCTTCTAACCGGCGAATTGTCTCCCATTATCTTATACAAGCTGGCGAGGGATGTCGAACCAACATATGATGTTCTGCCAAACGAATTTAATGATCACATGCTCAGTTATTCTCACGAGCGGCTCGGCTTCCATCCACTTCGAGAAGTAGTCCACCGCGACGATCAAGAATTTCCGCTGACCTGTCACCATGGGGAATGGCCCAACGATGTCCATGCCCCATTGGTCGAGCGGGCAAGACACTGTGGACTTCTTTATCTCCTCGGTCGGACAGTGCGGAATATTTTGATATCTTTGGCAGGACAGACAAGTGCCTATTGTCCGAGCGGAGTCCTCTTGAAGAGTGGGCAAAAAACATCTAGCCAAAAATATCTTCCGGGCCAGTGAGCGACCACCCGGGTGGCCTCCACAAGAGCCTTGATGCACCTTCTTCAAAATGTACACGGCATCTTCCGGCCCGACGCATTTGAGCAGGGGCCGGGAGAAGGCTCTTTTATACAACTGATCTCCGACGATGGTAAACCGTCCGACTCTCTTTTTCAGTAGACGGGCTTCCTCCTGATCGACCAGTGTGACTCCCAATCAGAGGAACTCTATCAGTGTCGTTCTCCAATTACTCGAAAGGGTTATCCCTTCTGTTATGTCGATATGTGCCACTAATGAGACTTGCTCAATCGGATGCTCTATAGCGATCGACGTCAAGGAGCTGGCTAATTTTGCTAACTCATCTGCTGCTTGGTTCTCTGATCGGGGGATCTTCTGTATGATGACCTCCTTAAAGTTGGCCTTCAGCTTCTCGAAGGCTTCTGCGTAGAGCTTGAGTCGGGCATTGTTTATCTCGAACGCCCCTGACAACTGCTGAGCAGTCAACTAAGAGTCCGAGTGGATGAGGACTTTAATGGCTCCAACACACTGGGTCGCTGTAAGCCGGCTATCAATGCTTCGTACTCAACTTCGTTATTAGTGGCTCTATAGTCCAGCCATATGGACAGGTGCATACTGTCTTCCTGTTGTGAGCTTAACATTATGTCGATCCCGCTACCTTGCTGAGTAGACGAACCATCCACATATATCCTCCAAGTTGCCTCCGGCTCGACATTCTGGACCTCTGTGATGAAATCAGCCAAGGCTTGGGCCTTGATTGCCATCCGGATTAATATTCTATGTCGAATTCACATAGCTCGATCCTCCATTTGATTAGCCTCCCCGATGCCTCGGGATTGAAAAGGACCCGTCCCAAGGCGCTGTTAGTCAGCACGATGATTGAGTGTGTTAGAAAGTATAGACGAAGCCTCTAAGCGGCGAGTATCAATGTATAAGTTAATTTTTCCAGACCGATGTAGCAAGACTCTGCATCCTTCAATATATGACTTAAAAAGTATACAAGATGTTGTTCCTAGTCATTCTGCCTTACTAAAGTCGACCCGCCCCAACCGCATGTTTGTTGGATGATAGATAGATCCAGAGCGACTCACCGATAAGCGGTTTGGCTAATACAGGTAAAGAATTAAGATACTCCTTGAGCTCTTCTAACACCCGATTACACTCGGCGTCCCATTGAAATTTTGTAGCTCGGGGAAGCACTTTAAAGAATGTCAAGCTCCGGTCGGATAACTTGAATATGAATCTGGATAGTATTGTGATCCGACCAGTTAGCCGTTGGGCTTCCTTCAAGCTCCGGGGCGGAGGCATGTCTTGTAGCGCCTTAACCTTGCTTGGATTAGCTTCGATGCCTCGCTCGGTGATGATATAACCCAGAAAATGGCCACTCTTTGTGCTGAACAGATATTTGTTCGGGTTCAACTTTATCCCATAAGCCCTCAAAGTTTGGCAAGTCTCCTCAATATCTGTGCATAGGTCAGCAGCACGGAGAGATTTTATCAATATGTCGTCCACATATACCTCCATGTTACGGTCAATTTGTCTCTGGAACACCTTGTTCATAAGTCGCTTGTAGGTGGCGCTCGCATTCTTGAGTCCGAACGACATGACGTTGTTGCAGAACATTCCGTCAGTAGTGATAAAGCTGACCTTCTCCTGGTCTTCTCGAGTGAGCGACACTTGATGATAACCCTGATAAGCATCAAGCATGCAGATCAACTTGTAGCCTGCAGTAGAATCCACCATCGGGTCTATCTGAGGCAGCGGATGGAAATCCTTTGGGTATACCTTATTCAGGTCACGGAAGTCGATGCAGACCCGTCATTCATTTTCCGACTTGGAGACTAGAACGATGTTAGCGAGCCAGCTCAGGAATTAGACTTCCCTAATATGGTCGACCTCTAGCAATTTTTCTATCTCTGCCCGAATGATCAAGTTTTACTCCATGCTGAAGTCTCTTTTCCTTTACTTCACCGGCCGAGCGTCCGATCGAACGTGAAGGTCACGCTGAGCGACGCTCGGTGAGATTCCGGGAAGCTCGTGTGTCGACCATGCGAACACATCATGATTTTGTCTAAGGCAAGCGACCAACTCTGCTTTCCTTTCACCCTCTAGGTTGGCGGCGATAAAGGTGGTTGCTTCCGTCCAATTGGGGTGGATCTGAATTTCCTCCTTTTCTTCGTATACCAATGTAGGAGGTTTTTCAGTGATTGCGTTCACCTACAGGCATGGATTCTTCCAAGCGTTCTTGGCTTCCGACTTGATCATTTTGACGTAGCATCACCGAGCAGCAAGCTAATCGCCTTTGACTTCTCCCACCCAGTCGTCTATCGGGAATTTGATCTTTTAGCAGTATGTAGACACCACTGCCCAAATTTATTGAGTGTCGGTCAGCTCAAGATGACGTTGTAGGCCGACGGTGCATCCACAACTATGAAGTTTGAGGTCCTGGTTCTTCTCAGCGGCTCTTCTCCAAGCAAGATGGCCAGTCGGGCCTGTCTGAGCGGTAATTCCTGGTTACTTGTGAAGCTATAGAGCGGGGTTGTCATAGACAACAACTCGCTTCGATCGATTTGTAGTTGATCGAACGTCTTCTGGAAGATGATGTTCACTGAACTCCCTGTGTCAACAAAAATTCGATGAATAATGTAATTGGCAATTACCACTTGGATGATCAGCGCGTCATTGTGAGGGATCTCCACTCTCTCTAGATCTCTGGGGTCAAAGCTGATCTCGGGCCCTTCGGCCCTCTCCCTGCTACATCCCATGGCGTGGATTTCCAATCGACGGGCGTGCGCTTTCCTGGCTCTATTGGAGTCGCTACCAGTCGGCCCTCCGGCGATCATGCCTATTTCTCCTTGGGCAGCATTGCTTCTGTTTTCTTCTTCTCAAGCTGAGGGTTTATTCTGCTCGGCGAGGAGTCGAGAGGGACCCACGTTATCTCTTCGCTGGTGTTGTGGATTGCATCGCTCGAGTGCCCTTCTTTCGTCCTCCCGCCTCCCCGTGGATATGTGTCTATGGCGCCGATTGGGGAACGGAGATCGACAGTGATATCCTCTCAGCGCCGGTCGGCTAACGATCGACGTAAGATCGTAGCAGTCACGCGTGTTGTATGTCATCGACTAATGAAAAGAGTAGAACATAGGCATCCATACCTTGTCTTTTGCAGCCTTGTGACGATCGGAGGCCACATGCTGCACGACATGTGTTCTGGCCTCCTGGTGTGGCCACGCTCCCTCTGCCCTTGGCCCTTTGGGCGGTTGGTGGCTGGTCGACGGTCGATGCTCGGATGCAACCAGGGTTCGATCGGCGTTTCCTTTTTTCTTGTCGCTTAGGCTTCTTTCACATTTATGTATTCAGTAGCCTTCTTGAGCGAGTGATAGAAGTTCCTGGACAGCTTTCTGATGAGTGACCGGAAGAACTCTCCTTCGACGAGCCCCTAGGTTAAGGCATTCATCAGCATCTCGGAAGAGACCGATGGAATGTCCATGGCCACTTGGTTAAAGCGCCTGATATACGCTTTGAGCGCTTCCTTGGGCCCCTACTTTAGGGCAAAGAGGTTGACGCTCGTCTTCTGATAGCATCGACTACTGGCAAAATGATGCAAGAATGCAGCTCGGAAGTCCTTGAAGCTGCGTATGGATCCATCCGGCAATCTTCTGAACCAGCGCTGCGCCGATCCAGAAAGTGTAGTGAGAAAGACTCGACACTTCACCCCATATGTGTACTGGTGCAACGTGGCTACGTTCTCAAACTTATCCAAATGATCATCTGGATCGGTCGCTCCGCTATATTCCCCGATCGACAACGGGGTATAGTGCTTGGCAGAGGGTCACTCAAGATTTATTGAGAGAACTATAGATTGATCCGTTCAGGCGAAGCGTGGCTTCCGGGCACCTTGCCTTTTCGTGCATCCCGAACGGGAGCGTCAACCGAAGATGATCCCCGTTCCTTGTTCGCCTGAGCTATTTCTGAGGGGGTTTGGAACAATGCACGATGGAAAGGGATTGGCACGTGCGGCGCTTCTCCCTGCGTGCCGGTCGACCTCCTATTCTACCCCCATATGGAAACTTGTTCCGCTTGGTCTTCTAGCCCTGCATATCTTCCGGCTGCCGATGTCGTAGGCTGTGGTGCTTGTTGATCGGCTAACGCCTGTTGTTGCTGCTGCTCAACCATTTTCATCGCTCAGCCTTGCACAAACATGTCAAGCTCCTCTTTGGTGAGCGTCACGGTAGTAAGTCATCCAGCATCCTCTATCTTCTCAACTCGAATGCAGGTTAAGTTCCCACAGACGACGCTAATATGATCCTGTCCGAAAGTCAATGAGATGGAAAGCTGGAGATGTGGATGTCCCGCTGACCATTCGTAGACTATGCTCTGCCCTGCAAAACAGATGACGTCAGTGCCGAGCCAAGGAAGAGGTTCCTGACGTTGGCCTTCCGACGCTAAAGTCAGTCATCGACGATGATGTAGAAGGTGGAGCAATAAGAATGAAGACTGTAACGCAAACAATGTATATCACGTACCTCTGCCTATGCTTGGACCCCTCTTTATATAGAGCTCCTGTAGCGCGCACGCATGCTTTTCCAGGCGAGCACGCTTCTCGAAATTTCTCCTGAAAAAATTTGTCAATAAATTGTCCCTGACACAATACCCTAACAAGCCGAGTATATCTCTGATGCGATAGTGGAAGCTTCCGTGGTACGATCTTCCTGTCGACCATGCTTGGTGTCATCGACACTAACTCCCAAAATGATGCCGAAAGATAACATAGTGGGTCTATTGTTGGGCCGAGCGGGTTAGCAGCTTAGCCGGAGTCCCGCTACGCCTGTACCACATCTGCTAGGCCAAAACTCCGCTAAGTCTCGCGTTCGCTCGGCCGGAATTCCGCTGAGTCTGCATAGAGTCTTGTTGTTTAGCCGAGCGAGATAACTGATCGACCAAGATTCTATATATCGTCTCCTCCTCCTCGCGTCCAACAACACTCCATTGAGAATCAATCGTTTGATACCTCCCCGAGTCAAAGATGGGGTTAGACCGGAACCTTCGCCGGCCGATCAAGGGCTTGATCGCCCGATCAACCCATTCGATTATCCTCCATTTAGACACATGATACCTGAACGTTGACCGCCGTAACTCTGACCTTCATCGTGACAACCGACCCTGCTGGATGAGCCCCTCCTTATCGTCGCATCATAGAACATGGCTGCAGTAAACTATAGTAGCAAATTAATTTTAATAATTACTTACCTATCAGTTTTATAGCCCTATAGTAGGAACTTGAAAAAATACATAATAGTCCATGATTCAACCAAGCTGTTGATCAGCAATAAAGAACCACCACATTTTGTGACAATAAGAACTCCAAGAATCCTTTTCTTTCACTCGGGACCTCAAAAATACTATATTATTACAAATAAATCAAAATCCTTTGCATTCATGGCCAACTCTTAAAAATTTAAAGACGAACAAAATAGAAATTGTTTCTGCAATGACTTGGAAACCAAAGCAGGAGAACTCGCTGCACAGCGCAGGCTTGGAAGAAACCCAAGGACTAATACCAGGAAACTATAAACCCAAGAGCAATCTGAAGATATTCAAAAGCTTTCAAAGAAACATGCAGCCGGGATTATTTTTCTTTCAAAAAATAATTTTGCCAAGACCGACTCAAAATTGTGGTAAGCCACTGTGTACGTTCCATCTCTTTTGTTCGAGAATCTGGATCGTGCACTCTGATATGACCACCAACTCATATATATCACGTAAACAAGCATGAGATTTCCTTCAGGGTAACTTGAAAATTGTCTTTAACCTTACCACAAGCCTCCACTCGTCATTTGTCAAATCATCCTACAAGATCAAAAATTCAGTTTGTTAAAAAACATATGAACCATTTGTAGAACCATTCCTCCTAGCTTACAGGGATGAGATCCAGCCATAACTACAGAAGGTAAACCTTATGTGCTAAAAATGCATGAACAAAAATACTCTCATCTTTTTCTTACCCTATAGTTTGCTTTCAATATGTCAATCGATCTCCTTGAGATATGACTGACAAGCTCATCATCAATTTCAAAATGCCTGCCAAACATTTTCTGCTGCTCTTCAGGACTGGTGCCAACTATCTGTTTATACAGAAGAAAAATGAAGAGCCAAAATTAGGAAAAGACGCTTAGGATAAAGATAAAATAGTAAATGGCCTAAATACCTTGATGGCAACCTTCTGTCCTTTCTTCGCAACATCTACCTGCTTGTGATTAATCTCAATTGATGCGATTCTGCCTATGTCTACGAATTCTCTTGAAGGTATACAAATGGGTGTACCTACCTGAAATTCAGTATGCCATCTTATTATACTGCATGTTGGAAAAACACTTGAAGCTAAAAGAAAGGCACTTTCATGAAAATATTGGCATTATTAAAATCACTATGGATCCACATTGTCAATAAACCCCCAAACTCTCCATTTAAATCACATTTCAGTTCATTAGATTCGTAGCTATTGAGATACAAATGCAATTGGAGTTCCTAGAATAATAAAAGCGCCTATTAGCTCCCCAAGGCTTCTGCGTCTAAATTCCACACCAGATCTTGTTTCAATCAGGTATTTTCTTGCATTTTTCTTATCTTCTATAACCAAGGAATTCCTCATCATTTTGTTAATACTGCATATGCGCATTACATAAAATATAAACTAGAACATATGACTTCTGTTCATATAGCTTATTTCTTAAAAGCTTTATTGATTCAGTGAATTGGTATAATATCCTTTGCTGATTGAATATCCTCATATGCTCCACTTTTGGCTGCACTATGAAAACACATTCAATTGCACATATAGCATAACCACATAACGGCACCAAACATGCAATTCAAATTGGTGCTTTAATACATAAGCCTATGAGCATAAGCTGCTTTTCAAACAGAAGATAGGAAAAGTGAAGGGTGATGGTCATTGGAACATTTAAGAGTGAAAAACAATCCAATATAAAAATAAATGAGAAAAGAATTTCAAATTATATTACCTTAAGGATTCCTTCAATAATATCCACGCCCAACACAATTGGATCTTTCTTGTTGAAGATGCAGTTTGGCATGATCTTTAGAACACAAGGAAAAACTGCCTCTTCAGCACTTTCCTTTTTCTTTTCTTCTCTTAGATTATCAATATAAGCTTTGAACTGATCAAACAGATGATATATAATGTCTGCAACAAAGATTCTAACACCAGACTCCTCTGCAAGCTCTCGAGCATCAGCCATGACTTTAACATCAAAAGCTAAAATGGTTGCATATTCTTTCTTCCTTTCAAGCATAACACTAGCCTTCATGACATCCTTCTTGTGCACTGGACCTATGCTAAAATCACAGAAAGGAATATTCACAGCTGGGCTTCTCAAGAATTCAGTAAGTGCCTCCAACGACCCAAGAGTTGACGCCTGTACATAAACACCTTCCCCACTCTTGTCAATTCGGCTCATTACCTTTTCCACGTCCTGCATTACAATTTTCTTCAATTCTTCCAAGTCATCTTCAGGTTTTACCACATACAAGGATGTGCCAGCGATGGCATGCTCAAGGCCCTGAGAAAGTCAATTACATAGACAAAGTAACTTCAGTAAAGAAAGCAGTTTTTATAGAAGGGAGATTTGTAGAGGGACACAGATTGAACTGTAATCCAAGTATACCTGTGCAGAAATCTTTACACCTTGGGCTGCTTTGAGCTCTTTGTGATGCAAGTACGAGCCCTAACAATACATAAAACGCTGATGCATTAAACAAAAATTGTAAGGTGAAAGAGTGCATCAGTTTGCAACAAAAAAATTCACAGATTTAACTCAATGATTCAAATAACATTTTGAAGTTAAAAAAACCAATAACCTTCATCTCCTCCATATAGCAACTCGTTGCCAACAATTTTTTATGAAAAACAATTGTTTAGAAAGGAAAATATAATACCAAAGTATCATCATGGAACTGTCAGTTTGCTTAACCTCCAACTCTTCCATATAGCATCTAAATGCCAACATTTCTTATGAAAAAACATTGTTTAGCAATGAAAATATAACACAAAAGTGTCATCACAGAACTGTCAGTTTGCTTAAAATGAACTATTTACTGGAACCATCTGGATCCTCATTCTGCCGAATAAAACTTTTCATGGAAATGTTTTGACAAAGTTAATAGGATCATGACAACCATATTCCTATTTTCTTATTAGTTAACATGACAATCCTTATGAGCTCCTCTTGGGGACATTATCAACCTAGTATCTCTAGGACACAGTTTCCTTCTATAATCAACAACACACACTATAAGTGATACCATTTCCCAACTTATCGGGTTTATTGATTCATCGAACTAAATCTCACCCATTGATAAATTAAAGAAATAAATATCAAATATATGTGCTTGTTATTATATTAGGATTAAGAGCACACACTTCCATAATAACTGAGGTCTTTGTTCCTTTATAAAGTCAGTATAAAAGGAACGACCTCAAATGGTCCTACTCAATACACTCTGAGTGTACTAGTGTAATTATATAGTCAAGATAAACTAATACCTAATTACACTACGACCTTCTAATGGTTTGTTCCTTTCCATTCTGGTCGTGAGCTACTGTTTATAATTTATAAGGTACTGATAACATCATCTTCTGTATGTGACACCACATACTATGTTATCTACAATATAAATTAAATGAACAACTACAAACAAATGTAGACCATTTGACCAAATGTGATTCTTTATTCATAATGAATGTTTACAAAGCTTAGGCTTTCAGTATACACTCCAACAATCTCCCACTTATACTAATGACTAAGCTGTCATATCTTCTACCATACATCTGATTCCCATTTCCTCCACATGCCGATCGAAAGCTTTCGCCGGAAGGGCCTTAGTGAAAGGATCCGCCAGGTTATCCGCTGATGCAATCTTGGCGATGACAACTTCTCCTCGCTTCACAATATCTCGTATCAGGTGGTACTTGCGCTCTATATGTTTACTCGCCTTATGAGCTCGTGGTTCCTTCGAGTATGCAACTGCACCGCTATTATCACAATAAATTGTGATGATCTTGGGCAAACCAGGAATCACATCTAAGTCCATTAGAAAGTTCCTGAGCCATACTGCTTCTTTAGCTGCCTCAGAGGCTGCTACATAGAAATAACACTAGCTTCTCCAACCAAAGCTCTCTATCAACCTATTCTAATCCAATCTGGTATACCTAGATCAGGATCAGAAACACATTTGACTAACTTAAGCATCAGGTTGAAGTGATAATTTGCCAGCTCCAAATGTTTGAGTGCCATTATTTAGAGCAGAATGATAGGAAACTCATGACTTAATGTATTTTTATTTAAACTATTGTTTAGCTCAATCTTGATACTGCTGATGAGTTGGAGCAGGATACACCTATATCCAGTTCTAAACCTAGGCCGTCTCTGAATCCATTTTTGATCATGTAAGACATCTTTCAATGACAAGCCACTTCAAATATGATCCACAATTAAAATGGCAAAAGATTCTCAAATTGGTTTTAAACTAACAACTTAATATTTAGTGGGAAATCCTTGGTCAAAAAAAAAAAAAAACAAAGATGTCCAAGTAAAAGATAATGGCTGCCAAAAGAGTAACCTCACTGATACAGTACAACTCAACTGAGGAGAAAAGAAAAAAGCAACTTGGTGCACAAAACTCCAGCAATGCGAGGACTTGAAGAAAGGATCCATTGTATGCAACCTTACCCTATATTGCAAGAGCATATTTCCACGACTTGAACCCTTAACCACCAGGTCACACGACAACAACTTTAACGTTGCACCAAGGCTCCCCTTCAATCGAGAAGCAATTGCATTGAAATCCAAGAAACATCCTATTCACACAAATCAACTTGCAAACCAAAAATGTGTCAATTTACATCTTGAAGCCGGTGCAAAAATCAAATAAATTTTTTTAATATAACCGTTGATCCTGTCCGAAAGTCGATGAGATGAAAAGTAAAGAATATGGCGCTCACGCGGACTGCCTATAGACTCCGCTCCGACCTGCAACACAGATTACGTCAGTGCCGAGCCAGGGAAGGAGTACCCCGACGTGGCCCTTCGACGCTCAAGTCAATCACCGGCGATGAAGTAGAAGGCAGAGCAACAAGAATGAATAGTAGCGAGAACAGTGTCTATCGCGTATTGCGTACCTCCTCCGATGCTTGGATTCCCTTTATATAGAAATCCTGTAATGCGCATGCACGCTCCCCAAGGCGAGCACACTTCCCAAACTTTTCCTTGAAAAGACTTGTTAGTAAAGTATCTCTGGCACAGTACCTTAACAAGCATGTCATATCTCTGAAGTGGCAATGGAAGCTTCCGCCGTAAGATCTTCTGGTTGTCCATGCCTGGTGTCAGCAGCACTAACTCCCAAAAAGATATCGATGGATATCAAGGGGAATATGCTACTAGGCCGAGCGGGTCGGCCGCTCGGCCGGAACTCCACTGTGTTTGTGTCGCGTCCGCTCGGCCGGAACTCCACTGTGTTTGTGTCGCATCCGCTCGGCTGAAGTTCCATTCTGCCTGTCGAGTCCTGCTCCCTAGACAAGCAGGGTAACCGCTCGGCACAGCTTCTGCACATCGTCTCCTCCGTCCGACGTCCAATATTCCAGTGAGCGTCGATTATTTGACACCTCCCCGTGTCGAAGGCGAGATCAGACTGGGACCTTCTCCACCCGGTCGGGCATACTCGCCCGACTGGCCGATGCTATGCTATCTGCGCGTTGACCGCCTTGACTTTGACCTCCACCGTGGCCGCTATCCTCCGCGTGGTGGGGCCCTCTTTATCATCGCATCACATGCATCCCCCTCAAATCTAATCGAAGGAGGTTGCAAGTCCGATTAACTAGACAAAATTGTCTATGCAGCTTCCCACCTGATCGGCTTCGACACTCCCTGGTTTCTGATCGGGATAACGTGGCGCAACGGTCAGCTATGTGATCGCTCTCTGCCGGTCGACCTGTTGAAGATTGTCGTTCGGCCGTAGGTCTGCTCCCTTAAGCTGATCGACACAACAAATATTTATACTTGTGAAATCTTTTCTTGGGTTGTCTTGGGTGAGCACGATCCAAGCTTATGTCAGTCATATTTCTGGGAGACTGTGCAAATCTCTGCGCATTATGGCTGAGCGCACTCCCATGCCTTTTAATTGTCCTTATTAAATGTCAGCTCGTGGCGAGGTGCTACGTGTCCCGCCCGCTGTCGCCGCACGCTTGACGTGGCAGGCAGATATTCGCTGACGATGTGAAGTTTAGTGATTCAAATTTAACGGTCCGATTTCTGCCTGGGTTTCTGCGACCTAAATCGGACAGCTCCGATCGGTCGGGCCCTTGGTTTATAAACATCGTCTGCTCCATCTTCTTCACTTTGCTTCATCGTCTTCGTCTACAAGCCTCTCGGTGACACCGCGCTTTGCTCCATCGCCTTCCTTTTCCGACAATCCCTGCGATCTCTCTAGTAAGCCCTCATCTTCCTTTGATTGAAATTGTTCGTTGCTCGTAGGATCCTCTTTTCCGAGTCGCATTTCTTCCCTGTTTTCCGTTAATCTTTAGTTTCGATGACAAGCTCTTCACAGCCTCCCGCCAGCGTCCCTGGGCTTTGGTGCACCTCTACCGAATCCAAGTTTGACGTTGGGGATGTTGAGAGCTTGACAACTGCTTTTGAGTTTCCTTCTAGGTACAAAGTTGTCCTTCCTTCTCCTTCCGACTGGCCGAACTCTCCGCCGCCCGACTGTCTTACTTTCTTTAGAGATCAATTTATCGTCGGTCTGCGATTTCCTATTCACCCCTTCTTTCCGCTGTTTGTAAATATTTCTGCATCTCCCTTCATCAATTAGTGTCAAACTCCTTTCGGCTACTATACGGGGTAGTTGTTCTGTTCCACTTGCACGACATTCCTATCACTCCCAGGATCTTCCATTATTTTTATTATCCGAAATTGTCCGAACCGAAGACTTTTCTTTTCCAAGCGCGAGTGGGCTTAGTTTTCTTTGATAAAATGTCGACCTCCATATGACATCCACAAGTTTCGATGTTGACCGGTCAAAAGTATGACATCCACAAGTTGTTGTTGGAGGATGTCCTCTATATTTTCGACCTAAGTCCGATCCGTACCCGGCTTCCGTCCAGCCTAGGTATGCAACTTCTTCACTCCTTCCTTTGATTCTAACTGATTTTTCTTCCTCTTTTGCAGCCGAAGTCATGCTACGTGTGCGTCTGATCAGCAAGGCTAAACTTACGGATGTCGCAATCAATGCAACAGTTGTGGAGGAGTTGGAGAGCCGCGGCCTGCAGCCGGTCGACTCTCAAGAAGACCCCCAAGACGAGAGTAAAGCAGCTCCAGTTTTGATGAGTGGTGGAGCAGCTAGTGGATCACCAACTCCCTCCGACCGACACCCAGTCGTTCAAGCTGAGGGGGCGTCGGGCTCAGCCTCCTTAGGAGAGCCGCTGATCAAGCGTAAGAGGCGCCAAGCGAAACCCTCATCCCGCTCCGCATTCTAGGTGGTACGGTCCACCGAACGGGTTGAAACTTCGACCCCCGCTCCAGTTGAGACTGCTACCCCCACGTCGTCTGATCGGACGCTCTCATTGTCCAATCTACCACAAGGGACTGTCTGTGCACCGCCAGTGGCCTTCATGCCATCGCCATCCAAGGTCAAAAAGTCCAATATCCATCCGACGTCCTCGTCTAGGTCGTTCGGAAGAGCGACTTCGACCCAGTGAGCCCTGAGCAGCCAGCGTCATATAACGACGGTTCTCCATCTGACTGAAGAATGGTGCTCGTCGGCTAACACCGAGTCCCGAGCCCCTGAGCACCAAATAATAATTCAGGGATTGCTTACACAGATATGGGCTGACGTCCGAGCTCGTGTAGCGATGATGCCTCCTGGGGCGCTTGCGAACAGTCATACCCGACTAGGGTAAGTGTTATGTTTTACTGTTTTTCGTAATTTATCCCCCGTCACGCTCATACTTTCCTGGTTACTCGTAGTATTAGGTAGAGAGTCTGACCATGTGCCAAAGGCTCACATTTTTTGAGGAGGAAGTCAAGAAGCTGAAGGCGTCGAGCGGCCAATCCTCCGCCTCTCAGGAGCAAACAAATGTTGTGGTGGCGAAGCTGAAGGCCGATCTGGCAAAGAGCATTGCGCTGCTCGAGGCCAAGCAGGGGAAGAGCGTAGAGCAGGCCTCTTTTTTTTGGCTCGACTTAATAAGCAGATCACCACTTTTGATGCCAAGATCGAATCGGCCAATGCGAGGAAACTCCGGGCCATTGAAGACTGAGACTTGAAGAATAAAGAGGCCTGGACCCTCGCTAAGAAACTCAAAGAAGCCGAAGACTTCCTGATTGCCGAACGAAAGAGCCGGTCGGCCGAAGAAACTACCCTTCAAGGGCAACTTGCCGTAAAAAATAATGAGCTGGCCACCGCGAAGGACGAGCTGGAGGCCTCTCAAGCAACCTTGAAAACTTATCAAGATATATAGCCTAGCCGGTTTGAGGCTATAAAGAGGAACTACATTCGCTCGGACACTTTCAACGACAAGGTTGCTGACCGGGCCCTTCGCCTGTTCGATCTGGCAATCGAAGGGACGTTCGGCCAACTCCAAGCAGGAGGCTACATCTCCATTGCTTTATCAAGTAAGGTCATCAATCGGGACAAGCTGACCGAATCGTTGCCCGACGATGCCTTAGATTACCTTGAATAAGGTTGAGAGTTCCTCTGTAAAATTTTGAAATTTCAATGAATGTTTGCCCGTTCGGCTAAGCTTTATCTTCTTCTAATATTTGTTTTCTCAACTCGTCTTTCAAACATTGCATGAACTCGTGGCGCCGTGGCTCCTTCAGTCGGCAACGACTAGTCTTATCCAATCGATCGATCCGTTTTGTTTTTAGAGTTACTCATTATGATTCTACGATCTTCCGATCGGTGATGAGAATTTTGAAGAATAGTCCCGAATGGTCGCTGTACTTTGAAGACTTTGAGCTTTTTGAGTAGCTCGTATTTATGGTCAATCGTTCATCGCTCTCAGATTATAAGACCGGCGCTTGCCCGCTCATCGAGCCAAGGGTTTAAAGTCGCCGCTCGACCGTTGGAGTAAACTAGAGTTTAAGGTTGTCGCTCGACCGTTGGTGAAGACGAGAGTTTAAGGTCGCCGCTCGACCGTTAATGTAGACCAGGGTTTAAGGTCGCCGCTCGACCGTTGACGAAGACTAGAGTTTAAGGTCGCCGCTCGACCATTGATGAAGACTAGGCGAAGACTTGGGTTTAAGGTTGCCGCTCGACCGTTGATGAAGACGAGGGTTTAAGGTCGCCGCTCGACCGTTGGGGAAGACGAGGGTTTAAGATCGCCGCTCGACCGTTGACGAAGATCAGGATTTAAGGTCGCCGCTCAACCGTTAGGGAAGACGAGAGCTTAAGATCGCCGCTCGACCGTTGACGAAGACTAAGGTTTAAGGTCGTCGTTCGACCGTTGACGAAAAGTCGAAAACTAGAATTTAAGGTCGCCGCTCGACCGTTGACGAAGGCTAGGGTTTAAAGTCGCCACTCGAACGTTAGGGAAGACGCATCTCAAGAGTGGCATTCTTTGCTTTTATTCATATTTGCCCTGCGTTCAGGAAACATACAAAAATACATGTATTCACTCGCGCAGCTCTCATCCGGCCCTGTAGAGTTGGAGATGATTCGCGCTCCACGACCTCTCAAGTTGCCTTCCCCCCACATCCTCTAAGTAGTAGGCGCCTGAACGAAATTTTTGCACGATCTTGAAAGGTCCAACCCATAGGGCTTCGAGCTTGGTGACGTCGCCGACTGGCTTCACTTCGAGACGAGATCGCCGACTTGAAAGGACCTCGAGATCACCCTCCGGTTGTAGTTCTGCTTCATTCATTGTCGATACGTCGTTAGCCAAACAGCTACCTTCTCCGGCGTTTCGTCCACTAAATCGAGCTCCATAAACCTCTGCTCGACGTTTCCTTCATTGTAGTACAACGTTTCCTTCATTGTAGTACAGCACCTGATCGGATTCTACCCCGACCTTCACGGGGACGACTGCTTCGCCGCCGTATACCAAGTGGAAGGGGGTTACACCAATCACTTCCTTTGGGGTCGTGCGAAGGGCCCAAGGGGAGCTCGTCAACCCAACTGCCCCCAACGTGGTCGAGCCGAGCGCGTAGAACTCTGAGGATCTCCCGATTGACGACTTCGGCTTATCCGTTGCCCGGGGGTAGGCTATAGAGGTGAAGGTCTGTTAGATGTCATAGCCCTCACACCACTCTCTGAGTCTTTGACCGGCGAACTGTCTCCCATTATCGAATACGAGCCGGCGTAGGATGTCGAACCGGCATACGATGCTCTGTCAAACGAACTTAATGACCATATACTCGATTATTCTTACAAGCGACTCGACTTCCACCCACTTCGAGAAATAGTCCACAGCGATGAGCAAAAATTTTCGCTGACCGGTCGCCATGGGGAATGGTCTAACGATATCCATACCCATTGGTCGAACGGGCAAGATACTGTGGACGCCTTCATTTCCTCGATCGGTCGGTGCGAAAGATTGTGATATTTTTGGCAGGATAAGCAGGTGGCCACCGTCCGAGAGGCATCTTCTTGGAGGGTCGGCCAAAAATATTCGGCCATAAGTATCTTTCGAGCTAACGCACGACCCCCCGGATGGTCTCCACAGGAACCTTGGTGCACCTCCTGCGGAATGTATTCGACATCTTTTGACCCAACGCATTTGAGTAGGGGCCTAGAGAATGCTCTCTTATAAAGTTGGTCCCCGACCAAAGTGAATCATCCGGCCCTCTTTTTCAACAAGCAAGTTTCTTACTGATCGGTAGGTGTAACTCCCGATCGTAGAAAATCTGTCAAAGTCATCCTCCAGTCGTTCGGGAAGATCATTCCTTCCATTCGGTCAATATGTGTCACGAGCAAGACCTGTTCGATCGGCTGCTCTATGACAATCAGTGATAATGAACTGGCTAATTTTGCCAACTCATCTGCCGCCTGGTTCTCCGATCGAGGGATCTTTTGTATAATGACCTCCTGAAAGTTGGTCTTCGACTTCTCTAAGGCCTTCACATAGAGCCTAAGTTGGGCATTGCTTATTTCGAACATTCCGAATAGCTGCTGAGCAGTTAATTGAGAGTCCGAGTGGATGAGGACTTTAACGGCCCCCACATGCCTAACTACTAGTAGGTCGACTATCAATGTCTTATACTCTGCTTCATTATTGGTGGCGCGGTAGTCAAGCCGAACAAAAAGTTGTATTCGGTCTTCCCGTGGTGAGATGAGCAATATGTCGATTCCGTTACCATGCCAAGTGGACAAGTCGTTAACGTATATTTTCCATGTTGCCTCCGGTTCGTCATTTAGGACCTACAAAATATGCCAAGGCCTGAGCCTTGATTGCCACTCGGGGTTGATATTGTATGTCGAATTCGCTCAGCTCAATCGTCCATTTGATCAGTCTTCCTGATGCCTCGGGATTAAGAAAAACCTGTCCCAAGGAGCTGTCAGTCAACACGATGATTGAGTGTGCGATGAAATATGGACAAAGTCTCCGAGCAGCGAGAATTAAAGCATAAGCTAATTTTTTCAGACCGGTGTATCGAGACTCTGCATCCTTCAATATATAGCTTAAAAAATATATAGGTTGTTGCTCTTGACCGTTCTGCCTAACTAGAGCCGACCCAACCGCATGCTCATTGGACAATAAATAGATCCAGAGTGGCTCACCAATAATTGACTTGGCTAATACAGACAAGGAGTTAAGATATTCCTTAAGCTCTTCCAATGCCCGATTGCACTCGACGTCCCATTAGAATTTTGTAGCTCGGCGAAGCACTTTGAAGAATGACGGGCTCCGGTCGGACGACTTGGATATAAATCTGAATAGCGCCGTGATCCGACTAGTCAGCCGTTGAGCTTCCTTCAAGTTCCGAGGGAATGGCATGTCTTGTAATGCTCTGACTTTGCTTGGATTGACTTCTATGCCCCGCTCGATGACGATATAACCCAGGAAGCGGCCACTCTTCGCGTCGAACAGACACTTACTCAGATTCAGCTTTATGTCATAAGCCCTTAGAGTTCGGCAGGTCTCGATATTTGCACACAGGTCAGCAGCTCGAAGGAATTTTATTAATATGTCATTGACGTATACCTCCATATTTCGACCGATCTACCGTCGGAACACCTTGTTCATCAGCCTCTGGTAAGTGGCTCCGACATTCGTGAGTTCGAACGGTATGATGTTGTAGTAGTACGTTCCGTCGGCCGTAATGAAGATGACCTTCTCCTGATCTTCGCAGGCAAGCGGCACTTGGTAATACCCTTGGTATGCATCGAGCATGTAGATCAGCTCGCAACCCGCCGTTGAGTCCACCATCTGATCTATCCTAGGTAACGGATAGGAGTCTTTTGGGCACGCCTTGTTCAAATTGCGGAAGTCGATGCAGACCCGCCATTTATTGCCCGGCTTGGAGACTAACACGACATTGGCTAGCCAGCTCGGGAATTGAATTTCCCTAATATGGTCGGCCTCCAGCAACTTCTCTATCTCCGCTCGGATGATCAAACTTTCCTCCGCGCTGAAGTCCCTTTTTCTTTGCTTCACCGGCCGAGCGTCCGGTCGGACATGAAGCTCATGCTGAGCCACACTCGGGGAGATACCAAGAAGCTTGTGTGTCAACCATGCGAACACATCATAATTTTGTCCAATGCAGGCGATCGACTCTGCCTTCTTCTCCACCTCCAAGCCGGCGACGATAAAAGTGGTTGCTTCCAGTCAGCTGGGGTGAATCTGAACCTCCTTTTCTTGGTACACCAATGTAGGAGGTTTTTCAATGATTACGTTCACCTCCAAGCGCGAATTCTTCCGAGCGTTTCTCGCTTTGGTCTTGAACATCTCGACGTAGCATTGCCGAATGGCCAGCTGATCGCCTTTGACTCCGCTCATCGATCGTCCACCGAGAACTTAATCTTTTGACAATAGGTAGACACTACCGCCCGGAATTCGTTGAAGGTCGGTCGGCCCAAGATGACATTGTAGGCCGACGTTGCGTCCACCACGATGAAGTTGGTGGTCCTGATTCTCCTCAATGGCTCTTCCCCGAGCGAGATGGTCAATCGAGCATGTCCGAGCGACAGTATTTCGTTGCCCGTGAAGCCATTGAGTAGGGTCGTCACAGGCAATAACTTATTTCGATCGATTTGTAATTGATTGAACGTCTTCTTGAAGATGATGTTCACCCTGTATTAATAAAAGTTCGATGAATAGTATAATTAGCAATTACCGTCCGGATAATCAGCGCGTCGTCATAAGGGATCTCCACTCCCACCAAATCATTGGGCCAAAGCTGATCTCAGGTCTTTCTGCCTTCTCCCTGCTGCATCCGACGGCGTGGATCTCCAATCGCCGAGTGTACGACTTCCTAGCTCTATTGGAATCACCGCCAGTCGACCCACCAGCAATCATTCCTATTTCTCCTCGGGCGGCGTTGCTTCTGTTTTCTTCTTCCCGAACGTTATCCTTCCCCTAGTGTCGATTGTGCCGTTCGGACGCTCTTCTTTACTCCTCTCGCCGCCCGACAAATCATGGTCTATGTCGCCGCTCGAGAGTTAGAGATCGGTGACAGTATCCTCTCGAAGTCGGTCGACTGTCGATCGGTGTCAGATTGTAACAGTCGCACGTGTTGTGCATCGCCAACTGGTGAAAGGAGCAGAACATGGACGTTCATACCTTGCCTCTTGTCGTCTTCTGCCGATTAGAGGTCACATGCTGCACGACATGTGTCCTAGCCTCCTGGTATGGCTGCGCTCCCTTCGTTGTTGGCCCTTTGGGTGATTGATGGCTGCTCACGGTCGCCGCTCGGGCACTGGCGCTGGCTCGGCCAGCGTCTCCTTCTTCCTTGCTACCTAGGTTTCTTCCACATTTATGTATTCATTGGTCGTCCTGAGTAGGTGGTCGAAGTCCTGGGCGGCTTCTTAATGAGCGACCGAAAGAATTCTCCTTCGACGAGCCCGTGAGTGAAGGCGTTCATCATCGTCTCGGATGAGACCAAGAGAATATCCATGACTATTTGGTTAAAACGCCTAATGTACGCTAGGAGTGCTTCCTTGGGCCGCTGCTTTAGGGCAAAGAGGTTGACGCTCGTCTTCTGATAGTATCGGCTGATGGCAAAATAGTGTTGGAAAGCAACTCAGAAGTTCTTGAAGCTACGTATCGATCCGTCCGGCAGTCTTCGGAACCAACGCTGTGCCAAGCCGGAGAGAGTAGTGAGAAAGACTCGGCACTTCACCCCATCTGTGTGCTGATGCAGCGTTGTCGCGTTATCAAACTTATCCAGATGATCATCTAGATCAGTCGTTCCATTGTATTCCCCGATCGTCAGTGGGGTATAGTGCTTGGGTAGAGGGGCACTCAAGATCGCTTGATAGAACTGCAGATTGATCCGCTCAGGCGATGCGTGACTTCTATGTACCTTTCCTTTTCGCGCATCCCGAACGGAAGCGTCATCCGAAGATGACCCCCTCTCCTAGTTCGCCTGAGCTATTTCTGAGAGGGTTTGGAACAAGGCGGGATGAAAGGGGATGGGCGCGGGTGGCGCTTCCCTCTGAGTGTCGGTCGACCCTCTATTCTGCCCCCATATGAAAATTGATTCCGGTCGGTCTTCTAATCCCGCTCGCCCTCCTGCTGCCGACGTCGCCGGCTGTTGTACTAGCCGATCAGCTAATGCCAACTATTCTTGCTGCTCGAACATCTTCGCCGCTCGGGCTTGCACAAGCATGTCGAGCTCCTCTTTGGTAAGCGTCACGGTGGTGAGTCGTCCAACGTCCTCCATCTTCTCAACTCGAATGCAGGTTAAGATTCCCACAGACGGCGCTAAATATGATCCTATCCGAAAGTCGATAAGATGGAAAGTTTAGGATGTGACGCTCCCGCTAACCGCCTCTAGACTCCGCTCCGACCTGCAACACAGATTACGTTAGTGCCGAGCCAGGGAAGGGGTCCCCGACGTTGGCCCTCCGACGCTCAAGTCAGTCATCGGCGATGAAGTAGAAAGCGAAGCAACAAGAATGAACAGTAGCGAGAACAGTGTCTATCGCGTATTGCGTACCTCCGCCGATGCTTGGACCCCCACCCCCCTTTATATAGAGCTCCTCCCCAAGACGAGCACGCTTCCCAAAGTTTTCCCTAAAAATACTTGGCAGTAAAGTATCCCTGACACAGTACCTTAACAGGCAGGGCATATCTCTGAAGTGACAATGGAAGCTTCCGCCGTATGATCTTCTAGTTGTCCATGCCCGATGTCAGCAACACTAACTCCCAAAAAGATATCGATGGATATCAGAGGGAGTATACTACTGAGTCGAGCGAGTTGGCCGCTAGGCCGGAACTTCGCTGTTCCTGTGTTTCGGCCGCTCGACACGGCTTCTACACATCGTCTTCTCCTCCGTCCGGCATCCAATATTCCAGTGAGCGTCGTCATTTGACACCTCCCCATGTCGAAGGCGGGATCGGACCAGGACCTTCTCCACCCGGTCGGGCATGCTCGCCCGACCAACCAGTGCTATGTTATCTGCGCGTTGACCGTCTTGATTTTGACCTCCACCGTGACTGTTATCCTCCGCAGACAACATTTAACAGAATAACTAGATGCATTTACTTTATTTGCCACAATGAGCATATGGAGTGTGTTTGTTCTACTTGTAGTTATCCAATCCAAATTTATGTATTATAAAAAAAATAGGGTAAGGCTGCGTACAATGGATCCTTTTCCGGGACCCCGCATGACGGGAGCTTCGTGCACCGAGCTGCCCTTTTTATAAAAATGGAATAGTTCAAATTGTGTAATTGTACCTTGTATATATTTTCTTTATACTTTATCTTAGTTGCCATGAAAGGATCCTATTCGGTGCCTTAGCATTAGAATCAAATCTACATTATGACATGCAGCTGTGTAATGTTTATTAACTTTGGACCATGGCATAATGTGATTAACTTTTTCAGATGTAGACGGTTAGAGGCAGCACATACAAATGAATCTAAAATTTCTTGTTTATGCTATGATATTAGATATTATATAAATGGCCAAGTTATGTGTGTGCTTGGGGCATGAGAGAAGAACTATTGAATTTTAGTTACCAAACCATATCCTTTAGCTCACATACAATAAACCAACAACAATATCACAATCACTGTCATAAAATCACCTTCACTCGGAGCTCCTTCATAGGATGGGGAGTCAGCAAAGCTCTAATACTGGTCACAATGGGGCCCTGAGTATAAACTTAGCTGCAATCAGAAATTGTGGAAAACAAAAAATGCATAGGAAGAGAACCAAATAGATGGTAAAAACATGAATACCTGCATTCCACAAACAACTATCTGATCACCCTCATGAAGAACACCATTCACTAGTACGACATCTATGGTTGTCCCTAAGCCTTCAATCACTTTAACCTCCAACACCGTACACTGAAATATATATCAAGTGCAAGGTCAAGTCAATCTAACTTTTCTTTCTTTGACAAAAAGTACAAAGAATCTATACATTCAGAAATTCATGGTTTTGTATATTCTAAAGGCATGAATAGATTAACTGAAAAAAAAAAGTGTGTATCTAACATCAAGGAAGAAATAACACTCGATAGTGTGCAAAAAGAATACAATACAGAAAAAGTACTCTCAACAAACCTGCACTTCATCCACAAAAGTAAGTTTATCTTCCATTGTTTTTTGTGCCCACTGCACCAACAATAAGAGAAGATCTGGTATACCTTCACCACTGATACAATATACACAAATATCAAGCACTATTTAAGCATCATTAAGTTCTTTCAAAAAATTCCAAACAAAGGCATTTGCAAGAACTTTCTCATGCAATGTAGATGATAGGCATTTGCAAGAACTTTCTCATGCAATGGAGATGTTACCTGACTGCACTAGTGGGAACTATGTTAAATGTTTCACCCATTTCTCTATTCTTATAGTACAGAGCAGTGTTCAAGCCCTGCTCCTTGAATTGGGTTATAATCTGGCAAAAGGAGGAAATCGAATATTGAGATTCAATAAATTTTAACAGAAAGATAATACAATGAAGAATTCATCAAAGTTTCCACAGTAATGACCTGCACAAGCCTCATATTGAATTCATTCATTACATCGTTAGACTGTTGTTTGAGTGTCTTGGCAATGGGTGCATTTGGGCAAGATTTCCAACCATAAAGTCGATCCACCTTGAAGATTGGAAATATATATACACACATACATGTGAGAAATTTACAGGTAAACTTAGTATAGAAAAAATATGTATAATTCTCATTGATTGTAAAATTGTAACCATTCACCTTATTTAGTGCAACAATAAACTCTGTATTCCTGCTTTTTAAAAGGTTAAGTGATTCAATAGTTTGTTGTTCAAGCCCATGCATAATATCCACAACCACTATAGCAATATCACACAGGCTTGAACCTCTAGACCGTAGATTGGCAAAGGATTCATGCCCTGGGGTATCAATGACAAGTAAGCCTGGAACCTTCAGCGTTGCATCAGCCTTTAGCTCTCTTGTTCTTTCCCTTATATTCTCTGTTGGAAAATATGTAGCCCCAATCTGCTGGGTGATACCACCAGCTTCTCCTTCCTGAACATTGGTGCGTCGGATGCAATCTAAGAGCTTGGTCTTCCCAGTATCTACATGGCCAAGAATGCAACAGATTGGTGAGCGGAGATCAGGGCCACTTTTCTTGGAATTACCCTCCACATCAGTTGACTCTTGCTTATTAAAAGCTTCTTTTGCTTTTTTAACATCCTTAACAGATTCACTTTCTCCTTCAACCCCTTGATTAGCCTCAATAGTCTCCGTAGATTTCTGGGGCAGCACAACCTTTTTTACAGCAACCTTTGCAGATGCCTCAGGATTTGCTTGGAGTTCCAAAGAAGAGTTTCCTTCCCGTTCAGTATTTCCTTTAACCACAGGTTTTCTTGTAGCTTCCTGATCCTCTTCAGAAAAAGGGCTTGTAGTGGGCAATGTAACATCAAGATCATCCCAACTCTTTGCATCCCATTCTTCGTCGTCTTCATCCTCATCCAAAGCTTTGACATCTTCTGCGACCTGATCTCCTTCAACTTTGTCCTCAGTGTCCCCAGCTTGAGATTGTAATTCCTCTTCAATTATAGCATCTTCCACAACTTGCAGCATACCAGGTTCATCAACTTCATTCTCGTTCTCCATCGCTTTGTCTGTTTCAGCAGCCTTAGGTTGAACCTGCTTAGGCTTCTTTGTATTATACCTAGGTCTTTTTTTTATCTCTGTAAGTGCGTCACCTCCCAGAATTTCACTCTGAGAAAGGAATTGTTTCCTCATTGCCTCTAACCTTCTCTGCTCATCTTTCTGCTTAGCCGTCAAAAGTTTGCCCTCCTGTTTCTTCTTCAGCAATTTCTCCTTTTCCCTTTCCTTCTTTCTCCTTTTTACCTCCTCCGCTTGTCTCTCCAATTCCTCTAGCCGCTTTCTTTCTTCCTCCTCCTTTCTCAGCTTCTCCTCCTCTTCTCTCTTCTTCCTCTCTTCCGCTTCCTTCCTCCTCACCAGTGCTTCCTGCATCTCCCTCACATGCTTGGGTAACTTCTTGTCTGGAACCTTTCCCTTTGCTTCATCGTTCTTCTCATCCTTAGCGGCGGGTACAGATGGAGTTGCAGCAGCTGCAGCCTTCTTCTCTTTCTTCTTCTTCTTCTTCTTAGCAGCTGCTGACTCACCCTCAATCTCACCATCTTTATCCTCTACCTCTGGCTGTTCTACAGGAGCTAAAACTGATTCCTGCACCACCTGAGAAGACGGTCCTGGAGCTTCCACACTCGGTAGCAGCGGTGGTGGACCCTCCCCAAGTTCAGCAAGAATCTTATCCAAGTCTTCCTCCTCCTGAGCAGTTTTTCCACTCTTCTTTTTCTTTTTCTTCTGCTGCTTCTTCGAGGCAAATTCCTCAGCTCCATTCCCTGGCTTTTGGGAGTCAAGTTCTGGATCATTGATCTCCTCTCCATCATTCGCAACTAACATTGGAGGCAATGTTTGCGTTGGAGCAGCAGCAGGGGCTTCACCTAGCTCAAGCAGGAGTTTTTCTAAATCCTCCTCCTCTTGAGCATTCCGTCCACTTTTTTTCTTTTTCTTCTTCTGTTGCTTCTTTGAATCAGCAATCTCACTGATTACCTGTTCACTCAATTCCTCATCAGGTGCTGTGCTTTCGTCCACCTCATGTGATACAGAATTGCCTGCTGCGGGGGCTTCTCCTAGCTCAAGCAGGAGTTTTTCTAAATCCTCCTCCTCTTGGGCATTCCATCCACCCTTTTTCTTTTTCTTCTTCTGTTGCTTCTTTGTATCAGCGACCTCACTGATTATTGCCTGTTCGCTTAGTTCTGCTCCAGGAACATTGTCTTCGTCCACCATTTGCGATTCAGAAGGGCCTGGTGCGGGAGCTTCACCCAGATCGGCAAGGAGTTTAACCAAGTCCTCCTCCTCCCGAGCAGACCGTCCTCCCTTCTTTTTCTTCTTCTGTTGCTTCCTTGAATCTGCATCCTCCAAATTTACCTGGCGGCTTGATTCCATGCCAAAATCCCTGCTTTCATCCACCTCATCATCCGCATAGAGGCCAGACTCAGGTTTGACCTCCGATCTCGGTTTCTCTTCCGGCTCCTGATCGTCCGCCTCGTCCCCCAATGCAGTAAGGGCGGCGAACCCACCCGCAACAGTGTTAGTCTTCTTAGACTTAGAGGATTTCTTCTTACCGGAGAAGACTAAGGGGGCGCCATCACCTTCGTCCTCTCGAGAAGGATCGGCGGCCGACGCAGTGGAAAGCACATCCGGGGTCTCATCTGCGAAGGCGTCGTTGCGCTGGTTCTTTCCTCCCTTCTTACTCTTCTTTGAGCCTGCGGCGGGGAGACTTTCCGCCACTGCTTCATGATTCGCCGGCGACGGCTGCTGCTGCTCCTCCGCCAACGAGTACTCGTCGTCGTTGATGGTAACGTTCTTCTTCCGACCCATCGCTCCTCAATGGAATCAAATCGCCCGGGCAAAAAATCACAAGGGATTCGTTCCAATTCATACGACGAACGATGAGCGAGATAGAGAGATCGGCTACAAGAACCCTAACGCTAAAATCGCATTCGGTTTATAAACAGGGGAACTTTTTATTCATCCCCCGCAGACGATTTTCTTTTCAAAACGCCCTCTCTAGAACTAGAATTAGGGCGTGTTTGCTTTATTAACTTTTTCTTTCTTTTTTTTTTTAATAAAAAATACTAAATAAAAACGTTTCTAATACATATAATTATACAAGTCCATACACTTCAATCCATATTAATCCTAATAAAAAATAGTAAATAATGATGTTATATTTTTGTAATATTAGGATAATTAGTAGGCATTAATTGAAAAAAATATTTCATTAGTAGGCATTAATTGAAAAAAAATATTTCAAAATATTAATAAAAAATTAATTTCTTATATATTATTTATTATATTTTATTGTAATTGTAATTATATTTATCATTATTTTATATTTATTATTCTCATATTTATCATAATATATTACCTTATTTATCATTATATATTTTATATATTAATAATGATATAAATAAATAGACTTATTAAATAATAAAGAAGTAATTATCTTCTCTTTAATTGTTTTTTTATTTTTCTTTCTTATGTTTATATGTTTTTTATTATGTTTTTCAATATTAAAATAGATACTAATTTAGTAATATATTATTTAATTTGTATTTTAAATTATAATATATTTCAACCCGCATTATATGAATTACCTTGTAGTTTAAAATTTAAAATGTTCTATTTTGTTCACTCGGTGGGTAAAGTTCTTCAAATATAAAGTCAGATCATATTGCGATGTAGGATAATGCGTCCGTTATCCTACCGTTTAAGAAGTTATTTTTTTAATTCGAATATGTGACCATAAGCTAACATGATTGATACGGTAAATACGATAGGAAAGTTGGCTTAGAGTAAAAAAAAAAAAAAAAAAAAAGTTAGTTAATGTAGTTGTCAAAGTTAACAGGCTAACATGTGGCAAAAGGTGATTCGCTCGTCCCCAATGCCCCCGTCAACTCGTCCCTAGGCCAACACGGAGGAGTTAAATCGCGGGTGACTACTAGTCATTAGTGCAAATGGCCAAAACATGGGGGAGGTTATGCTCGGTCACGCCGAGTTTCGACCCCAAGACCTCATGTGGCAACACCCCATGTCTTAACCATCGCACCGCCCCGAAGGGACAAGTTAACAGGCTAACATGGTTATATGACTCGATCAAATAATCTAATAAATTAGACTTTTGGTTCGATCAAAGCTCTAGTCCTCATGGCTCGAGAAAATCCCAAGCTGAGTCATTTTAGTTCGAATCAGAAGCACATGGTCACATGGCTCGACCGAATGATCTAGTCGATCAGACATTTTGACCAATCAGATCCCAAGTCCCCTCTTCACTTGATCGAACTCCGAGTCCTCAAAGAAACCAAGCTGAGTCCTAATGTATTTATAAGAATTTTTCCTCTAAATGGGGCGCGCAACTAAAGGATGTTGGGCTTTCGGGCTGCCCGCCGTACGCACTTCCTAATTTACCCTAGTGGCCAGTGGAAAAATTCCGTGGGGTCGGACCGGTCACCCAGGGCTAGTCAATGAGACTAACTAGGCTTATCATTTTTTTTTTACATTTTGTATAACCATTGTTAGAGAATCCGAAGAATATTCTCCGTACAAACTGTACACAGGAAGCTTCTACCCTGCAAATGCACAGGAATTGCAAGCATATTTCAGAAAAGATGTCAAAGTGTCATAATAGTCGGCCTCATTTTAGTAATGCATTGAAATTTATACAAAGAGGAAAAGTAACATTATATAAGGAGATCTTTATTTACGAGTGCAAGTATGCAAGGCTTTGTTATCACAGTTCATTATTTATCATTACTGTTCTTTATCTTCTCCAATCGCTACTTTCCTGACTTGAGCGTCGAAGTGTCTATGATGGGGACCCCTCCCCGACCCGATGACTGACAGTTTTTGCTTCTGGTTCTTCTCCTTGACACGCAAGTTCGCTAGTAGTACCAGGTCCCTCCCTGCTGAACTCTGCTAGTGGTCAACATCGGATCCACCTATCTAATGTACCATCCTCCCTGATTCCAGACAAGATCAAATTTGACCCCGTCTGTGGGGTGGATCACACAAAGTGGTGCAAAAGCTCGCTTCATGCTCCTACTATCTTCAAGATGTTGAAGGGAGAAATTTAGATCGACTGTGAAATGTAAATCATCTACAACCTTATCGGGCTTGAGAGTATGCTTGTAATACGTTTATATATCCTGTTGAATATCTACGTTTAATTAATGCAGACAAACTTTACTTAAAAGGTTTAAGTCACAGAATCTCACGTCGCTCGGCTGAGTTATAAGTGTACTTGCTTACGTGCCCAAGTCATGGACTCTCTTACCACTCGGCCGATTTATAAGCGTATTTGCTCACGCGCCCAAGTCGCAGACTCTCGGACCATTTGACCTAATTATAAGTGTCCTTGCTCACGTGCCTAAGTCTTAGACTCTCGGACCGTTCAATCGAGTTATAAGTGTACTTGCTCATGCTCCCTAATTTTCAGACTCTCGAACTGTTTGACCGAGTTATAAGTGTGCTTGCTCACGTGCCCAAATTCTAGATTCTCCGACCATTCTGCCGAGTTATAAGCGTGCCTGCTCATCCGCCTAAATTCCAAACTCTGGGACCTTTCAACCGAGTTATAAGCGTGCTTGCTCACACACCCTAATTTCCATACTCTCGGATTCTTTGGCCGAGTTATAAGCATGCTTGCATGGACCCATATTCTAAACTCTCATGTGGCTCGGTCGAGTTATAAGCATGCTTGCTCACGCGCCCAATTTCTAGACTCTCATGACGCTCAGCCGAGTTATAAATATGCTTGCACACACACCCCAATTTCTAAACTCTCTAACTATTCAGCTGAGTTATAAATGTACTTGCTCACATGCCCAAGTTTCAGACTCTTGTGTTGCTCAGCTAAGTTTTAAGTGTACTTGTTCATGTGCCTAAGTCACAAACTCTCGTATCGCTCAGTTGAGTTATAAGCATGCTTACTCACACGCTCAAGTCCTAGACTCTCGTAATATTTGTCTGAGTTATAAGCATACTTGTTCACATGCCCAAGTCCTAGACTTTCGGGTCATTTTACTGAGTTATAAGCATGATTGCTCGCGCCCCCCAATTTCCAGACTCTCAGACCGCTCGACTGAATTATAAACATGCATGCTCATGTGTTTAAGTTATAGACTCTCGAACCATTAGGTCAAGTCATAAGTGTGCTCGCTCAATCGCCTAAGCTCCAGATTGTTGTACCCTAGCACCAAGTCATAGATAGGGTTACCCGTGTAAAATTCAAATGCTTGCTTAACACTACTTAGTCGCTCGCTTGGCGTCACTCAGTTATTTGACTAGATAAGGCGATTAGAGATGAAATGCTCAATTGATATCTGCTTACTATCCATTTTGTCGACCTAACACTAAAGAATTGTTGGTAACGCTACCAAGAGAAGGTCATATGAGAGACACCAAACATAGGGGTGTAATCGAATCGAGCCGAGCTTGAGCTTTATTTAACGAATATATTCATGGTTCACGAGTTTATTCGAGCTTTTATCGAGCATAAATGAGCTTAATAAATATAAATTATAAATTTAAATATTTATTAAAAACTAAATTATATATTTAGAGAAAATTATAATAATCTTATTATAATTTATAATTTTATTCTATTAAAGAAATTTAATATATTTGTTTATATAGTTCATAAGTAGAGTGTAAAATTTATAAATTCAATATCAAAACTATTATTTTTTATTTAAAAGTTGATTCATGAGTTTAACGAACATATTCATGAGCTAACGAGCCAAATATTATGAAACATGAGTTTGGTTTGTTTATCTTAACGAGCCTCATTAAACGAGCTCAAATGAGTTGTTATCGAATCGAGTTTCGAATAGCTCATTAGCGGCTTGGTTCATTTACACCCCTAACAAAACCTATGGCTACACATGATTTTTGAAGCATAGGTTGGTCAGTCGATGGAGTAGATTCCTAATTTTGGGTTATCAGCTAGACACGCTTAAGCGTTTAGCATCTGCTCAAGCCCTACTGGCACAGACTCATGCACGAAACTGAACACAGTATGGACAGAAGCATACAAGGTTTATGTTAGTACCCTAAGGTAGTTTTGATGTGATCAACCAAGTCAAGTTAGGTCTTGTTGGTTTTTAACCCTTGTGTCTAAGTGTGCAGGAACTTACGAGCACAGGAAGTCGAGCAAAAGACGCAGCTAGCGAGAATGACGGAACGGGAGAGAGCCGACGAGCTCAGTGCATCCGAGGGACTAGGTGCTACAAAAGAGTACGTGGGTGGACGAGAAGGAGGCGCGCGGCGTTTTTGAGGGATGAGAAACCAGATTAGAAGATTGCTCGAAGGCCGGAAGTTGAGCTCGGGTGAGCCCTATTCCAGATGGTCGAGATCATCCAAGCGAGCAGAACTAGAGCAAAAGGTCAGGACCGAAAAGTCAACTAGCAAGTTGACTTGGTTTGTGCGCCTGGACTCAGTCTAGGCGCCCAGACAATTCGAGCGCCCGGAACCCCTCTGGGCACCGAACAGAAGTTTTAGCCATTTGCGACGTGGCACGTCCCGTTGCATCAGGAATAAACTTTTTTCCCTTTCCAGGTGCCTGGAACCCTTCCAGGTGCCCCGAGCAGGGCTATAAAAGCAGCATTTCTCCCAGAAGCTAAACACAATAAGAAAAAGAGAGAAGCAACACTTGTAATTGATTCAGTTTCAGTTCAACTTTCTAGTTGTGAGATTTAACTGTTGTAAGAGACTTCTCCATCCAGAGAAGAATTTTAGTGAGTTTTACATCTTTCTTAAATTAACAACCTCCTCGGTTGTAACCAAGTAATTTCTTTATGCCTCATTATTTTAGTCTTTTAATTATTTTATGCAAGCGTTGATAATTATTAAGCTATAAAGTTTAAGGAATGTTGTATTTCTTTGCAGGGCTATTTACCCCCCTAGCTGGCCGTCAAGGGTCCTATAAGTGGTATTAGAGCCAAAACGCCTCAGAAGAACTAACCACCGACTGAAGCACCGAGACGATGGTTGGACCGAGCATCTGCCCGTCGAAGTTCGATGGAGAATTTGCATTATGGAAAAAACACATGGAGGTATTTTTTTAAAACTGATTTTGAAATTCTTTGATAATCAAATATGGTTTTGTAGCTCCCAAAGACCAATAAGGAAATGAAAAGGAAGATCAGATCGGAAATTACGAATCAGTAAAGGAACATTAGGAGAAGTTCCTAGAACTATGCGAAGGAACTTCTGAAGCAAAGCTCACGAGACGATATCTGCTCCGAAACCAACTAACGAACCTCGGGAAAGAAGAAAGTGAAACAGTGGCACATCTACACTCGAAGATCAAAGAACTCATTATCAGACTCACGAATCTCGAAGAAAAGGTAACGAACTGAGATTCATTAAGGTACTCTTTAAATGCATTCCCTAAGACACCTGAGTGGACCTCTATAGTTGACTCATTTTATATATCTAAAGATCTAGAAGTTAGTTCATTAGAAAATCTTTTTCCACCTTTTAACTTCATGAATCTAGATGTACAGAGATGAAAAGGGAGCCTAGTCAGAACATTACCCTAAAGGCAAGAATGGATAATCCAGACTCAGAAGCGTCAATCGACGAAGATGAAGCGGCGCTATTATAAGAAAATTTAATAAATTTATTAAATCTAATAAATTTAAATCACAGATGAGAAAGCATTATCGGAACAAAAGGAAGGTTCGATGTTACAACTGCAATGAAAAAGGACGCATCAAGGATGACTGCCCAAAATTGAAGAACAAGGACAAGGAGAAAAACAAGAAGCCAGCCTGACCTAAGCATAATCTAACGGCAACGTGGGATGACATGTCATCCGAACCCGAAATCGAAGCCTACGTCGGACTAGCCCTAATGACAGACCATCAAAAAGAAGATGGAAATAGCTCGGAGATGAGCATTGATGAAGGGGGAGGATCATCAGAGGAAATCTACGATGAAGGAGAAGCATCAAAATATGAGGTAAGTCAGGTACGTGTCTTATCTCTTGAAAAGTCATTTCAATTTATTAACATTCTTTCCAAGGATTTAGTAAAATTAAAAAAAAGAAGAAAATATAGAGTTAAAAAGACAATTAGCGAATGCATGTCCCGTAGATTTGTTTGATAATTTAAAAATAGAAAATGACAAATTAAAAATAGAAATAGAATATTTAAAAAATCGTGCATGCTCAAATAATTAAAATATTAGGAGAAGTAATAATTTATACTAGTATTTTAAATATCATGAAGGTCAAATTAGGAAAACATCACAAAAATATATTCCTAAGAAATTTCTGATTAATCATGTAGGAAGAAACCTATTTTGGGTTCCAAAATTATATTTAGGTTAATTACTTTCTTAGGACTTTCAGAAATAAAGAAAGTTAAATGTTTAAATTCTTTAAGAAACTTTATCTAGAAGTGGTTGATGCTCCAATAACCAAGAAGGTATAGTGTCTCATAACAGTTTGGAAGCCAATTACTGAATTGAATATTTAATTGACTTTCTGTGAAGCATTCAACCAATGCTTTAAATTTTTGCTAGAAAAATTTATTTAAAAAGGGCCCAATCATTAAAAATTTGTTTAAGTTAATCTAAACAATCTTTTGAAATTTTTTCGTTAGAAATTTTTATAAACTAATGATCAAAATGCAACTTTTTTAAATTTTGCCAAAAATTCAACTTTCTGGGAAGTTTTTTCTATTCAACCCTTGCTAAAGGTTTTATTATTAAAGGAGTTTTTTTTAAATCAAAACTTTTGAAACTTAACTTTTCATATTTTTCTTTCTTTAGACTTTTTAGACCTTCCAAGTAATATGTTTAACGTATCCCACTTTTAATGTGATCAAAAGGGGAGTAGTAAAGATTAAGTATAGGGAGAGGTAGTATAATTTTAATCCTTTTTATTTTTATACTTAATTTTTGTACTTCCAATGTTCTTTTTTGCAAAAATTATAATTATTTGTTTATGGTTTGTCCTAACTTAACTTGGGTTTGATCGCATCAAAAAGGGGGAGATTGTTAGTACCCCAAGTTAGTTTTGATGTGATCAACCAAGTCAGGTTAGATCCTGTTGATTTTTAACCCCTGTGTCTAAGTGTGCAGGAACATAGGAGCATAGAAAGCTAGGGATGTAAATGAACCAAGCATTCGTGAACAAGCTTGATGTTCGGCTTGGTAAGAGCTTGTTTATGTTCGTTTAATATACACAAGATTAATTAAATAAACAAGCTTGAACAGCTCGTTAAACTAAACAAACAAACTTAAACACATATATGCTCAGCTCGTTAATGTTTGTGAACAACGTTCGTGAACAATGTTTGTGAACAATGTTCATGAATCATATTCATTAATAAAACTCTTTTTAATATGATAAATAAATAATAAAATAAAATAAAATAAAATAAAATAAAATAAAATAAAATAAACAAATAAGTTTAAATTATCAATCTCAATAACCAATTAAACAACTAAAGTTTTCTAACAATCAACAAACTTGAATTGAGAGATCGATAACATCTAAACAAACCAATCTTAAACCAAACTCAAGCCAAGCTTAAATTGAGAGCTCGATAACATATAAACAAGCCAAGTTTCAAACAAGCTCAAGCTCATAAAAAATAAACCAAGTCAAGCTTGAACAATCATTTTAAAAGCTTGTTTCATTTTAAGCTCGGCTCGGTTACCTTATCAAACAAGCCTGAACACCCCAAAGCTCGGCTCGTTTACAGCTGTATAAGAAGTCTAGCAAAAGACACAGCTAGCGAGAAGGATGACACGGGAGAGAGCCGACAGGCTCGGTGCGTCCGAGAGACAAGGTGGTGCGGAAGAGTAAGCGGGCGGATGAGAAGGAGGCGCACGACGTTTCCAAAGGACGAGAAGTCGGAGTGAAAGATTGCTCAAAGGTCGAAAGTTGAGCTTGGCTGAGCCCTATTCTGAATGGCCGAGATCACCCAAGCGAGCGTAGCCAGAGCAGAAGCCCCGGACCAAAAATTCAACTGGTGAGTTGACTCAGTCCGGGCACCCAGAACCCCTCTAAACGCCCGAAATAGAAGTTTTAGCCATTCATGATGTGACACATCTTGTTGCATTGGGGAAAACTTTTATCCCTTTCCAGACGTCTGGAACCCTTCCAGGCACCTCAAGCAGGGCTATAAATATTGGTGCGGCTAGCACTAACGGTCTAACTCAAGTTTTGATGAATGACAAAGTAGGCTAAGTTAGTTTCATATTAATCTAACACTTTGACCAAGTGTGAAAGAGAAGCCCAGACGGGTCAACGGGCTGACCTGACGTCTGGCACGAAGTCCAGACGGGTCGAAGGGTTGACTTGACATTTGGTACGAAGTCCAGCTAGGTCGACAGACTGACCTGATAGCTGGCACGAAGTCCAGACGGGTCGAAAGGCTGACCGAACGTCTGACAGGTAAATTGAGGTAAGTAACTGGAGGCGAGTGATTATGAGGACACGTTCCTGGGAAGGGAACATTAGGCGTCGATCCAACTTAGATCCATTTCGGAAATCTAAGTTGAGATCGTGACTAGATTCCGGTCTCGAGGAGACGAAATCTAATTACTGCATTTTACTCTTATAAACTTAACTGTACTAACACTTTATTTTGCATGGTAGTTTTGCATTTTACCTCGGACTAATGTTTTTTGCAGGTTCTGAAAAAACAAAGGTCCTGGCGCCCAGAAGGGATCCGAGCGCCCGGGATGCAAGTTTTATCCCCAACGCACTTCGCCATGTGGAGTTTCATGGTTGGACGGGCTACGTCACACTCCAGGAGCTCGGAAGGGATCCGAACGCCTAGAGCCTCTTATATAAGGAGGATGCACCCTGGAGCAAAGAACAACGAACAACAAAGCCTTCCAAAGCTTGCTCTGCCATGTTGTGCTCTTGCAACGGCACGAAGCGACTCCGACAACGTGCTGCCTTTATTTCGTTACTACTGTCGGTATTTTTTAAAAAGTTCTTGTACCTTAAATTTGTAATCAAATTTTCGAATTGCTAGCAGATTGCCTAACGAAAGCACTCGACGAGTGCGCGCCTTGGAGTAGGAGTCGACCAAGGCTCCGAACCAAGTAAAAAATTACTTGTGTTAGCGCTGTGTTTTTCTTTCCGCTGTGCACTCGATTTTCAACGAATTTCTAAATCAATATTCACCCCCCCTCTATCGACTTTCACGATCCAACAAATGGTATCAGAGCGAGTACCACTCTGAATTGGTGCAACTACCAATCGAGCAAGAGGGGTTCTTTTTAAAAGAAAAATAGATATCATTTGTGTTTAAAATAAATTCTTACGCCTTTCATTTTTTCCCTCCAAAATTATTTTTGAAAAAGTTATCTTCATCTTTTCACCATTCATCAATATTAGCAAAATAGAATATTTTTCAAATTTTGTAATAATATTTTTTTATTAATATTTTATTTTAAAAAATAATTAATTTTTCCCGTATATTTCCTTATCTCCCACATTGCTTATTCCAAGACAAAATCTTGGAAATTGTCTCTTGTCTATTTTTTTTGCATATACCAATGTCTATTCAAGAAGGACAGAGCATTCACGAACCACCACCATACGATTAAGAAGATTTTAACTACTGGAGGCGAAGAATGGAATGTTTCTTAGAAAGTTTAAATTTTGATTATTGGTTGATATTGAGAAAACCTTCTCGGGACTCAGAACTAAACAAAAATATAAGTAAAATTATTTGTAATGTTTTACCTAACAATGTTTTATGCAAACTAGAAAAGTACAAGAATGCACATGAGCTTTGAACCTAGTTGATCAAGTTTCATGAGGAGTTGATGGAGCTAGAGCTTCAAGTTAAAATCAAATCTGGACTCGAGTCAAGTTCAATCAAAAAGCCTACTGAATTAGGAATTGCCCTCAAGGTTAGTAATATTTATCAAAATACCCCTACTAGTAGTAGTTTAAATAATCTGCATGATAATTTAGATAAGTATGAGATTATCCCAAGTATGGTACATGATAATCCAAATTTACATGATTCAAATTCAAAACCACAAATTAATCTAGTTTCTGATCAAGTCAATCAAGACTTTGATCAAATCAGTATCAACCTTGACTTGGTCAAACATAACACTGACCAAATCAATTCAAATAATTTAGAAAATCTAAAATTAAGTGAAAACTCAAAGATAATCAATTCAAACAATAAAATAAATTCAAATTTAAAACTTAAAAATAAGAAAATAGATTTAGATAAAATTAATAAATACCTTAATAAAGTATTTAATAATCTAGACAATATCAATCTAAAAAATCCTATCCAAAGCCAAAAAAAACAGACAAGACTAATCTAATAAATTTAACTAATAATATGAACTTAAAAGACAAAGAAAATATAAGGAAAAATTCAAATATTCTATTAAAATCAAAACCAAATTCCAAATTAAATATGAAAGTAAATTCGAAATTAACAATTAATAACAAGTTAAAGGATAAACCTTTAAAGAAATATAACTCAAACAATCTAATTAATTCAAATTTTAAAAATAATAAAACCTTAAATATTAACAATAATCTATTAAAAGATAATTCAATAAACTTAATAAAATTAAAAGAAAATTTAAATATTTTAAAGAAGGGCAATTTGATCAATTTAATTAATTCAAAATTAAAAACTTAAATTTAAATTACAAATTAAACATTAAATCTTAACTAAAATTAATCTTAATTATACAAAAATCTTAAAAGGAAAATCAATAATTTAGGGAAGGCTCCAGAATAGCTGGACCTCCAAAACTAACCTACCTGACCGGGTAACCAAAACCAACCTACCCGGTAGGATAATTAGGACTAGTTCAAAGGGATAATAGTTTAACTTGACCAACGGTATTGGTGAAGTTTTGGATGATAGTACGTTAGGGAAACTTAGTCTATGCATGTCTAGGAAGATATGACTTCGACCTTGTACATTTGACTTAGTGGAACTAACCGAAGCTACCCTTTATAGATCCAAACTAGTTAGACCAAGGTTTTGTATTAAGTTCAGTGGATAGGACTATTTGGAAAACCTCGAAGTCATAGTTACTCTAATGATGTCCCAGTGACTCACCATAACCCAGAAGTTTATCCAAAGAATGCCTATTTGTTGAGTCCAAAGCTAAACTTGAATCTAACACAAAGTTAAATCAAACCCTAAAACTGAACCTAATTCATCTCACAAAATTATAGGATTCCCTAATTGAAAATTTAGATCGGGTGAGATGACTAAGGACTTAAATTAAAATTAAAATTAAATTAAATTAAATTAAATTAAATTAAATTTAAATTTAAATTAAGTTAATTCAAATTAAATTAAATTATTTTATCAAAATTCTTTTTAACTTAAAATTTATTTTAAAAATTCTTTTTAACTTCAAAAACAATCTTAAAAATTATTTCAAAAAATTATCATAACATTATTTTTTAAAAATTATTTCAAAAACTATTTTAAAATTATTTTAAAAATTATTTCAAAAACTATCATAAATTATTTTAAAAGTTATTTCAAAAACTAAAAATTATTTTAAAAATTATTTCAAATACTATCTTAAAAATTATTTTAAAAAAACTTTAAAACTTATTTTAAAATTTCTTTTAAAAATTATTTTTAAAAAATTTATTTAAAAATTCTTTTAAAAATATTTTAAAAATCCTTTTAAAATTTATTTTAAAATATTTTAAAAATTATTTTAAAATTATTTAAAAATAATTTTAAAATTCTTTTATAAATTATTGAAAAATATTTTTAAAATCCTTTTAAAAATTCTTTAAAAATTCTTTTAATAATTATTTAAAAATATTTTAAAAATTATTTAAAAATATTTTTTTTAAAAATTCTTTTAAAAATTTTCAAAATCCTTTTAAAAATTCTTTTAAAAATTACATAAAAATTATTTTAAAAATCTTTTAAAATTATTTAAAAGTCATTTTAAATCCTTTTTAAAAAATTATTTTAAATTTATTTTAAATAATTCTTTTAAAAAAATTAGTTTTAAAAAATATTTTAACTTAAAAGGCATTTCAAGTAAACTTAAAGTTAAACTAGATTTAAAAAAAATTGTAACTAATATTTTCAATCAATTAATATAAATTAATACTAAAGAAGTCAAGTAAAATAAAAGTTAATCAATAAACCATTGAAAAAGATTAACTATTATTGAATTAGTAACAAATTACTTACTTAGAATAATTAATTATTGATTAATTTCAATAATCTTATTTTAATCAAACAATTATACCAAGTATATAGAAATACTTATGTAAAAAAAATATACTTTATAAACATAAATGTTACTAAACCTAAATTCCCTAAACACTTAGGTAGAAAAATGTGTTAAGATCTTGAACGTTAACATACCCAAACCTTAGTGTTAACTTAAGGGGGAGATATAAATTAAGGGAGAGTAATAAATTAAGGGAATATTAAATTCAGGGGATGATCAAATTTACTTAAAATATTATTTCCTTAAGTTTTTTATTTAAAAATTTCATAGATTTTTTTTTAAAAAAATTCTTTCTAAAATCCTACCTCAACTTTAATATATATATATATACTTTGAAAATCTTACTTTAAATATTTTTCTGATAATGTTTTCAAAATTTTTATTTTAAAATTATGTCAGGTTCATGGGGAGGATTAACTACTTTCATACTTATTTTGAAATTAGTTTTTGAAAAATATTTCCTTAAAAATATTTTAAAAACTAATTTTTTTTTAGAAAATAGATTTTACTTAGTTTTGAAAATTGGATTTTACAAACTTAGCTTAGAAAAATAGATTTCACTTAGTTTTGAAAATTGATTTTGAAAATTGGATTTTACAAACTTAATTTTGAAAATTAATTTTATAGGAGAAGGAAGGCTGGAATGCCAATAGACGTCTGTCTATTCTCTAATTCACCCACCCCGGTCCGTTTTGGGAACGTCCAGTGCCAAAGTCACTGAATGGGTAAGTCGTCAATCCCTAAAATGGACTATGTAATGTACTTTATCTGCTGGGTTATGGGTACTGGTGGGTATTTTACCAAAGGTTTTTATCAATCTACCCTTGTGTGATTCCTCTTGAATCATATACTCGGGGGTGGGTGCGGGGCGGACGATTTCTAAACGAACTCCTCATTCATTAGATGGAGAAGATCGCCAAAATTTCGTGATCCTCTGCCGAACCTATTCCAATAGCTCGGACTCGGATCGTGGGGATTGTCGAAATACTTCGTATCACTAAGTTAAAATTTGATTTTTGAAAACTTAGATTTATTAATCTCACTTTTGTAAAGATGGTATATTTGAAAATTAGGTTTAAAAGGTGTTTTAAATTTGCAAAGCTTATATTGAAAATTAGGTTAATTTTGCAAAAGTTTATCCTTGAAAATTACTCTAAATGTTACAAAGTTATCTTTCTAAAATTATCTTTCTAAGTTAACGATTTCTTAAACTTAGCTATTTTTTGAAAAAGCTAAAGTTTAAAGTAAAATGTTTTATATTTTCTACTTTAAACTCCCCCAAGTACTTTAATTCTTTGATAAATTTCTTTTCCTTCCTAAAATCACTTATTTTTTCTGTGTTACTTTTTGATTAATGTCAAAGGGAGAGGGTTAAGTAGTTTAAGTTAATTAAAACAAAATAACGAAATACCAAATAGAAAACAACTAACTTAAAAACCTTGTTTTAACTTGCATAATTTTCACTAACTTAACCCAGATTGTCATTGCATCAAAAAGGGGGGGGGGGATTGTTGGTGCAGTTTGTAACGACCCGACCCCTTGGGCGGCCCAACTGGCGGTCCCTTATGTCATCGACCGACGACCCTCCGCCGTGTCGTTACTCACTAGGTCTTCCCACCCCTGGCTAGTGGATTTTTGTCTTCCCCAAGATTCGAACTCTAGACCTCCAGGCTAAGTACTAGAATTTATGAATCCTGGTAGCCAAGTGAGTGGCGCTCACTTGGCTACCAGGATTCATAAATTCTAGTACTTAGCCTGGAGGTCTAGAGTTCGAATCTTAGGGAAGGCAAAAATCCACTGGCCAGGGGTGGGAAGACGTAGTGAGTAACGACACGGCCGAGGGTCGTCGGTCGATGACATAAGGGACCGCCAGTTGGGCCGCCCAAGGGACCGCCAAGGGGCTGCCAAATGGGCCGCCAGTTGGGCCGCTCAAGGGACCGAGGGGTCGGGTCGTTACAATAAAAAGGCGCATTTTTATTGTAACGTCACGACCCCTCGGCCCCTTGGGCGGCCACACTAGCGGCCCAACTAGCGACCCCTTGGCGACCCCTTGGCGGTCCCTTCGGCAGCTCAACTGGCGACCCCTTATGTCGTCATCCGACGACCCTCGGTCGTGTTGTTACTCACAAGGACTTCCCACCCCTGGCCAGTGGATTTTTGCCCCACGAGACTGAAAGAGTGATAGTAGGGGAACTAGATGTTTCCAGTGTGGCTCGAAAAGTCACCTCAAATCCAATTGTCCATTGGGCCACTCTATATGCTTTTATTGTAAGCGTCCGGGCCATGAGAGTCGGGATTGTACCCTGAAGGCTCAGTTGGAAACTACTAAAGTCACCTCTCAGGAAGGTCGACCCACCCAGCCATGGCAGCAGGGAGGACCTCAAAGGACTCAGAACGCTTCATATCAACTGCAATTGACGGGGCCCCAGGGAAAGGTATATCATATCCATAGTCAGGAGTGTCCAGTGATGCTAACGACCACGTAGTACTCTACTGTAGCGTCTCCTTATCAGACATGTCCTGTACAGCAGGACCCTTCCTTTCCATCTCAGCCTTATCTGGCATTCCAGCCTCAGCCTCAGTACCAGCAGCAGCAGCAGGGTGTCGCTCCTCCGATTCCACGTCAGTCTACTTCAGGGATGCCACCATCGAGTGTAGAGGTGGGGCATGGTTATGCCGTTCCACGGGAGGAGGCACAGCGGGCTGAGGGATTGGACTTCCGAGGTACTAGTTCACTTTATACATTTAGTGTAGATCTATTGATAGATACTGGTAGTTCTCATTTGTTCACCTCTCGAGTATCTTTGGATAAGATCAGGGGGTTACCTACATGCCGGGCACCTGAGTTAGCAGTATCTGTACCATCTAAAGGGGTACTTATTATTAGTCAAGAAGTCAAAGAATGCTCTTTGGACTTGGATGGTCAGACACTTGTGATGGATCTACAGGTGTGGGAAATGGTGGGATTTGACATCATCCTAGGCTTAGATTGGATGGCTATAAAACATGCTATTTGTTGTTTAACGCATTTAGGTCGTAAATTTGGGGACCAAATTTTTATTAGTGGGGGAGAATGTAATATATATATATATTTAAGGATGTTAATACTTGGAATTTGACAATATTGAATTATTATAAGGAAAATAAATATATTGGTCAGGTAATTTATCCGGAAATAAGTTCGTGTGAATTTTAGAAAAATTTATGGAATTTTTCTAGATTTTAAATGAGATGTTTTAGATTTTATAGGGATCAATAGGTAGGATTTAAGGCCTGTTTAGAATAACCGGAGGTGGGAGTTGATTGAGGAATGAATCTAGGGTTTAATTTTAAAACCCCTAAGTTATAAGAGTTGCCCGTGCCCTAGCTTCCCACACCGCGCCGAGTTCTCCTTCCCCGAGCCTTCCCCTCGCGAGCACCAATCGAACCTCTTCTCCTCCTCTCGCGTCGCCTCGACCACCAGCCGTCGAGTTTCTTTTCCCCTCTTCTCCTCGCGAATTCCCGCGACCACATCCGGTGATCTCCTCCTCACGCGAGCAGCAAAGCCGCCGACCCTCTCCTTGCTGAGGTATGCTCTAATTGATTTGGCAAGTAGTTTCCCTAGTAGTTATGGGTGACGATTTGAGTTAGGGATCAAGTTCTGGGTAGTCTTGGCTAGTTGCGATGGTGTTTTGCTTTCTCCTTGAGCTATTGAAAGCTTTGGGCAGGTTGTTGGTGCTTCACGCCTTGATTTATAATGCTCTTGCCACTTCTTGTTGTCTCTAAAATGCTGGACAAATTTGGATGCCTGGTTTCTTGTTGAGGTTGTTTCTGTTCGCCGATTAGCTGTGGATTTAGTTCGGATTCTATTCAAGGTTGCTTTGTTCCTTTGTATGGCTATGGATTTCTAAGATTTATTTGATAGATTTTAATGTGTTACCTGAGGGCTTCTTAGCTCTTTAGTGTGCTTTTGAATCCTAGGACAATTTGTGCGTGATTGGAGGTTTGTTCTGTGGTATTCTTATTTTTGAGTTAGCGGTGAACTTGTGGTATGATCTAGTAGGTTGAAGGGTGAACCCAATATGGTTTTTTTTGCTCTTGGTATTGGCTCTTGAAAAGTAGTTGGGAATTTTGATAGTGGGTGAATCAAGGTTCATAGGATTAGGGTTTTTCCTTAATTAAGTTATGTTTGGGTTTAGCTAGATGTTGTTTGTGGAATTAGCTAAATTATACATCACGTGATTTGCAGGACGTTGATTCGAGACAAGCGTCACGACATGGGTTTAGCCTTATACGTTCGACAGATAAAGGTGGGTACTTCTTACTTTGTCTCTTTAGTTCTTTGAACTTAGTGCATGAGCTTTTTTTTTAATAGAAATTACTTTTATCTTGACTCCACTCTTATTTTTCCTACGCTTGATACTTCCACGCGATCTTTGAGAAACTCGTTTCCATATCTATGCAGTCTCTCGTTGTTGTTCATAATAAGTAGCAGATATTAGATACCATGGTTGTATGCTTTGTTTGTTGTTCATTTATGTATTATATTGAACATGTTAGCTTCATGTAGCATACCTAATTTTCTGTTTATATTTGTATGATGACTGTTGCATTTGGCGCATCATATCATGACAGACATGTCAACGATCAATTCTCCCTTGTGGTCGAGAGAGTCGTTGACCAGGGCTGCATCCTCGACCACTCGACAGAGTGGTAGCTGGAGTTGATGTCGCTTGTCCTGTCATGCCGCACTCGGCCACTTGCAGTTGGTGGTAGCTGGAGTTGCGAGCAACAGGGACCCCCCTTCGCTGTATAGCTTGTTAGCTACTCAGCACCTGTCCATCCGGTCACTCGAGAGAGTGGCGGCCTTTGGGTGGTATAGTTGTCATCGATTCGGCCTCTCGACCATACAGGGGTCATGGTGCAGAGAGGTGGGCGGGGTGACCATCGTGCATACGCTGTTATCGTTATATCTGCTGATGCTGTTATTGCTACTTTTACTGCTGTTGCTAGCTTATGCTGTTGTTGTTTGCTCCTGCTGTTGGTATTAGTTTATGTGGTTGTTGCTGACTTATGTTGCTATGCTTGCTTATGTTGAAATATGCCCTTGTTGTAGGTGTTTAGTCCTTGGTTTACTTATTGGAAGTTTGTATATACCTTGCTTATTTCCTCTATAGTTATGAGCAGTACTGTAGCAGATTAGTACTACTTCTGACCTTCTATTTCTAGCTTAGGATATGGTTTCAGGTATGAGTATTTGTTATGGTTTTGTTTTAGTATCTGCTATTCTTCTTATGAGACTGTATTCTTTTTGGCATTCTCTATTTGTTTATTATGTTCATGCACTATCTTTCCTTACCCGTTGAGTTCCAATAATCACCACCTCGCAAATTGGTTTTCCTTCACCAGGTAACAGGTAGATGATTGAGAAGTTGCTTGGAGAGTCCCGGCTGCCAGTCCCATGTCACACTTGAGGACAATTACTTTTCGATCTTATGTCTATTTGGTAGTATAGTGATTTTGCGCATTCTGTTTTTCAATAAGTCGATGTGGATTTTGGGGTCTAGTGTGGTGGTTGCAGGTATTTTGTCAATGTCGTTGTTGGTCTTATGTTCGTATTATTTTGTATTTTCCGCTGTGCATGTTTACTTTCAGCCATGTAGACTTATTAAACTGCGTGGTTGTGTTTATTTTTTTCCAGCCGAGTGGGCTGATGATATTAAACTGCGTGGTTGTGTGCTTATATCCCAGCCGTATATGGTTGATGTATATTTTGTATGTAGTAATGCTTCAGATTGTCACCCGTAAAAGGGAGATGCTGTCGGATTTTTGTCTAGCAAGGACTCCTCTCGGGCCGTGACAATTTAGTGGTATCAGAGCCAAGTTTCTCACATTGCTATCTAGTCAAGGCCATGCCCGTGCTTGCGTTGCTGTCGCCATCGGAATCCACGGTAACAGAAATACTAGTTAAATTAAAGGTGTTGTGGTGTAGTTGGTTATCATGTCAGTCTAACACACTGAAGGTCTCCGGTTCGAGTGCGGGCGACACCAAATTTTTTTGTTGTAACGACTCGCGCCCTTTGGGCGACCCATCTGGCGACCCATTTGGCGGCCCCTTGGCGGTCCCTTCGGTGGCCCAACTGGCGACCCCTTATGTTGTCAACCGACGACTCTCGGCCGTGTGTCGTTACTCACAAGGTCTTTCCACCCCTGGCCAGTGGATTTTTGCCTTCCCCAGGATTCGAATTCTAGAGCTCCAGGTTAAGTACTAGAGTTTATGAATCCTGGTAGCCAAGTGACCGCCAAGGGGCTGCCAAATGGGTCGCCAGTTGGGTCGCCCAAGGGGCCGAGGGGTTGGGTCGTTACAATAAAAAGACGCGCTCACTTGGCTGCCAGAATTCATAAACTCTAGTATTTAACCTAGAGATCTAGAGTTCGAATCCTAGGGAAGGCAAAAATCCACTGGCCAGGGGTGGGAAGACCTAGTGAGTAACCGCACGGTCGAGGGTCGTCGGTTGACGACATAAAGGGTCACCGGTTGGGCCACCCAAGGGGCCGGGTCGTTACAATAAAAAGACACTTTTTATTGTAACGACCCGACCCCTCGACCCCTTGGGCGGCCACAATGGCGACCCATTAGGTGGCCCCTTGGGCGGTCACAATGGCGGCCCAACTGGCCAGTGGATTTTTGCCTTCCCCAGGATTCGAACTCTAGACCTCCAGGATAAGTACTAGAGTTTATGAATCCTGGTAGTCAAGTGAGCGCCACTCACTTGGCTACCAGGATTCATAAACTCTAGTACTTATCCTGGAGGTCTAGAGTTCGAATCCTGGGGAAGGCAAAAATCCACTGGCTAGGGGTGGAAAGACTTTGTGAGTAACGACACACGCCCGAGGGTCGTCGGTTGACGACATAAGAAGTCGCCAGTTGGGCCGCCATTGTGACCGCCTAAGGGACCGCCAAGGGGCCACCTAATGGGCCACCATTGTGGCGGCCCAAAGGGCCGAGGGGTCGGGTCGTTACACGGTTAGCACTAACGGTCTAACCCAAGTTTTGATGAATGACAAAGTAGGCTAAGTTAGTTTTATATTGATCTAACACTTTGACCAAGTGTGAAGGAGAAGCCGAGACGGGTCGACGGGTTGACCTGACGTCTGACACGAAGTCCAGCTAGATCGACGGGCTGACCTGATAGCTGGCACGAAGTCTAAATGGGTTGAAGGGCTGCCCTGACATTTGGTACGAAGTCCAGGTAGGTCGACGGGCTGACCTGATAGTTGGCACGAAGTCCAGACTGGTTGAAGGGCTGACCGGACGTCTGACAAGTAAGTTGAGGTAAGTCACTGGAGGGGAGTGACTGTGAGGACGTGTTCTCGGGAAGAGAACATTAGGCGTCGATCCAACTTAGATCCATTTTGAAAATCTAAGTTGAGATCGTGACTAGATTTCGGTCTCGAGGAGACGAAATCTAATTACTGCACTTTACTCTTATAAACTTAACTGTGCTAACACTTTATTTTGCAGGGTAGTTTTGCATTTTGCCTTGGACTAATATTTTTTGCATGTTCTGAAAAAACAAAGGTTCGGGCACTCGGAAGGGATCCGGGCGCCCGGGATGCAAGTTTTATCCCCGATGTGCTTCACCACATGGAGTTTCATGGTTGGATGGGATACGTCACACTCCAGGCGCCCAGAAGGGATTCGGATGCTCGGAGCCTCCTATATAAGGAGGATGCGCCCTGGAGAAAAGAACAACGAACAACGAACAACAAAGCCTTCCAAAGCTTGTTATGCCGTGTTGTGCTCCTGCGACGCCGCAAAGCAACTCTGACAACGTGCTGCCTTTATTTCGTTACTACTATCGATATTTTTTAAAAAGTTCTTGTACCTTAAATTTATAATCAAATTTTCAAACTGCTAGTGGATTGCCCAACGAAAGCACTCGACGAGTGCAAGCCTTGGAGTAAGAGTCAACCAAGGCTCCGAACCAAGTAAAAAATTACTTGTGTTAGCGTTGTGTTTTTCTTTCCGCTGTGCACTCGATTTTTAACGAATTTCTAAATCAATATTCACCCCCCCTCTATCGACTTTCACGATCCAACAATAAAAGCAACCTTGCTCCCAGAAGCTAAACACAACAAGAAAAAGAGAGAAACAACACTTGTAATTGATTCAATTTTAGTTCAACTTTCTAGTTGTGAGATTTATCTGCTGTAAGAGGCTTCTCCGTCCAGAGGAGAATTTTAGTGAGCTTTACAAGTAATTTCTTTGTGCCTCGTTATTTTAGTCTTTTAATTATTTTATGCAAGTGTTGATAATTATTAAGCTATAAAGTTCGAGGAAGGTTGTGTTTCTTTGCAGGGCTATTCACCCCCCTCTAGTCGGCCACCAAAGGTCCTATAGTTTCAACAGTAGCAAGAAATATTTACATCAAAATAGCTTATGTTTTTACAATACTTGGGAGTTGTAACCATGAAAGCAAAAGTTTTTCTAAGTGCACTAAATAAGATCTAAGCAAGTCTGAGAAAACATCATCTAGAATATCTTCTAGAATCTTTTAACGGCTAGTGAAATTACTGGGGAGGTTCATCATTAGATGATCGGCTTCCTAAGTTGCTTTATAGCCCCCTTTGCTTCATAATCGAATATTTTTGAAGTCCGCTGGCCAAGCATCATGTTAAATTCCTTGGAGTGTAGATAAGTCACCTTATAGGCCTCAAGCCGATCAACCTCTCCTGCCTTGTAGTTAGCCATCTTAGCTTTCAACGCTTCCAGCTTAGCCTTTAGCGCTTCTAGCTCGACACTTTGGGCTTTCAAAGTATGTTTCTTCTCCTCGAGCTAAAAATCCTTTATAGTCAACTCGGTTGTTTTACTCGCCAGCTCAATGCCAAGGGTATGGATGGTCTCCACTTCTTTTTGTAGGATCGAGGTACGTGAGAATGAGGGGAGGGGGGGGGGGGGGGGGGAGTGAATCACGTGTATTTTTAAAATAGAGTCTTTTTGGAAATTTAAAACAAAGTGCAGTGAAAAATAGAGATTAAACAAAGTAATAAAAGAAATGAACACAAAGAGACAAAACACAAGAGATTTATTTGGTTCGGAGTCTTCGTCAACTCCTACTCCAAGACCCATGATCCCTTAGACTGTATCGATGGGTAATCCACTATAAATCTTTTCCGGAACCGTCAAAAGAGAGAATCAAGTACAATAGTAATGAAGGACAGTGTAACAGACTACACTGCCTTAGAAATAAAGTAAATGACTATAATTTAAATTTATCAACACATGATTATTGAAGTTGAGAGCCCATGTGTTGGTGTTGGTATATTAGCAGTGGTCGGATGTAGAAATAGCACGGCAGTAGTGCGAAGATGTAGTAGCAGAACAGTCGTTGTAGCTCGTATGGAAGTTCTTGTGGTTATGCTGGTTGAATGCTTCTTTTAAAGTACATTGAGAGCACCTCCAATCCTTCTTGGAGGCACCTCCAAGCTGAAATTTGATCTTGGTAATTTCGGATTTGATCAACTCCATGAGCTTCAATTCCTTTGCAATAGCACTCTAAGCTCTTTTAAACTGCCTCTAATACATCTCAGAGGCGCCTCCAACGCCTCCAGGGCCCTCCGAGCCATGAAACCTTATCCACAGACCTTATCTCTTCGAGGGCACCTCCACCCTATCCAGGGCGCCTTCCACGTGGATCCAAGGCACCTTTAACACTGTTCATCCTAAGCTGATTTTTATCATTTAACTATGCAAAAGTGCATCAGTAAAAAAATAAAGTGTAACTTGCAAAACAGAGTTAGTACAATATAGAAATAACTTATTAATTAGATCCCGTCTTACCAAGACTAGGATCTAGTCATGATCTCAGTGTAGGTTTTCAAAATGAACATAAACTGGACCAATGCCTACAGTCCCAATTGGGACTCGTCCTCACTAGATCACTCTCCTCTAGTAATTTACCTCACTTACCATTTGTCATCCTTGACTTTCCTTTTGACTCGTTAGGTCTTCCCACCTGTTGTCAAGTCCATAGAATCAACTGGACTTCGGTTAGCTGTCAAGTCCCACAGACCCAGTGAGATTTCCTGTCAGATATCGGGTCATTCCTTGACCTATCTAGACTATCCACTAGCTATCAGGTCTGCAGACCTAACTAATTTTATCCTAGTGTCAGGTCCTCCGGACCCATCAATTTCTACACACTTGGTAAAGGTATCAAATCACACAAAACCTAACTTTAACCATTTGTCATTCATCAAAGTTTGATCATTGGTGTTTACTACACCAACACTTTTAGCTGCAAAGAACAAGACTCTAGCCTTAACATTCTTCTTTACCAAGTCCTTTATGACCCTTATTTTTCGAATTTTCTTGGACTTGAGTCGGGACTCGTTGGTCCGGAATTATTTCTGAAGTTTTTCCATGGATGTCTCTTGAACAAGTCCTCTTTCTTTCTCCTCAAAAAGGACTTGCTTGGCTCGTAGCAGTAGGCGGTGTCGGTCTTCTAGCTCCTTCTTTAGAAAAGCCACTTCTTCTTGGTGTTGCTCGAAGGGGGCTCAGGAAGCTCTAGCTTCCTCGACAGAGTCTTCAGGGTCCTGTAGGCATGACTCATTTCTACCATCTTTTTGCATAAGGCCAACCCATGAACTCAGAACTGAACGAAGGGGAAGTTTAAAGCAAAGTGAAAAAATTGAAAGGGAAACTTTACTAATAGAAAAAGTATACCCTGGTGACATCTTGGGAAAAGCGATCATCTAGCTCTTTGGGAGTCTGTTCAACCGCTTGTGTCACACTATCAACCCAGGTTTGTGCCAGGGGCCTTTCATTTTTATTAGGTGTTGAGGGGTGAGAGGTCCAGAAGGGTTGGTGTTGTTCCGTTTATGAGAGGGTAGCCTATGTGTACTGTTGACCTTACGGGACCCGAGCTTGTGCGTAGATGACTTTGGTTCTAGACATGGAAGTAGTCTTGGAAGCAAGGTCCTCCTTGCGAGGAGGTCGAGAAGAAATCGATGGTGCCGCAATGAGTTTGGTCAGCATGGAAGGATTTGTTGGTGTCCAAGTGAAAGGAGTGGGATCAGAAGGATCGGCCTCGGGCACAGGTGAAGCTGGTACTGAACTCTCCCCTTGCTTGGATCAGGCACGAGGAGAAGGCATGATGGTTGAAGTCGGGAGAAGCAGGTGTGTCTTGTCGGTGTCTCTTGCTACAAAAGTGCAGTGGCATATCAGACGTATTAGACTCAGAAGGTATTGGCTGGGGAACTAGGGAAGGCCGGGGGGTGGCAGTTCTTCTGTTTGGCTGGCTCATCATTGCCGTGGTCAAACCCTCCTCACCAGTCGGACTCTTTCCAGACCCAACCGACAGAGCATCACATCAAGCTAGCTCGGCTTTCGCCCGCTCATTCATTTCCGCTTTCATCCAATCTAGTGGAATTGGACATGCATACCTTCCACATGGTTTCAGATAACAAAACAATATAAGGAAATCAGTTAGATATAACATCAAAAGATCATTGAATTTCTTAGCGAAGTTACTATAGGGTAGTCTGGCTCAGATGAGATTGAGTCTGAAAATGTACAAGACACAATCGAGGAGTAACTTGTGTATGTTGAATTTTAATCCAGACAGAGTCCCTAAGGCTAGGGTATACTCAAGCATGCCACGATACTCAAGTAGCTTCAGAGCAGGAGATAACTTCATCTGCCATTAGGTCAGGAATGATTTAGGAGGAACCGGGCTGATATAAAAATAGTAAGATTTTCAGCCTTTATTAGAGGTAGAAATTTTGTCAAAAAAAGTTAGATCCCACCCGGGTTTTGGAAAAGGAAGGCGCCCGGGTTAGACTTTTTAGGATAGTAAAAATAATGAAAGACGCGGGGTTCAAACGAATACAATATAATCAAAAGAGAATAATGATCCCGTGTAATAACCTTATGGAGTTCAGAGCTAATTGCTAAAGGGGAATGTGAAAGTAACTACAGACGGGGGAGAAGAAGGGGTGTAAGGGGAAACGAAGATCGGCCAAGAGTTGGTCCTTAAAAAGAGTGATATATCTAGTAGGGGGAAGGTTAGGGCGCTCAAGCCCTGAAGGTATGACTATGTGGTGGTCGGCGAGAAACTCGTAGGTGAGGTGAACCTGATCCACCTCTCCTTTGTTGAAGTCTGAGGCAGTGGAAGTGCAAAGACCAAGAATGGATGCAGAGGAACTAGAGGTCATTGTGAATGAAAAGGGATCAGAGGAGGTGAGAAAAAGAGACTTTCAACAAAGAGAAAGTGAAAACCCTAGGCAATCGCAGGTCACATCAAGAAGGGTCGAGCAAGAAGAAGAACCAGATCCATGATGCGAGTTGAATATCTTATATAAAAGACTCTAAGTCATCTACGAGTGAATATGTATTCATTCTAGGAGGTGCAGTTATTTCCTGGAAATTTTCTAAGCAAAGAGTAATAACCAAATCTACGATGAAATATGAGTTTGTAGTGTTGGATCGTGAAACGTCGATAGAGGGGGGGGTGAATATCGATTCGAAAAACAACGAGTATAAACGCAGCGGAATAAGAAAATTGAACACAGGGCCCGTACTCCGTGAGTACTTTCATTGGGCAATTCACTAGCAATTTGAAATATAGATTACAAGTTAAGTACAATATTGCTAATAAGGAAAAATTACCGACAATAAAAAAGACTTAGAACAGAAAGGAAAAGCTTGTCGGAGATCGTAGCGCAGCAGGAGCACAAGGAAGCAGATTCTTTGTTCTGAGAGTTGTGTTCTTGAAACTTGCTCACCCCCTCCTTTTATAGCCCTTTGGAGGGGTCTCCAGAGCTTATCAGATCCCAAAAATTCGGATCAGATGAGGAGAGTTCGAATCTGGCTGATCCGAGTCGTCTCCAACTACTTGTTTGACACAGTCATCTTCCGAAGGTCATAACTTTTGACTCCAAACTCAGAATCAAGCTCTGTCAATTGCTACGCATGCAGAATTTGAAACTCTACATTTGTATCTACAAAATAGTGTTATAAAAATATATGTATAGATATTTTATTTAGATTTATGAGTTAGGTCCTGTCTTCCCGAGACCAGAACCTAGTCAGAGTCTCAATTTAGGGATCCAAAATAGACCTAAACTGGACCGACGCCTACTGTCCCTTAACTGGGATGCGTCCTCATAGTCACTCTCCTTCAGTGACTTACCTTTACTTACCTGTCAGATGTTCGGTAAGCCCTTCGACCCGTCTGGACTTTGTGCCAGCTATTCGGTCAGTCCGTCGACCTACCTGGACTTCGTGCCAAGCGTCCGGTCAGCCCGTCGACCCGCTTGGACTACATGCCAACTATCTGGTCAACCCGTCGACCTAGCTGAACTTCTCGCCAAGCGTCCGGTCAGCCCGTCGACCCGCTTGGATTTCGTGCCAGACATTCGGTCAGCCCGTCGACCTGTCTAGACTTAGCCTGTACACTCGATCAAAGCATTAGATAACGATAAACCTAACTTAACCTATTTGTTATTCATCAAAACCTGGGTTAAATCGTTAGTGCTAACCGCACCAACAATCTCCCCCTTTTTGATGGAATGACAACCTGGTTAAGTTAGTGAAAACATATGCAAGAAAAAACAAGTAACAACATGCATTTATATGGTTTTTAAGTTAGTTTGTATTTTCAGTTTGGTTTAGCTAACTTAACCACCTAACCCTCCCCCTTTGGCATTCATCAAAAGTAAGCATGGATTAAGTAAGCATAAATACAGACTTCAGACAAAGTAAGAAATAATGTCAAGTTAATCTGGGGGAGTTTAAAACATAGATTATTTTGCTTTTATTTCTTAAATCTTTGAAAAAAAAAACTAAGTCTTGAAAGATAGCTGATTTATAACTTTGTAATTTTGAAAGATAGCTAATTTTTCAAGTATGGTTTTTAAGGTCAAAGTTAAAAGTTCAAGTTTTCAAACATAAGTTTTTTAAAAAAAATCACTTTCTAAAATAATTTTCAAAACTAAGTTGATAGTAATTTTCAAAACTAATTTTGTCAAATCAAATTGTCAAAATTAAGTACGACCAATTTTTCAGAACTTGATTCAGGGTTATTTTCAAAACGAAGTGAAGTTAAATCGAATTCAAACATTAAGAAAAATGATTTTGAACTTTACTTTTAGTTTTCAAAGTTTGTCACAATTTTGGTAAAGTAAGATCACATTTTTGGAATTAAAATCAAAATAATGTTTCAAAATGAAGTAGTAGGAGTTTTTAAAATAATTTTGTAAAATTCTTTTTCCAAAATTAAAATTTCAAAGTTTAACGTACTAATTTCAAAACCATGATTTAAAATATTTGCAAAGCTCAGTTTTCAAAGACTAAGTAGAATCGAATTTTCAAAAACTGAGAAGATATTGTTTTCCAAAACCTAAGTAATTTTGAACTTTAAAGATTTTGATTTTATTCCTCCCCCTAAACTTGACATCAAGTCAAATGTCTAACCAGTTAGTTATTGACTGACTGTTAGAAAACAGTAGTTTTCACTAGGTTAGTCAAGTTAAGTTTAAATTGAATAACTTAACTTAATTAATGTATATCTTGTATTTAACGCCCAGACTTATATTGATGCACTGAAATAAACATCTTAAGTCTTAGGCAAGTGGCCTATGCATTTCACCCCTTTTCTATGTTTGTCAAACACAAGCAAGGTAAGCCTAGGGTGTTGGTGAGATGCTCAAAAACTAGTCCTATAGGTACATGCTTTCTAAGGAGTTTGAACTAGTATAAGGCTAAAACTGGTTTTAAAATCTAAAAATAGGGAAGTTTTTGAAAAATAAGAATAGAAATAATTTTAGCCTAAAAATAACCATTTTTGAAAACAATTTTGTAATTTGAAAATCCTAGTCTATTAAACACATTCCTAATTTTCTACGTAGATTACTAAATTCACTTTCAGGGAGTGGTTTGGTAAATATATCGGCTAAATTTGACTTAAACTCAATGTATTTGAGTTCAATATCACCTTTAGTGACATGGTCCCTAATAAAGTGGTGCCTAATTTCAATGTGTTTGGTTCTTGAATGATGCACTGGATTTTTTGTTAAATTAATTGAACTAATATTGTCAATTAAGACTTTTACATTTGTGATATTTAAGTTGAAATCTTTTAAGGTGTGCATCATCCATAATAATTGGGATACACATTCTCCTATGGCTATGTATTCTGACTCAATTGTAGATAGCGCAACACAGTGTTGCTTTCTACTAAACCAGCTAACAAGTGATGGACCTAGTAGTTGACATCTACAACTTGTGCTTTTGCGGTCTAATTTGCACCCAGCATAATCTGAGTCAGAATACCCTATTAATTCAAAGTTGGTGGTCCTAGGATACCAAATTCCTACATTTGTTGTTCCTTTAAGGTATCTAAAAATTCTTTTGACTTGAGTCAAATGGGATTCTTTAGCACAGGTTTGGTATCTAGCACACATACTAACTGCAAATAAAATATCAGGTCGGCTTGCAGTTAAGTAAAGTAGACTACCTATTGCACTCCTATAATATTTTAGATGTGAGATCTTGGAAAATTTAATTAATAGGGTTATTTGGAAAATAACCTTATAAAATTTTTTCGGAATTTTTAGAAATTTTCTGGAAATTTTTCGGAGTTCGTACGACGAATTTTGAGGGGACGAATTAATGGGTTCGGATAAGGCCTATTTGGGATACTCATTAAAGTGAGGAAATGTGTTATTTATATAATTCCTTTTCTTTTATTTATTTTTCCCTAAACCTATCGCCGAACCCGAGCTTCTCCTCTTCCCCAACATTTCTTCCCTTCCTCTGTTCCCTCTCTTTGTCTCGCGGACGAATCGAAGCCAAGCCGAGGGACCTTCGTCGATCGTCGACATCGCCCGAGGAGGAAGCCACCGGAGCTTGCTGGAACACGACAGAAACCAGCGGAGCCGTGCTGTCTTCGACTGAGGGGAGATTTGTTCGGTGGATTCGGCGGCCGAGTGTCACCTTCAACGTTTTTTTTTAAAACTTCTTTCTTTTTGTAACCCTACTAAACGACCTCCAAAAATTACGTAAAAATACTCTAAAAATTCCTAAAAATCTCTAGAATATTTTAAAAGTATTTCCAAATATTTTTATGGACTTTTAGAACTTGAAATAAGGAAAATTGAGTCGTTACAATTCCCCATACCTTATAAAAAGTTCGTCCTCGAACTTAGAATATCTCTGGATACTTCTGTCTCATACTGTCCTCCCGCTCCCAAGTGACTTCCTCGTGCTTCTGGTTCTGCCAGATAACCTTCACTAGTGGCACTTCTTTATTTCTTAGTCTCTTGACTGCTCTATCCACTATCTGTGTAGGTCTACTCTCATAACTAAGATCCTCTTGGATCTGCACTGACTGAGGCTCAATCACTTGGCTAGGGTCGTGGAGGCACTTCTTTAACATGGAGACATGAAACACATTGTGTATTGCTGACATGTCTTGTGGTAAATCCAGCTTGTAAGCTACTTTCTAAATCCTTTCTGTGATCAGGTAAGCCCCTACATAACGAGGACTTAATTTGCCCTTCTTGCCAAATCTCATCACTCCCCTCATAGGAGCGACCTTGAAAAAGACTGAATCCCCTACTTGGAATTCAAGCGGCCTACGGCGTGTGTCAGCATAACTCTTCTGTCTACTCTGGGCAGTCTCAATTCTCTGTCTGATCTTCAGAATAGCCTGAGTAGTCTCATCTATCAGCTCTGTCTGAATGCCCAGTTCCATTTCCATCTCTCTTCTTTCACCTGCTTCTTGCCAGCAAATGGGTGATCTGCACTTCCTGCCATACAATGCCTCATAAGGAGCCATCTTGATGGTGGCCTGATAGATGTTGTTGTAGGCAAACTCAGCTAAGCACAGATACTTGCACCAACTTCCCTTGAAATCTAATGCACAAGCTTTGAGCATATCTTCTAGAATATGATTTACTCGCTCTGTCTGTCCATCAGTCTGTGGATGGAAAGCTGTGCTGAACTTGAGTTTGGTGTCTAGTGCATTCTGAACACACACTCAAAAGTGAGAGGTGAAGCGCCCATCTCTATCAGAAACAATAGATTTAGGAACTCCGTGAAGTATGATCACCTCTTTAACATACAGCTGTGCCAACTGCTCTATAGAGTGAGACACCCTGATGGCTAGAAAATGTGCAGACTTGGTCAATCTGTCCACTATCACCCATATCGCATCATATCCATTTGTGGTTCTTGGGAGACCTACTATAAAGTCCATGGATATGTCTTCCCACTTCCACTCTGGTATTGGAAGAGGTTGTAGAACTCCTCCCGGTCTCTGGTGTTCTGCTTTGACCCTCTGACATGTCAGGCAGGTACTGACATATTTAGCTACATCTCTTTTGAGTCCAGACCACCAGAATCTTTGTTTCACGTCTTGATACATCTTGGTAGAACCAGGATGCATGGAATAAGGTGTACTATGAGCTTCTTCCAAAATTTTCTTTCTCAGCTCTTCATCATTGGGAACACAAAGGCGACTCCCCTGATAAAGAATTCCACTGTCTGATACTCGAAACTCCGAATTTCCTTCTTCCTGTATCCCTTGCTTGATCTTTTGGATATCAGGATCTTCACTTTGCTTTCTCTGTATATCCTCGAGTAGGGTTGACTCTAAGGTCAATGCAGAGAATTGCCCATAAATAATTTCAAGTCCGAAATCTGATAACTCCTTCTGTTGTGGCAGGGCTAATTTTCTGCTTAGTGCATCTGCCACTTTATTAGCTTTGCTTGGAAGCATAAGCTATAATTTTTTTCCTTCTTGCATGAGTACAGCTCCTAGACCCATCTTGGAAGCATCACTTTAGATGTCAAAACTCTTGTCACTTTCTGGGACTGTCAGAATGGGAGTACTGGTCAGTCTCTTCTTCAACTCTTGGAAACTCTGTTCACATTTATCTGACCATTCAAAACTTCTTGTTCTTTCTGGTGAGGGCTGTAAGTGGAGAGGCTATTCTGGAAAAGTCTTCCACGAATTTCCGGTAGTACCCAGCTAAACCAAGGAAGCTTCTGATCTCCCTGGCATTCTTGGGTCTACTCCAGTTGTTGACTGCTTCTATTTTGGCTGGATCCACTTGGATACTTTCTTTAGAAATTATGTGGCCTAGAAATGCCACCTGATCTAACCAGAATCCGCACTTTGAGAACTTAGCATAAAGCTGTTTCTGCTGTAGGGTCTGCAGGACTATTCTCAAGTGCGTGTCATGCTCCTCTGGGGTTCTAGAATAGATTAGAATGTCATCGATGAACACAATGATAAATTTATCAAGGTATTCTCTAAACACTCTGTTCATCAGGTCCATGAAAACTGCAGGTGCATTAGTCACACCAAAAGGCATGACTACGAATTCGTAGTGTCCGTATCTGGTCCTGAAAGCTGTTATGGGTATATCACTCTCCTTCACTTTCAACTGATGGTACCCAGAGCGCAGATCTATTTTTAGAGAACACTATTGCCCTTTTTAGCTGATCAAATAGATCATCTATTCTGGAAAGAGGGTACTAGTCCTTAACTGTTACTTTGCTCAGCACTCTAAAATCTATGCACATTAGCATAGATCCGTCTTTCTTCTTGACAAACAACACAGGAGCTCCCCAAGGTGAGTGACTAGGGCGGATGAAACCCTTGTCAAGTAGCTCCTGAAATTGTTCTTGTAACTCTCTTAACTCTGCTAGAGAAATTCGGTAAGGAGCTTTTGAAATTGGCTGATGTCAGGAACCAATTCAATTCCAAACTCCACTTATCTGCTGGGAAGTAGTCCAGGTAGCTCTTCTAAAAATACCTTTGGATACTCACAGACTACCCGAACATCTTCCTGCTTGGGTCTTTCTTGTTCTTCTGTACTCCAGTTCTGATTACTTGACTGGGGTCTCTATTTCCCCACTGTCTTGTCTTTGATCTTGACTGACTTGTGTTGCGTTTGTTGTGCCTTGATGCTGTTCAGATAGTGCTCACTAATGCCTTGCTGACCAGCTCTTCACCAATCTATGGTCGGTGAGTTTCACTACTCACAATAGGTGTTATTTCTGGTCTCAGCATTAGGAGCATCAGTCTGACTCGTTCTTTCACTGTACTTACTAACTCTAAGCAAAGGTGAGCTAGCCTGTTAAATCTTTTAACCGCTTCTTCTATTGGTAGGTCACCTTGTCTCGAAGTCAACCCAGCTCATCTGGTTGACTGCTCACTTACTCTTAACTCGCTCCCACTACATACAAGCATCTCCAGATAGGCAGAAAGAGGCACACTTAATGGTATCAACCTTCTCGACTTCTTGTCAGTCAAGAAGCTCCATTGTGCTCTCAAATGTCTTGAACCAAGCCTGGGCATCCCAGGGCTCAGTCGTTCCTGAGAAGCTTTCTGGTTTCAGCTTCAGCCACTGGATGAGATATGCTTCTTGTCTTTTAGATGCTGTGGCGACTTCCAGGACAACCGATAGGACTTTAGTCACCACTGGAGTCTCCACATTAATGGTTGGAGAAGTGGGAGGAGCTGGCTTTTGACTGGCCGTTAGATTGGCCATCACTTGCTACTGCTCGCTACTTGTCTCTGAAGTTGGGTAACAACTTCAGAGAGATTGGGCTCAGTTGATCTAAGCTCTTCATTCTCCTGATCTTGGTTCTCAGTATAAACGGTACGGGGATGTCCTCTTCTTGACATCTAATTATGCAGAGGAAAAAGACTAAATAGCTTCTCTAACCCTTCTAATCATATATATATATATATATATGAATAAAGAAAAGGGAAACAAACTTCTATCTTACTTATGCACTTAAAAACAAATACTCTATACTGCAGTTAATAATAAGGAAAGCAGAATAAAGAAAGAATTTAAATACTTTCTTACTTGAAGACGGCAAGGATGATGCTGATGTGTGTGATGCTGGAGAATGGGACCTGCTCTGATACCAACTGTAACGACCACCCTTCTTACTACTACTACTAGTCTCTAAGAGTGACCGTTACTTATCTACTACTCTACTTAACCGGTTTATTAAAAATCTCTAGGAAAACCCTACCGAAAAATTTCGGCAGAGTCTCCCCTGTACCGGTGACCATTTCCCATAATACAAGCATAATATACTCAGCCACAGGCGGCTGGAACATATATCTTCACAACCACGCAGTATAATATCACAAATAAAAGAAAGAAACTACCCTATCAATAGCAAACATCAATATCACTCCATCAATAGAACCCAACTACAAACGCGGAATAAACTTAAATACAATATTGACTCATAATAGCATTAAAAGAAAACTAAAGAACTCTAAATAGAAATGTCTTAATAATTCTTTAGCAAACTCTTGATCTCCCCATAGTCCAGCCATCACACACCTTCATCACCACCACCTTGTCGCCTTCCTTGCTAAATCTTTTCCTTTCCTTTATCTGCAGTAGGAGGAAGTGCAGTCTATAAGCATAAAGCTTAGTGAGCGCTATCTACTCACAAAAACTCGATATGCATGTATATAAATAAAAACATGCTAAAACTGAATGCTAACATATAAAACTACTCATGCTCATATATAGCAAAGGAATCATGCTAACTGAAATACTAAACATGTGTAGTTTATCATGCTCATAAACTAATAAAAGAAGCATACTAAACATGTAAAACTACTAAACATGTAAAGATACTAAACATGTAAAACTACTGAACATGTAAATCTACTAAGCATGTAAAACTACTAAACATGTAAATCTAAACATGCTCATAAGAATAAAACTATAACAGCATGCTGAAAACAAATAAAACTAAACATGCTGAATAATCTAATAGCAAGAAACAAATAGAACTACTACTGCATGCTTCAAATAACAAGAAACTAAACTTTCTAATTCTAAACATATTTGAAGCTTGTTTCATTTGTTTCAAAACTTATACTTTAATACTTCAAAATAATAATAAACTTCTTTTGGGCCCGGCATTGTACCACTTTGCGCGCATTCTTAATAAGAATCGAGGTAGCTAATCCCGAAACTACTAAGATACTTCTAGGCCTTGTGCCTAGGGGCAACTTGGAGCCCATCCCTTGGACCTTGTGTCCGGTACATGCCATTAAAAAGTAAAATACTTTCTTTTTAACTATAACTTCTTTATACTTGCCCTTACTTGGCATTTAAGCAAACACCTTGTGTGCGCTTTTGATATTCAATCTTCTGGAATTGAAATCAAGTCTAGACCTTGGTCTTTCTTGCTTATAGCTTATTTATAAAATCTGCACTTAAGCTCAATAAAATGCTTATTCAATTCTACAACTACAGTGCATGAATAAAGTCTAATAGCAAAACAAGGAAGACTGCTTATATTCGTAAACAGCAAAGTAAAGAACTAATCATGCTCGCATACAGCAAACATAAAGAGAACTACTCATACTCAAATCCATAAGAAAGGCATAAAAATGGGATCTAACACTGCTCATGCTCAGCTAAAGAAAAATGAAAACCAAACATGCTTAGCTAAAGTAAATGGAAACCAAACATGCTCAGCTAAGGTAAATGAAACAGAACATGCCTAACACTTAACTTATTTTCCTAAGGAAAACAAACTGAGCTCTCTAAGCATGCTACAACAGATATGAATCAGGAAAACTAATCATGCTAAATTAGCAAATAAAACCTATTCTAAAATAAAACTACACTGCAAAAGAAATCACTCATATACATAACAACATAGTTGCTGGACAAAAAGATGAAAACTCCAAACATAGCATTCTTCTAAATCCTTTTCATTCCAAGAGGGAAACATTAAAACCCTATCTAACCTCTTCCACATTCTTTTTTTTTTTTTTTTGGCTATGATGGTCAGCATCTTTAGGAAGATTATAAATACTTTATGTTAGCTAACTGTGATTCATACTATTGTGATTTATTGTTCTACTTGCTAATTGATACATGGAACAAGATTGAAACTTAAACCTTATTTAAAGCTTAAAAACTAAATGCTTGCTGTAGCTTTTCATATAAATGCTCCGTGGTGCAAATCCTTAGGCTTTTCATATAAATGTTCTACACTTCAATGAACTTGAATGATGGTATTGCTGAAGTGGTTTTCAGCTCCAACAACTACACCAACTTAGAATTTCAGAACTCACAGGAAATAAAACACCACGGAATGCACTAGAAACATCGAAGAAATTCCTATAAAGAATCCAAGTTCCTTGTAATTCAGTGGGCAGAATCACAATAATCGAATCTACACTAAACTGTGATAATTCTATAAATTGAACAGCATCGAATCAACCTCCTATCTACCTCATCAGTCCAATATTTCATTACAATAGGTAAACAAAGTCATTACAATCTACCATGACCTCCATGGCCATTTGAAGGAAACAAAGCTTCAACCAATCAACTAAAACATCAAGAACCAGAACCCGGAACTCACTGTCATGAGAAAACGTGCAAAACCAAAGGTATTCTCCTAAGCAATCCAAAAGGAACAAAACACCACCATAATCTGTGACTGGAAACCAAATTCCATCTCAACACACTTCGAAGATAAAGACGGAAACGAAAATCCGAAAGCTACTCCTACTGCAGGTGAGAAGCAACTCACTTGTTTCCTTGGACTTACAACCGAGAAGATGGCTGCTAAGGTTTCGGATAGGTGAAGGTCTCGGCGTCTCCTTCAGGTCCTCGTGCTCTCCACGACGAGAAGATCACAGTTGGGTGAAGACCGGCCGGAGAGAGCCCTTTTTCAAGCGCCGGAGACGAAACCCTAACACGGCTCTGTTTCGCCCGAGCAGAAGAGTCGCGCCGTCGCGTGAGAAGAAGAAAAGGGTTTTCGGCTCGGGAGAAAAGGAATTAGATCCTTTTAAAACTAGGGTTTCGATTATAACTATAGATTATATATATGTCGCTGCATATTTGATTAACACCGACCGCTAGCGCAGCGGGTCAGTTGGGTTTTGCTCGAAGCCACAGGCCTCGGCTTCGAACCCTCAGCCGCGCACTTTTAATTCCAATTTATTTTAAACGTTCCAACTATAGCTTAAATATATTTCGCTACATACCTGGTTAACAAAACCCGCGTAGCTCAGCTGATTGGGCCGGTTTCTGCTTGGGCCGAGGAGCTGGGTTCGAACCCTTGCTTCTACAAACTTATTTTTCTTCTCTTTTATTTTATTTGTTCCGACTATAGCTTAAATCTATTTCTCTCCACATAAGGTTAACAAAAACCGTGTAGCCCAGCTGGTTAGGTCAGTTTTGCTTGGGTCAGTCCGACCCGAGGTCGTGGGTTCGAATCTCACCTTCAACGTTTTTTTTTAAAACTTCTTTCTTTTTGTAACCCTACTAAACGACCTCCAAAAATTACGTAAAAATACTCTAAAAATTCCTAAAAATCTCTAGAATATTTTAAAAGTATTTCCAAATATTTTTATGGACTTTTAGAACTTGAAATAAGGAAAATTGGGTCGTTACAAAATATATGTGCTTGTTATTATATTAGGATTAAGAGCACACACTTCCATAATAACCGAGGTCTTTGTTTCTTTATAAAGTCAGTATAAAAGAAACGACCTCATATGGTTCTACTCAATACACTCTGAGTGTACTAGTGTAATTATACAATCAAGATAAACTGATACCTAATTACACTACGACCTTCCAATGGTTTGTTCCTTTCCATTATGGTCGTGAGCTACTGTTTATAATTTATAAGATACTGATAACATGATCCTCTGTGTGTGACACCACACACCATGTTATCTACAATATAAATTAATTGAACAACTACATTTATCATAAATGTAGACATTTGACCAATGTGATTCTTATTTCTAGATAAATATTTATACCAAAAGCTAGGCTTTTAGTATACACTCTAGCAATATCGACCACTTGGGTTTACTACTTTTGGTTTTTCTCCTGCGGATATATTTTCATTACTTCGTGGATTTTGTTTTCTTCGTTGTAGTGGAGTAGGATGTGTACGTATATCTTCGTTGGTTTCTACATCATCTTTTCTTTATATAACTGCGTGGATTGTTCATATTATATTTGTGTAGAAATGTTGAATATAACTGCGTGGATTGTTTAATATTTGTGTGTATTGTTCCGGCCGAGTGTGGCCGAGGTATAGATTTATGTATACTGAGATTCATATTGTCCGCCGTACAGGGGAGATACTGCCGAAATTTCTTCGGACAGGGACTACCTGGGGCGTGACATTAGATCAACTGGTTTTCCATTTGGGTCATTGTCTAAGATTGTGTTTACTGCCATGGGTGTTTTAATTTCTTTTGTATTTTTCATTTCAATTTTTTTAAGTAATTCTTTAGTGTATTTGTGTTAATAAATGTAATTTCCTTCATTTGTTTGTTTGATTTATAATCCTAGGAAATAAGTTAATTTTCCTACTAAGCTCATTTCAAATTCTTGTTCCATTAGATTAGTAAATTCTTCTAAAAAATCTAAGTTAGTTGAACTAAATATTATATTATCTACATATATTTGTGCTATAAATATGTCATTATTTAATGATTTAACAAACAAGGTCGGATCAATTTGACCTTGGTTGAATCCTTTGGATGTTAAGTAGGAGCTTAACCTTTCATACCATGCCCTGAGTGCTTGTTTAAGTCCATATAATGCTTTCTTTAATTTAAATACATTGTTAGGGTCTTCTAGACTTTCAAATCCAGGAGGCTGACCTACATAAACTTCTTCTTTTATTAACCCATTGAGAAAGGCAGACTTAGCATCCATTTGGTATAGTTTGAATCCCTTATGGGCCACATAACCTAGTAACATTCTAATGGATTCTAATCTAGCTACTGGGGCATAGGATTCATCATAGTCAAGTCCTTCAACTTGACTGAACCCTTTGGCAACTAACCTAGCCTTATTCCTAGTAATTTTCCCAGTTTCACTTAATTTGTTTCTAAATACCCATTTTGTTTATATTATTTTCTTATTTTTGGGTGGTGGTACTAAGTCCCAGACTTCGTTACGCTCAAATTGAGCTAGTTCTTCTTGCATGGCTATGATCCAGTTTGGGTGAAGTAGGGATTCAGCTACAGTTTTGGGTTCAATATTTGAGATTAAAGAGATTTGACTTAGATTTCTAAATGATGATCTAGTTTGGACCCTCAGGTCTGGGTCACCAATTATTTGATCAGTTGGATGATTGGTTTCTTCTTGATTACCTTGAGTGAACTCAATTGGTAGGAGTTGGGTTTGTCCTGGGATTTCTTTGGATTCTTCAAATTTTACATTTGTTGTTTCTTCAATTTTTAATGTGACTTTATTATATATTCTGTAACCCCTACTATTTAGTGAGTATCCTACAAAAATTCCATTTTCTATTTTAGAAGTAAATTTTCGTAGATGTTCTCTGGTGTTTAGGATAAAGGCTGAACACCCAAATACTTTAAAGTACTTTATGTTGGGTTGTTTGTTATAAAATATTTCAAAGAAAGTTTTATTATGTCTTTTATTTACTGTTGTTCTATTTTGTACATAGCAGGCTGTACTGACAGCTTTTGCCCAAAAATATTTAGGTAAATTATATTCATTTAACATAGTTCTAGAGGCTTCCAGTAAGGTTCTATTTTTTCTTTCTACAATTCCATTTTGTTGAGGGGTTTTATGGCACGAAAATTCATGATGGTAGCCATTTTTAAGACAGAATTTGTTAAAGTTATGATTTTTAAATTCTCCCCCATTGTCACTCCTAATTCTTTTAATTTTAAGATCTTTTTCGTTTTCAATTTGTTTGCAAAAGTTTGTAAAGATTCCAAAAGTTTCATCTTTATGTTTTAAGAATTTTACCCAAGTAAACCTAGAATAATCATCTATTATTACTAAGCAATATAAGTTTCCATTTATTGATTTGACTCCATGGGAGTCAAAAAGGTCTAAATGTAGAAGTTCTAATATTGAGTTGGTTTGTGGCTGATTAGTTAGTTTGTGAGTGGATTTTGTTTGTTTACCTTGTTGACAAGCATTACATATGGTTGAATCCAAGTTAGGTAATTTTGGCAAGCCTCTAACTAGTCCGTTTAATTTGCTTATATTTCTAAAGTTGGTGTGAGACATCCTCTTATGCCATAACCAAGTTTCTTCTTTTTGTGAAATTAAAATTTTGAAAGTAATTTTTAAGTTTAAAATTAAAATTTTCAAATTAATTTTTAAGTTTAAAATTAAAATTTTGAAATTAATTTTTAAGTTTAAGATTAAAATTTTGAAATTAATTTTTAAGTTTAAAATTAAAATTTTTAAATTAATTTTTAAGTTTAAAATCAAAATTTTGAAATAAAGTTTAGAATTAAAATTTTGAAATTAATTTTTAAGTTTAAAATTAAAATTTTGAAATTAATTTTTAAGTTTAAAATTAAAATTATGAAATTAATTTTTAAGTTTAAAATTAAAACTTAATTAATTTTTAAGTTTAAAATTAAAATTTTGAAATTAATTTTTAAGTTTAAAATTAAAATTATGAAATTAATTTTTAAGTTTAAAATTAAAACTTAATTAATTTTTAAGTTTAAAATTAAAACTTAATTAATTTTTAAGTTTAAAATTAAAATTATGAAATTAATTTTTAAGTTTAAAATTAAAATTATGAAATTAATTTTTAAGTTTAAAATTAAAACTTTGAAATTAACTTAATTAATTTTTAAGTTTAAAATTAAAATTTTGAAATTAATTTTTAAGTTTAAAATTAAAATTTTGAAATTAATTTTTAAGTTTAAAATTAAAACTTAATTAATTTTTAAGTTTAAAATTAAAATTTTGAAATTAATTTTTAAGTTTAAAATTAAATTTTTGAAATTAATTTTTAAGTTTAAAATTAAAACTTTGAAATTAAGTTTAGAATTAAAATTTTGAAATTAATTTTTATGTTTAAGATTAAAATTTTGAATTCGAAATTTAAATTAATTCGAGATTCTATTAATTCAAAATTTAATTTAAAATTTAAATTAATTCGAGATTTAAATTAATTCAAAATTTAATTTAAAATTTAAATTAATTTGAAATTTAATTTAAAATTTAATTTAAACCTTATTCTCTCACCCGATCTAAATTATCAATCAGGGAATCCTATAATTTTGTGAGATGAAGTTGATTTGATTATTGAGTTTGGTTTAACTTGTGTTAGATTCAGGTTTAGCTTTGGTCTCAACAAATAGGCATTCTTCGGATAAACCTTTGGGCTCTGGTGAGTCATCTGGACATCATTAGAGTAACCATGCCGTCAAAGTTTTCCGAATAGTCCTATCCACGGAGCTTAGTACTAAACCTTGGTCTAACTAGTTAGGATCCATTTAAGGGTAGCTTCGGTCAGTTCCACTTGGCTGAATGCACCAGATCGAAGTCATATCTTTCTAGACATGCGATGCCCAAGCTTCCCTAACGTACTATCATCCAGAAACTTCACCAGTACCATGATTCAAGTTAAACTTGGTCCCTTTTTAACTAATCCTAATCACCCTGCCGGGTTAGTTTGTTTGGGTTACCCTGTCGGGTATGTTAGTTTTGGAGGTGCCAGATATTCTGGAGCCTCCCCCTGAATTATTGGCCTTCAATTTAACCTTTTTGATTTAGGTTTATGTCTATTTCTTTTATAGTTATAATTAACTTAGTGATAATTTATATTTTGTTGAGTTTTAAAATGTTCAGATTTTGAATTTTTTTATTTAAGTTTGTATTTTGATTTTTGATTTTCTTTATCAGATTTTATATAATATATTTTATCTTTAGGTATGTAAAGTTGATTAAGTCCTACTTGCGTGGTTAAGCACGCTTTCGGGACCCGAGCTTTACGTGTTGGTTTGAATTGAGTTATTAATGATTTAAAGGTTTTATTTGAGTTCGACTTATATCCGAGTCCGATTTTATTATAACACGCCTTTTGATTATTCAGGATTAAGTCTAGATTTTTTGATCTTGTAGTGAATTTTTCTAACATCTCTTTTAAATTGTTAATATCATTTTTTAATGATAAATTCTCCTCCTCAAGTGTTAGATCTTGAGTTAGATTTGAATTTTTGATTTGTTCCTTGAGGTCTTGATTTTCCTCAAGGAGTGATTTGTTTTCATTTTCTATTTTAACTAATTTATTATTTAAGTAGGAAATAATTTTTTAAAAAAATTTGTTTAAATCGAAATATACCTCTTCCGGGCCTTCGGAAACGAGTACGGACTCGTGGCTCGATTCGGGTTCGGACCCGTCTTCCGATTCATCTTCCAATTCAGCTTCGCGGGCCATCAGCGCGAGGTGGCTCTGGTGCTTCTGATCTTCTACCTCCAATTCGTCCGAGGAGGAGTCGCCCCACGTCGCTTTGAGAGCCTTCTTTTTGGTTGGCTTCGGTTTGTCGTTCTTTAGTCTCGGGCACTCGTTCTTGTAGTGCCCCTTCTTGTTATATCCGAAGCAGGTCATGTTCTTTTGTTCTGTGGGAGAACTGATCTTTTGAAGATCCTTCTTGCTGAAGCTCCTTTTTCTCCTGGTGAACATTTTTCTTACCAAGTTCATCAGGTATTCTTCGTCTTCGGAATCTTGGTCGGAATCTTCTTCAGATTCAGGCTTGCTCTTCTTTTCTTTGGAGGAACCTGCAAATAAAGCAACACCTTTCTCGGCTCTAGCATTAGTTTGTTCATGCAGTTCTAACTCACAAAAAAGCTCGTCTAACTTTAATTTAGATAAATTTTTGGAAATTTTGTAGGCATCTACGATCGATGCCCACAAACTATTACGTGGAAAAGCATTTAGTGCGTATCTTATTAAGTCTCTGTTTTCCATCTGGTGGCCTATCGCGTGGAGTCTGTTGAGGATGTCCTTGATCCTCACGTGGAGCTGACTTGCCGTTTCTCCTTCCTGTATTTTTATATTAAAAATTCTATTTAAAAGTAAGTCTCTTTTTGTTACCTTCGCGTCGCTCGTTCCTTCGTGCAGCTCGATCAATTTGCCCCAAAGCTCCTTCGCGTTCTGATGTGGTCCGACCCGGTTCAGTTCTTCTCGTGTTAGACCGTAGTGTAGCATGTTAATTGCTTTGTTCTCAGTCGATGCCTTTTTCCTCATGTCCGGAGTCCACTGTTCCGGGTCTAGTGGATTTCCGGAGTTGTCGACTGGAGGTCTGTAGGTTTTTATGACGCTGAACCACTGGTCGTAGTCTGTCTTCATGTAAACCTCCATTCTTTTCTTCAGTACGAAAAGTCGTCCCCGTTGAATAGGGGAGGACGTACTGTGCTGAAGCCTTCTAATTGAGACATGTTAATCTGCACACACGAAATTAAGCAAAAAAAATATCCCAAGACTTCGTCTTGGATTAGCAGTGCAGGAAGAATTTAATCAAAATGAACTAAGTTGGTGTTGCCCCAATTTAGTCTTAATTGCAACGAAAGAAAATATCCAAAACAAGTAATGATACTAGTTTGGACTTATGCGAAAAAATTAAAATTAAAAAAAAAAGAAGGAAATTTTCACCCCCTGTCTGATTGGTGGTTGCACCAAATCAGAGCGGTACCCACTCTGATACCACTTGTTGGATCGTGAAACGTCGATAGAGGGGGGGGTGAATATCGATTCGAAAAACAACGAGTATAAACGCAACGGAATAAGAAAATTGAACACAGTGGATTTACTTCGTTCGGAGCTTGTGACGACTCCTACTCGAAGGCCCGTAATCCGTGAGTACTTTCGTTGGGCAATTCACTAGCAATTTGAAATATAGATTACAAGTTAAGTACAATATTGCTAATAAGGAAAAATTACCGACAATAAAAAAGACTTAGAACAGAAAGGAAAAGCTTGTCGGAGATCGTAGCGCAGCAGGAGCACAAGGAAGCAGATTCTTTGTTCTGAGAGTTGTGTTCTTGAAACTTGCTCACCCCCTCCTTTTATAGCCCTTTGGAGGGGTCTCCAGAGCTTATCAGATCCCAAAAATTCGGATCAGATGAGGAGAGTTCGAATCTGGCTGATCCGAGTCGTCTCCAACTACTTGTTTGACACAGTCATCTTCCGAAGGTCATAACTTTTGACTCCAAACTCAGAATCAAGCTCTGTCAATTGCTACGCATGCAGAATTTGAAACTCTACATTTGTATCTACAAAATAGTGTTATAAAAATATATGTATAGATATTTTATTTAGATTTATGAGTTAGGTCCTGTCTTCCCGAGACCAGAACCTAGTCAGGGTCTCAATTTAGGGATCCAAAATGGACCTAAACTGGACCGACGCCTACTGTCCCTTAACTGGGATGCATCCTCACAGTCACTCTCCTCCAGTGACTTACCTTTACTTACCTGCCAGACGTTCGGTAAGCCCTTCGACCCGTCTAGACTTTGTGCCAACTATCCAGTCAGCCCGTCGACCTAGCTGGACTTCGTGCCAAGCGTCCGGTCAGCCCATCGACCCGCTTGGACTTCGTGCCAGCTATCTGGTCAGCCCGTCGACCTAGTTGGACTTCTCGCCAAGCGTCCGGTCAGCCCGTCGACCCGCTTGGACTTCGTGCCAGACATCTTGTCAGCCCGTCGACCTGTCTAGACTTAGCCTGTATACTCGATCAAAGCATTAGATAACGACAAACCTAACTTAACCTATTTGTCATTCATCAAAACCTGGGTTAAATCGTTAGTGCTAACCACACCAACATGTAGCTCTTAATAAATATGGTGAGGTTGAATGGCTATGACAATTCTTAGAAGATATTTCGAAATGGACGAAATATGTGCTGGTAATTTGCATACATTGCGATAGTCAATCAGTAATCAATCGGGCACAGAGCCATCTGTATAATGCTAAGTCTAGACATATACATCGTAGACATAATATCATTAGACAACTACTCTCAATGGCAGTTATCACTATTGACTATGCGAAGTTAAAGGATAACTTAGCGGATTCGCTAACCAAAGGGTTAAACAAAGAGTTAGTCGCAAGCTCATCATGAGGAATGAGTTTGATGCTATTGTTAGGGACCGGTGTAGAAGACACTCAATCTATACTAACTGGAGATCTAATTTACACTGACTAGATACACTATGGGGGATAACCTAATAAAATAGTGACTGGACCAGGGTAAGCCAATGGACTTTTAATGATCAAGAAGAGTAGATGGCTACTCTCGAGGTATCACTTATGTGAGAAAGAAGTGGAGTCACTTCAAAGAGAATTGGACGCATAATTCTTAAAGCTTCTCATATAACTAGGCGCGTTCATGGACAAGAATGAACACTTGCATGAGAACTGAGTTGTATCGGGAAGAATCTTGGGTGAGATATGTCAATTCTTGCACAGACAGTAGAATAGTTCAAGGACATTGTATCTACTATCAGCCAGTAAACAAACAAATATTCACAAGAGAATGTTCAAAAGGTAAAACCTACCTGTCTTATACTGAACTCAACTACTGAATGTTATCGCATACCCTATCTCCATTCATATGGGGAATTGTTGGATATTTGTGAATGGAGAAGAGGTGGAAGAGGAAAGAAACTCTCCATTGTGAATGAGACTTTAGTCCCACATTAGGAGTTTCAAGACATATTAGTTAGTTTATATTGATTCACATGCATTGATGATGTGAACAAATGCATGGGAAGAGACTCTCTCTTACGCGTAGGTGTCGAGGGGGGGGGGTGCAAATCTAGGACCTGGATTACACTGAACCATGTTGACTTGTGTGCGAGTACGACCTATGGGTGTCGAATGCCAGACCAGCCGGGGCAAAATTTGCCCAAGTGAAACAACCAACATTTTGCCACATGGATTCTTTTTTACTTGTTTCATAAGAAGGTAATAGAAACATTAATCATTGTTAATGGCGATTTCGTAACCTCCCAGATAGTAATGGTCGACCATTGATGGTCGCCAGCTATCATTAATCTCTCGATATTAAATGACCATTACTCACCATTTAATGTTGGTAAGGGATGGTGCTCCTATATAAAGGGAGACCATGGTCTTGAGCAAGACACATAGAAAATAAGTAGTAGCTCTCCACCACCGTTCCCCTCCCCCTTTGTCGATCAACTCTTGCTCGGCAGAGTGCCCGTAATAGTAGTCGATTACCACTTAGTTCACCATGACCATCAGTGCTTGGTGGGAATCATTGTTAACCATTGTATCTTAGGAAATAGACGACCCGAGTAAACCTCGAAGCATAGCCAGAGCGAATCTATTTCAAGGAAATTGTGACCATCGCAGGCCTCGGTCTATTCACCCGCTCGACCTCTTTGCCCGACCGGTCGCTCGCTCATTCGGTCAGCAGATCGACTTCTCTGCCCGCCCGCCCTCCCTTTCACTCATTCACTCAGCTGCACACTCATTCGGTAGCACACACGCTCGACCTCTTTGTCCACTTAGTTGCATACCCGTTCGGTCGTACACTCGCTTGGCCATTCTACCTTTGGTCGATCTGCCCGGTTGGTCACGCTTCCCTATCGGCCACTCTACTGCTTGCTCGCCCAACCCTTTAGTCCTCTCGACCCTTTAGTCCACTCAGCCGCTCTGCTCCACTCATCCACTGAGACTCGGTGTTCGACAGTCTCCACTGCTCGACCTGTCAGCCGCCAGGGACATTAGGCCGCTTGGCTTATTCCTCCACTTGCCCGCTTGACACTTGTCCGTTCAGACTCGCTAGCACGACTTCTCATCCGTACGAAATCGACCGCTCAGACTTTGCTGCTCGGACGCTTTGCTCACTCAGTCACTCCGTGGTCAACACTTGGCAAAAAAAATAACCCCTACTGATAGCCTGAGATTATTTGCTCAGGTCATCTTGACAGATAAGTGGATTTAATTCAGTGTATTTAAATTCTGCTAATTCCCAAATCTTCGGCAGATTGTTTGTCCAACGGAAGATCATCTAATATCTAATCGGTAAAATCTATTACAAGCTGTTGAACTATGAAAATCTTCATCTATCCATCGATGAGCACAACATCATGGGCACTACTCTTGTCCATCTTAAGGCTATAATCTTGCAGGTCCCATCTGTTCACTACCTTAGCTCTTCCAGCACTTAGAAAAATTGAGCCATCGTCATATATTGCCAATGAGGTAACTGGTGTCCATCTTAAGGCTATAATCTTGCAGGTCCCATCTGTTCACTACCTTAGCTCTTCTAGCACTTAGAAAAAGTGAGCCATCATCATATATTGCCAATGAGGTAACTGGTGAGAAGTGGTTTTCCAGCACTTCAACACACTTCTTAGATTACATGTTCCAAACTCAAATTTGGCAACTATCGGTAGTAGTGAAAAGGAACCTGTCATCAAGGCTCAAGGTGAAGGAAGTACTAGACTCTGTAAACCTGTCAAGACTCATTAAGGCAACGAATTGGACGAGCTCACAAGCTTTCCTTCATCACCGTAGGAGCAGACAATGAAGGATCCATCGAAGGACACAACAAAAGATCCATCGTTGTAGAAATGTTGCAGCGATGACACACAGGGGTAGCTTTGCTTCAGAACTAGAGGTGATATTGTGTCCATCGCTAACGACTGCATAGAAGGTCCAACTTGGATTTAATTTCTTCCGCGGAACCATAGCTCTTCAACTTTGTTAATTTGCTGATGTTCCATTACCTTTGATGAAGAAGAACCACTCTTGAAAGAATCCAATTTGGATGAGATAGTAGATATTAGTTTGACTTCTGTAATATTCATATCGATCTCTTTTATACTGTCAGTGACATCCTTAGAACCTATTGTGCCTTACTGATCATTTGCATCTTGTTTTTGAAAAAACTATGAATAAGTTTTAGTGGTGTATTTTTCTTTGGTATTGCAAACAACAGTACCATCCATGTCAGAACCATGAATTTCTTTTACTTCTTCCACAATTTAAATATCCCTATCTGTTGGTCCCTTGGATGATGGCTAGAGGGGTGTGAATAGCCTTGTAAATAAAAACTAACCTTTCTCAACCCTTATAGTTTTATTAAAATAGGCACTTGCATAAAAAGAAATAAGAAGTAACTAAAGACAGAGGCACAAAAGGAATTACTTGATATGCAATTGGAGGATTGCTAATCCTAGGCAATTAGAGTTCACTATCAAAGTCTTCTTCAGGCGGAGAAGCCTCTTATAGTATTGACAGCTCAAACAGTAGTAGAACAGACAAAGAAATTATTTATAAGTATTGTTTTTTAACTACTGGGATCAAGACTATATTTATAGCCCTGATCGGGACGTCCGGAAGGGGATCAAATTTTATCCCCATTGCATGAATAGCGACAGTGCTCATTTGGATAAACTTTCTAGTCCGGGCACTTGGAAGGGTTCCAAGCGCTCGAACCAGGTCGACATAACTCCCACTGGGCGAGGCGCCCAAGTGATTCTGGCTCTCGGACCACGAGTCAACATCCTGTTGACTTTTTGGTCTAGACTCTTGCTTCGGTTCCGCTCGTTTGGGTGATTTTGGCCATCCAGAATAGGGCTCACTCGAACCCATCTTCCGACCTTCTCGAGCAACCTTCTGCTCCGACTTCTTGTCCCTCAGAACCACCACGCGCTTCCTTCTCATCTGCCAACGTACTCTTTCGCAGTGCCTCGTCCCTCGGATGCATCGAGTTAGTCGACTCTCTCCTATGTCGTCCTTCTTGCTAGTTGTGTCTTTTACTCGACTTCCTGTACTCCTAAGTTCCTGCACACTTACACACAGGGTATCAAAACATAACAGGACCTAATTTGACTTTGTTGATCACATCAAAACTACCATGGGGTGCTTACAATCTCTCCTTTTTTTGATGTGAGCAACCCCAAGTTAAGTTAAGGTAAATCAAAAAACAAATAGTAATGAAAATGACAAGTACATATTTTGCATATAAGAAAAATTGTGCAAAAAATTAAAAAAAATGTACCCTCTCCTAGACTTAACTTCTAGTTCTCTCCCTTTGATCACATTAAAAATAAGGATAGAACAAAAATATAACTTTGAAATCAATCTAAAATAGAGTTGAAGGGTTAAAAAAAACTGACAAAATAAAGATAAGGAAGTTTAAGTTTTGATAATCTAGATTTTTTTATTTATAAATTTATATCATTTTAAGCAGAAATAATTTCTTTTTTACATAAAGCCATATTTAAAAAATACTTAAAAGTAGTTATTAATCTTGAAAAATATTAAAATATTTTCTAAAAATGTAATAGAGCATGTAACTTTGCAAAAAAACAAAATAGATTTTAAAAAATTAAGTTTTTGATAATTTTGAATATTAAAAATTCTTATTTGGATAGATAATTTAAATAAAATTCAATAACGGTCAGAATTTTTTTTTAAAAAAAAATCTTGGAATGATAACATGATGAGTTTTTATATAAAAATAAATTTTGTAAGAATTAGTTCGGCGAAAAAATTTTAAATTAAAAAATATGATTTTAGAAAAAAATCATAGAAAAATAAAACAACGGTAAAAAATTTCGAAAAAAAAATTCTTGAACAGAGAATATGATAATCTTTCATAAAAAAAATAAAGTTTGAAACAATAACTCTATGAAATAATTTTAAATGAAAATATTATTTTTGTTAAACAATTCATAAAAAATAATTTAATGGTTAGAAAATTTTGAAATATTTCCTACAGATGAGTATTGAATTTTTCTTTCTTGAAAAAATTAGGATCAAAATTATTTCAACTAGAAATTATAAAAAAAAATTTATTAAATCAAATAAATATTTCTAAGCAATAAAAATATCAAATCAAATGTTAGACATGCATAAAAATTCAATCCAAGCATGATTTTGGAATCCAAAATAGATTCCTTCCTACCGAATTAATAAAAAAAAATTCAGAATATATTTTGGTGATAGTTTTCTGATTTGGTTCTTATGATATCTATAATATCAATTAAGTCTTGAATAATATCGAGCTGGTTGAATATGTGAGTATGCAAAATTTTTCAAATTGTCTATTTCTATTTTCAACTTTTATCTTGTCGAAATCTTCTAATCGATTGGATGTTGTTAAGGTTAGTTTTAATTCATCATTTTCCTTTTTATATTTTTCTATTTTCAATTTCTAATTTGTAAGAACTTTTCGACAACATTTTTATAAATTCAAATAATTTATCCGGAGGTAGAGATCGTACCTGACTTATCTTGTCGATCTTAGAATTTGATGCTCCCCCTGTAGAGCTATTTTCTTTTGATGTCCCCCCCTTTCATCGATGCTCTTGATGCTCATCTCCAATGAACTTACTCCGTCGTCTTCTTGGTGACTTGCCACTAGCGCAAGTCTGGTGATGACTTCAATCTCTGACTCAGACGACGTTTCGTCCCACGTCAAATTTAGATTTTGATACTTTGTCCGAATGGTCTTTTGTCCTTGCTCTTGTCCTTGCCCTTGTACACATGATCTTCTTCATTACAATGGTAGCATCTTATCTTTCTCACTACAAAAATTCTTGCAAATAACGATGGGATTATCGACTGAATTTAATTCAGTCGGTAAATGCCTACTGAATTTATTTCAGTCAGAAATTACCGACTGAATTAAATTCAATCGGAGACTACTGACGGAATTGGTTATTCCGTCGATAATTACCGACTATTTTTTTAAATTAGTCGGTAATTTCTGAATGAAATAAATTCAGTCGAAAAATCACCCTAGGGTCAACGGATTTACAAGTTCCAAGTTAGCAGGTTTCTGATATTACCGACGGAATTATTAATTCCGTCGGTAAATGCCTCTGGTTAACAAGTATAAGTTAACGGATTGTAATTTAACGAGTGCGGGCGAAAAAGTTACCGACGGAAAATTAATTCTGTTGGTCTTTACCGACGGAATTAAGTTTCCGTCGGCAGTTACAGACGGAATTAAGTGTCCATCGGAAAATACCGATGGAAGATTGATTCCGTCGGTAACGTAGATTAAAATTAGGGCATGGGAGCTCCCTTTCCTCTCCGTGCGACCCGTGCTTTTTCCTCTCTCGGTGATTTTCCGGCTTCGGCGATCTCCTCTCAACGTCCAGCACCCTCGTGCCCTCTCTCGTTCACCGTGATCCGCAACCAACGACTCAGGTATGCTCCTCTCCTCTCTCGTCTCTTCCTTTTCACACCCACGGCGGCCGTCGCGGCCTGCTCGCGGCCGACGGGCCACCGCTGGCGGCTTCTCGCGGTAAGGCAGCCGTCGCAGGCGTCTGCTCGCGGCAGGCCAGCTGCGGTAGCCCAACTGCCGCAGGCGCTTGTCTGCGGCATGTCGGCCGCCACAGGCCAGCTGCTGGAGGCCAACCGTCGCAGGCCAACCGCCGTAGGTGCTTGTATGCGGCATGCCAGCCGCCATAGGCCGGCTGCTAGAGGTCGGTCGTGTTGGTGCAATATCCCTCAGGTCAAGGTTGACCTGGGTAACCAAGCTGAGTCTTGGTTTGGGTTTAGATGTTTGACAATAAGATATTGATTGAAGAAGAGTCAAGTAGGTCAAGGTTGACTGGATACTTGACTGGGAAGTCCTAACTGGGATGTTAGGCAAAATGAAAGTCCTGGTGAGTGAAGCCAGGCAGAAGGAAGTCCTAGTGAGTGAAGCTAGGCAGATGGAAATCCTGGTGAGTGAAGCCAGGTGAAAGTCCTAGTGAGTGAAGCTAGGCAGATGGAAAACCCTGGTGAGTGAAGCCAGGTGAAAGTCCTAGTGAGTGAAGCTAGGCAGATGGAAAACCCTAGTGAGTGAAGCTAGGTGAAAGTCCTGGTGAGTGAAGCCAGGCAAGGGAAAATCCAGATGGATCAAGGATGATCGGACATCTGGTGTTGGGAAGTCCAAGTAGGTCAAAGGATTGACTGGATACTTGGCATGAAAGAAAAGTCCAAGTAGGTCAAAGGGATTGACCGGATACTTGGCACAGAGAAAAGTCCAAGTGGGTCAAAGGGATTGACCGGACACTTGGTAAGGGAGTCCTAGCAGTCAAGGAGTGACTAGATGCTAGGCATGACATACCAACAGTCAAGGTTGACCGGATGTTGGTTTGGAGGTTTAGGACTTGGTTTTGGACAAAACCAAGTCTTGGATCGATCGATGGATCGATCCAGCCGGATCGATCGGTGGATCGATCCGACTGCCCGAGCCACGGATCGATCCGTGGATCGATCGAGGTCCCAATCGATTAGTGGATCGATTGGGACGCGGCTAGCGATAAGCGCCGGATCGATCCGTGGATCGATCCAGCGTTTTTCGCAAGAGGCGCTCGGATCGATCCGTGGATCGATCCAAAGCCTCCCCGATCGATTGGAAACATTCGAATCGATCGGGATCCGACCGTTGACATCGTTTATAGCTGCAGGCGTTCGATGGCTGCGGCAAGAACTTCACCGATTCACTCCAGAGCTCTTGACAACTCCTCCACAGCGCTCTCAAAGCTCAGATCGCCAGTTCTTGAAGGATCTTGGAAGCTCTCCAAGTCAAGAGGCGGATCAAAGGCAAGAAGAGAAGCTAGGGTTAGGGTTTTCTGTACTCATTGTAAGCTTTGCGCTTGTATTTTGTTTCCCTTTCCTTTCTTCTTGTACTGAGAGTCTTGTAGGGCTTCTCCGCCCTCGGTAGTTACCGAAAAGGAGTGTTTTCATAGTGGAGGGTGCGTGCGTGGTGTGGATCCTTGGACTAGTCACCTCTTGTGAGGTGGATACCAAGTAAACCAACCATGTTAGCGTTGTTGTATTTGTTTCTGTATTTTCCGCTGCATATTCTTGAAGAAACAAGCAACGCCGAGCACCGAGCGAACGCGACGAGCTATTCACCCCCCCTCTAGCTACTTTTGGTCCTAACAAGTGGTATCAGAGCGAGGCCGCTCTTCACCGGAATCATCGCCGGAAGGGTCAAGCATAACAAGAAAAGCTAGAGGGTGAAGAAGTTGAAGCAAATTCTTCAAGTTCAAGACTTTATCAAGCTCAACTTCAAGATGCAATTCCAAGATGGACTTGGATTTGACACAAGGGTGGCTCCACCATATTCATCTACAAGCTTCGATTCTTGGAAATCAAGAATCGAAAATTTTCTTATGATGGAGATAGAGCAATGGTTTGCTCTCATGGAAGGTTTTGAAGCTCCCACAAATTCCAAGGGCAAAGTACTCAAAAGGAGCAAGTGGAGCAAAGACCAAATTCAAAGATGTGAGGCCAATGACAAAGTGACCAAGCTTTTGGTCAATTTATTGCCAAGCAACATCTTGGAACAAATTGGAGAGTTTGAAGATGCCAAGGAGCTTTGGAGCAAATTGGCAAGAATTCATGAGATCCCCTCCACTGTATCAAATCAAGGAGAATCCAAAGAGGGCGACTCATTGGATCAAGACCAAGAGGAGGACTCCGAGGTTGAGAGATGCTCAACCTCCGAAGAAGAGGAGATCCAAGAAGCTTCATCCTCAAGGGAATGCAACGAAGGGAACAAGGAGGGAGCATACTCCTTGTTTCATATTCAAGATGATGAAGCCTCCACCTCTAGGATTGAGGGGGAGCAATCCTTGGTGACGCCGGATCAAGAAGAAGGAGAAGCTTCTACATCCGGGTCAAGTGAAGAAGAAGAAGATGGTGCCACCTCCGAAATTCAAGAAATATCAAATGGAGGAGCAAGTGCCATCCCTATACAAGAAGGTATAAATGTTTCAATTAAAAATAAAAATCATATAATATGTTTTGAGTGTAGGGAAAGTGGGCACTACAAGAGCAAATGCCCTAAATTGGCCAAGAAGAAGGGCCAAGTGGCACAAAAGGGCAAGGAGAAGCCCAAGGAGACCACCCCCGGGGCAAAGAAGAGCAAGGAGCACATTGTGTGCTTCTTGTGTCAACAAAAAGGGCATTACCGAAGTCAATGCCCCAAGGGGAAGAAGATGGTCAAGGCTCATGGAGGAAGCTCTAGTCAAAGGGGAGCCTCTAAGGTAAAGAAGAAGGTAACATTTATTGAGCCTACTCCTCTACATTATGGTAAAAAGCATGATAGTTCAAATTTATATCATTTTAATGCTATTTATCATGAAAATAGAAAGCATGATAGTGTTAAAGAAAAACATATAGCTTTTCATGCTAAAACTACTACACCTAAGGCTAGGATTGTAGGTAAAAATCTAGGCGAAAACTCTAAGGATTTTAGATACAAGCCTAGAAACAAAAATGCTCATGGGTCAAATACTAAGGACTTAGTGAGAGAAAATCAAGTCTTGAGGTCAAGACTTGATAAAATGGAAAAGACCCTAAAAAGGATGGAAAATATCCTATTAGGGCAAAATGAGCATAACCTAGGTCTAGGAGCACAAAGGTCATCTAATGGCCATAGAGGTTTGGGATACAAACCAAAGGCTAAGAAGGATGTGCCCTCTTACCATAGAGTTCCATATAGTTATGGAATAAACCCTAGGTCTAGTGGTCAAGCCAAAAATACTAGGGAAGTCATCCCTAAGAGTATTTTTGTAATAAATGTGACTAAGACTTCTAAGAAGTCTAAGAAAGTCACAAACAAGGTCACAAGGGAGGTTATCCCTAGAGTTGACCTAGAAAATGTGACCAAGGCTTCTAAGAAGCCCAACAAGGTCACTAGGAAGGTATCTAGGAAAGTTATCCCTAGTGAGTACCTAGAGCATCCAAGGAGCACCAATAGGTGTTGGGTTCCTAGGAGCATCTTCTCTACCCCATAGATGGGTTAGAGAGTGTCAACTCCGATTAGAAGGGTAGTTAACCCAACTTTGAGGAAATTGACACTCAAGGAGCATTTTCAAGGTTTTTGTTAACCTTTGAAAATGAAATGGAATTATTGATTACTCCTTGAAAGAGTAAAATGTGCCTAATGGTGGAAGAATTGATTTTAATCTTAAATGGCACATATTGGAAAATTAATAAGAACTATCAAGTTGGGTTTTTGGTATGTTCTTAGGCAATTTAAGGCAATCCGGGCCTTAAATTTAAAAGTGCTACTCTTGAGGAAAAATAGAATATGCCAACATTTGAGGACATGTTTATTTTAATTGGCATAAATTAATCAAGGGAATAAGAAATGCAAACTTAGGCTTTGGCATTTTCTTGAAGCACTTTAGGGCAATCTAGGTTTAAGGTGTAAGTTTAGCTAAGACTTTAAGGATACTTAGATAGTTAATCTAGGTATATTTTATTTATGCTAAATCTTACCATGATTGTTTGCCCATCATATGCCATGACATCATGTCTATTTTTACATTCATGTTTTATTATGAAAAATCCAAAAAAAAAAAAATACCATGTCATGACATTCATACATCATGTAGCAATAGGATATTTTCTTTTGAAAATTATTTTCTTTTGATGTATGTCATAACATAATCATGCATTAAGTTTAATTCCTTGTAATTAAGGACAAATGGCATCTAACGACACTTATTGACAAGTGACATCCTGGGTGGATGTCCAATATCTCTAAAATGCCTAGATAGATATGCATGATCCCTAGAATAGGGCAAAACCAAATTTTACATCTCACAAAGACCTCTAAGGTGACTTGTATGTGTTTTAGTGCATATTATATACAAGTGAGATGTTAGGATGATGAACAAAGCTCAAGATGTTGATTTAGTGCATTCCTTTGAGTTTTAAATTCATCAAAACACATAGTTATGTGTTTTCCCATCATTGGGAAAGCTAATGTACAAGTCATGTGCATTATGCCCAAGGAACATGATGGGATATTGGTTTTGAAAATGTTTTAAAATATTTTGGAAAACCTTGGTGAAGGCTATCTTTTGATAGTAATCACCATTGAATAGTTAGACACAAACTTGAAGAAAAACACTAAAGTTTTTGCAAGTTTTCAAGTTTGTGTCAATTTTTGAAAATATGATGTATTTTCATAGAAAGCTATTTTTCCATGATTAAGTATGCCCTAAATAATGTCTACACGAAATTTCATAATTTTTGGATTTTTGTAGAATTTTCTAGGGGTTTCTGAAGTTGACTGAAATGGAATTTCAGCAACTATCAGAGCTCCGATCGATCCATGGATCGATTGGAGTTCCATGAATCGATCCATGGATCGATTCAAACGGCAATTCCCGCGAGTAGAAGCTCGCTGGATCGATCAGTCGATCGATCCAGGGAGTCTGAATCGATCCGTGGATCGATTCAGAAAGGTTCAATCGATTGGAACCCAACTCCAATCGATCCAAGTTGCTGATTTTGGCTGGGAAGGCCTGATCTCAGCATCTTTGAACCTCTTTGAGTCTAAGTAACCATTCCAAACCCCTTAAATACATTTGTATACATACAAAGGGTGTTTTCATGTTGAAAACAAGGATGGATTGGTTAACGACGACTAAGTAGAAGTTTAGGTTGAGGTTGTTTCAAATATTGAATATTTGAACCTCAAAACTTCTAAATTTGGGTTTCCTAATGTTTTAGGGATTCCAAGTCATTGTTGGTGCAATGACAGAAGTTACCACCATGTCTTTAGGGGGAGGGACTCTTTAAAGACATGAAAATTATTTTTCATGAACCTTGGAAGGTGGTTAACCTTCTATTGTGGACTTGCTCAAGGTTGAACATTTAAACTTGAAATGGGGAAAAATGGGGAGTGGATATCCTCATTATTTCAAGTGGACACTCAAGTGGTAGATAATGCTCAAGGTTGGGTAGTTGTCTACATTGAGGGAGAAGTTAAGGATAAATGAAGGGTATGATACCTTCATTATCGTGTTGATCACAACGAGTGATGTTGTGAACAACGATGAGCAACTCTTCAGGGGGAGAGTCTTCAACAAATGGATTTGTTGAAGTGTGCCCAGAATTGGAGCATAGGTTGATGTGTGTCCAACGATGGGTTGATGTGTGTCAATAGGGGGAGAATGTATGGTTAAGCTTAGTCCTTCATTACCTATGGGAAGGTCATAGGGGGAGAATGAAAGGACTCATGAAAGGGAGTAAGTTAGGCTTTCATTACCTAGAGGGAGTTTGCCCTCTTAGGGGGAGAATGAAGAGCTTAATTTATGCTTTCATTACCTAGTGGCATGAAGAAGGAGGCTATGGGATTAGCCTAACTTACATATGGGATTGTAAGTGTTATTGTGGTATTGTCAAACATCAAAAAGGGGGAGATTGTTGGTGCAATATCCCTCAGGTCAAGGTTGACCTGGGTAACCAAGCTGAGTCTTGGTTTGGGTTTAGATGTTTGACAATAAGATATTGATTGAAGAAGAGTCAAGTAGGTCAAGGTTGACTGGATACTTGACTGGGAAGTCCTAACTGGGATGTTAGGCAAAATGAAAGTCCTGGTGAGTGAAGCCAGGCAGAAGGAAGTCCTAGTGAGTGAAGCTAGGCAGATGGAAATCCTGGTGAGTGAAGCCAGGTGAAAGTCCTAGTGAGTGAAGCTAGGCAGATGGAAATCCTGGTGAGTGAAGCCAGGTGAAAGTCCTAGTGAGTGAAGCTAGGCAGATGGAAAACCCTAGTGAGTGAAGCTAGGTGAAAGCCCTGGTGAGTGAAGCCAGGCAAGGGAAAATCCAGATGGATCAAGGATGATCGGACATCTGGTGCTGGGAAGTCCAAGTAGGTCAAAGGATTGACTGGATACTTGGCATGAAAGAAAAGTCCAAGTAGGTCAAAGGGATTGACCGGATACTTGGCACAGAGAAAAGTCCAAGTGGGTCAAAGGGATTGACCGGACACTTGGTAAGGGAGTCCTAGCAGGTCAAGGGAGTGACTAGATGCTAGGCATGACATACCAACAGGTCAAGGTTGACCGGATGTTGGTTTGAGAGGTTTAGGACTTGGTTTTGGACAAAAACCAAGTGCTGGATCGATCAGTGGATCAGTGGATCGATCCAGACCTGTCCCAGCGAACAGAGAGCTTCTGGATCGATCCGTGGATCGATCCAGAGGTCCCAATCGATTAGTGGATCGATTGGGACGCGGCTGCTTCGCGCGATAAGCGCTGGATCGATCCGTGGATCGATCCAGGCGTGTTTCCAGAGTACAGAGGCGCTCTGGATCGATCCGTGGATCGATCCAAAGCCTCCCCGATCGATTGGAAACATTCGAATCGATCGGGATCCGACCGTTGACATCGTTTATAGCTGCAGGCGTTCGATGGCTGCGGCAAGAACTTCACCGATTCACTCCAGAGCTCTTGACAACTCCTCCACAGCGCTCTCAAAGCTCAGATCGCCAGTTCTTGAAGGATCTTGGAAGCTCTCCAAGTCAAGAGGCGGATCAAAGGCAAGAAGAGAAGCTAGGGTTAGGGTTTTCTGTACTCATTGTAAGCTTTGCGCTTGTATTTTGTTTCCCTTTCCTTTCTTCTTGTACTGAGAGTCTTGTAGGGCTTCTCCGCCCTCGGTAGTTACCGAAAAGGAGTGTTTTCATAGTGGAGGGTGCGTGCGTGGTGTGGATCCTTGGACTAGTCACCTCTTGTGAGGTGGATACCAAGTAAACCAACCGTGTTAGCGTTGTTGTATTTGTTTCTGTATTTTTCGCTGCATATTCTTGAAGAAACAAGCAACGCCGAGCACCGAGCGAACGCGACGAGCTATTCACCCCCCCTCTAGCTACTTTTGGTCCTAACAGGTCGCCGCAGGCCTGCCACTGTAGGCGCCTGCAGTGCCTGCTGCACCTGCTCGCTGCCTAATCACGGCCAGCCACGGGGGCCTACTCGCGGCTGGTCACAGGGTCCTGCTCACGACTGGCCACTTTAAGCGCCTGCTCGAGGCTGGCCGCAGGGGTTGCTTGCGACCTGCTCTCAGCTAGCCTTAGGGGTTGCTCACGTCTATGCCGGCTATCGCAGGAGTGCATATCGTGGCCATTGTTTGCTGCATGTTCATTATTCTATATATTAGATTTGTTTTACTTTTATATATGTATGATTATTTTATTTAATGATGCTCTAAGCAACAACATGTGTATATTAGTTTTATTTATTTACTTTAGTGTAGAGGAGATTTTCGGTAATATGATACGAAGATCGTGAGATGAAATTGTGCACATAATACTTTATTTAAGCTTATTTCAAGTGATAAAAGTTTAATAATGTTTCAAATAGTATCATTAGGTAACAATGTATATGAACAAATCTTGGATGTACAATCGATTAGACAATGGTTTTATCAGAGATGATTTTATTGCTGAAGTTGAATAGTTTGTGAACTTTGCTAAAAGTCATCCAGAATGTATGAATGGTGCTGAGTTACGGTGTCTGTGCAATCGTAAAAATTATCAAAATAGAGCTTTTCATGATGAGGATCCTGTAAAAATGCACATATGTAGAAATGGTTTTGTGCCAAATTACTACAATTGGTACTGTCACGGAGAGCTTTATCTATATGAACCAATTGGGTCTTCTGGTGGTTCATCTTCTGGGACTACTGTTACCGCTCCTGAAGCATCAAATAATATTGATATTTTAATGCAATCAATGGTTCATGATATGATGAATGCAGTTGATTATTCGAATATATATGAAATATCAATCCCTGAATATCAACAACTATATGAAATGTTAAAGGCTAGTGAAAGAGAAGTGTGGGAAGATACTCCTTCTGGTCATTCTCAACTATCAGCTACTGTAAGGTTATTGAATATGAAAGCAGAACATCATTTTTCTGAAAGATGTTACGATGACATTTATTAATTGATGTCAAAGTTGCTCCCTGCTGATAACATAATGACTGATAGCTTCTATGAAACAAAGAAATTGATCAGATGTTTAGGTTTGCCTGTAGAGAAGATTGATTGTTGTATAAACAACTGCATGATATTTTGGAATGAAGACAGTGATCTGAATGAATGTAAAATCTGTACTCACCCTCGCTTTAAGAATCGTACTCGCATACCAGGGAAGAAGAGGAAAAATATTGTTTGGAAAGTGATGTATTATTTTCCGTTAACTGCTAGACTTCAACGCTTGTATGCATCTGCAGCTACAGCTGGCCACATGATGTGGCATCATGAGCATGAGCACGAAGGAGATATAATGTGTCATCCTTGTGATTCTCCTGCATTGAAATATCTTGATACTGTGTTTCCCTCCTTTGCAATGGAACCACATAATGTGAGATTGGGACTTTCTGTAGATGGATTTCAACCATTTGGTCAGTCGGGACAACAATATTCATCTTGGCCAGTTATATTAACACCGTACAACTTACCGCCATGGATGTGCATGAAAGAATTTATGTTCCTTACGGTGCTTATTCCTGGTACAACTAATCCCAAAGATAAGATAGATATTTTTTTGCAACCTCTAATTGTCAAGTTGAATGAATTATCGAATGTAGGGTCGGTGACTTATGATGTTGCAAGTAAAACTAATTTTACATTGCATCCTGCCTTATTATGGACGATCAGTGATTTTCCAGCATACTCAATGTTGTTGGGATAGAGCACGACTGGTAAATTAGCATGCCCACATTGCATGACAGAGTCTGATACATTTTCATTACCTTGCAATGGGAAGGTATCTTGGTTTGATAATCATCGTAAATTTGTACCACTGGATAACCCTTTTAGGCGAAATAAGGAAAATTTTCTAAAGAATGTTATAGTCAGAAAACCTCCCCCAATAGTCCATACTTCAAGTGAAGAAATCATTGAACAAATAGATAATTATGGATTTATCCCAGTATCTCAGCCTAATTCTGATGAGATAAATAAATATCTTGTTAGGATGTGCAAGTGTGGTTGGAAGAAAAGAAGCATATTCTGGGAGCTGCTTTATTGGAAGTATCTACTCATTCGACATAATATAGATGTGATGCATGTTGAGAAAATTTCTTTGATAATATCTTCAACACTGTGATGAATGTACCTGGAAGAACTAAGGACACTGCAAAATCACGTGAGGAATTAAAGGAACTAGTCAACAGACCAGAGTTGCATCAGAATGAAACAACCAATAAGTTTCCAAAAGCTTGTTATATATTGGGCAAAGATGGTAAACAAGCTTTATGTAGTTGGTTAAAAAAAATCAAATTCCCAGATGGATATGCTTCGAATATGGCTCGATGCGTTGACATGAACAAATTAAATATGTTTGGAATGAAAAGTCATGACTATCATGTGTTCATGCAAAGACTTATTTCAATAGATTTTCATGATTTACTTCCCAATAATATTTGGCAAGCACTTACAGAGTTGAGTCTTTTTTTCAGAGATTTGACAGCGAGGTGTATTATGACGATCGATATGCTTCAGCTAGAAACTGACATTCCTCTCATACTTTGTAAGCTGGAGCGCATATTTCCACCTAGTTTTTACCAAATGAGGCACAAATAGCTGGTCCTGTGCAGTACAAATGGATGTATCCATTTGAAAGGTTTTTGAAAAAATTAAAAAATAATGTTCGTAATAAAGCAAGAGTTGAAGGGTCAATATGTAATGCTTATCTGGTTGAGGAAGCATCTTCTTTCTGCTCTTATTATTTTGCTGATAATGTTAAAACCAGGCATTGTAAATGTCCTAGAAATTCTGATGATACTCAGAATATAGACCCATCAATGCTTTCTATTTTCAAATTTTCTGGTAAATTAATGGGTGCATCTATTTCTAGATGGTTAACTCAACAAGAATACCATGCTGTAAGAACATACATACTCTTAAACTGTGATGAGGTCAAATCATACATAAAGTAAATTAACTTCTCTAATCAAGCTTTTATTTTGTTGTACTTATTTGCTTGATATCCTAATTTTCTTATAATTACCTTCTTTCAAAGCTTGTATGAACAACAATTATATCTACAAAATCCATCAATTTTATCCTTCACTTGATTAAATTTATTAGTTTTAAATAACTTTTAAATTTCCTTACCATGAACGCCATTTTGTCATCATCGAGAGAAGTTTTGGATTCTGATTCATCCACTTTTGCCTTTAAGGCAATGCTGTGCTTGGGCTCCTTCTTCAGATCTACACATCTAATTTCATGAACTTCAAATATAGAAAATAACTCTTCTAAAGTACTCACATCTAGATCCTTAGAGATGTAGTATGCATCTACTAAGGATACCCATTCAGACGTCCTAGGAAAGACTTAAGCGCATACCTTAGCGAATCTCGGTTGGTTACCTTTGTTGGTGCAATATCCCCTGGGTCAAGGTTGACCAGGTTGACTAGGCTTGAGTTGGCTCAAGCCTGAGTCTTGATGTTTTGGGTTTCGATGTTTGAAAATACATGAAAATTGCGAATGTAATTGTCCGATTAGGAAGATTATTGATACAATTCACCTCTGGTCAAGGTTGGCCAGTTAGATGTGAAGAAGAGTCAAGTAGGTCAAAGGGTAGACCGGATATTTGACTGGGAAAGTCCTAATTGGATGTTAAGCAGTTGAAAGTCCTGGTGAGTGAAGCCAGGTGAAAGACCTAATGAGTGAAGCTACGCAGTTAGAAAATCATAGTGAGTGAAGCTAGGTGAAAGTTCTGGTGAGTGAAGCTAGGTGAAAGTCCCGGTGAGTAAAGCCGGGCAGTGGAAAAATCCTGGTGAGTGAAGCCAGGTAAAAACCCTAGTGAGTGAAGCTAGGTGAAAGTCCTAGTGAGTGAAGTTAGGCAGATGGGAAGTCCTAGTGAGTGAAGTTAGGCAGATCGAAAGTTCTGGTGAGTGAAGCTAGGCAGATGGGAATTCCTATTGAGTGAAGTTAGGCAGATCGAAAGTCCTGGTGAGTGAAGCTAGACACGTGGAAATCCAAGTGAATCAAGGTTGACCGAACACCTGGTGTTGGGAAGTCCAAGTAGGTCAAAGGATTGACCGGATACTTGACACGAGGAAATCTAGATGGGTCAAGGGTGACCGGACATCTAGTGGAAGTCCAAGTAGGTCAAAGAATTGACCGGATACTTGGCACGAGGAAATCCAGATGGGTCAAGGGTGACCGGACATCTGGTGGAAGTCCAAGTGGGTTAAGGTTGACCAGACACTTGGCACAAGGAGAAAAGTCCAAGTGGGTCAAAGGGATTGATCGGACACTTGGAGAAGAAGCCCTAGCAGGTCAAGGGTGACCGGATACTAGGCATGATGTCCCAATAGGTCATGGTTGACCGAATATTGGGTTTAGAAACCTTGGACTTGATTTAGGCAAGTCAAAGGTGAGTCAATCGATCAATCGATCGATTGAACCGTAGTCCAATCGATCAGTTGATCGATTGGATGTGTGCCGCAAAGAAGGTTTGGTCCAATCGATCGGTCAATCGATTGGGAGCAATTGTCGTGAGCACAGAACCTTTCCCAATCGATTAGCCGATCAATTAGGCATCCCCAATTGATTAGCCGATCAATTGGGCATCTCCAATTAATCGGCCAATCGATTGGAGACTGGATTTCTCACGCGCGTAGACGTGAGAAAGGCTAGATCAATTGGTAGATCGATTTATCCATTTCCAGCAGAGCACAGAGGCACTCTGAATCGATTAGTCGATTGATTCAAAGCCTCCCTAATCAATTGAGAGACATTCAATCAATTGGGATCCGACCATTGTGCAGGTTATAACCGTTGGCGAGCGTCTTCTCCAAAAATTCCTCTCCAACGACTACAGTGCAATCTTAGCGGCGATCTCAGCGAGCTTCTCCACACTTACACAGTCAGTTCTTAAAGGCTCTTGGAGACAAGTGTAGTTACACTTCTAAGGTTCAAGAGGCAACAACAAGTAAGCAAGAAGAAAGAGTTTCCATTTGTATCTTTTGTATTTTCTTCTTGTGTGTGTTGTATATTATTGTGTGAGTTTGTACGAGACTTATCCGCCTCCGATTGTGATCGAGAAGAAGTGTTTTATTAGCGGAGAGGATGTTGTGTGTGGATCCTTGGATTAGTCACCTTTTCTTGAGGTGAATACCAAGTAAATCCTTTGTGTTAGCATTGTAAGTTTGCTTCGAGTTCATTCCACTGCATATCATCATCAAAGAAGCAAGCAATCAAGCGCGACGAGCTATTCATCCCCCCCCCCCCCCTTTAGCATATTTTGACCCTAACAAGTAATATCAGAGCAAGGTCGGTCTTCACCGGAATTATCGCCGGAAGGGGAAACAAGGCTAGAGGGTGAAGAAGTTGAAGTAAGTTCATCAACGTCAAGGAATTCAAAAAGCTCAACTTTAAGATGGAATTCTGAGATGAACTCGGATTTGACACAAGGGTGCCTCCACCATTCACAATGACGAACTTCGATTCTTGGAAATCAAGAATAAAAAATTTCTTTATGATAGAGATAGAGTAATGGTTTGCTCTAATGGAAGGCTTTGAAGCTCCAACAAATTCAAAGGGAAAAATTCTCAAGCAAAGCAAATGGAGCCAAGAGCAAATTAAAAAATGTGAGGCCAATGATAAAGTGACCAAGTCATTGGTCAATTTATTGCCAAGCAATATCTTGGAGAAAATTGGAGAATTCAAGGATGCTAAGGAGCTTTGGAGCAAATTGGCCAAGCTTCATGAAGAACCCTCCACTACACCAAACCAAGAGGAATCCAAAGAGGGCAACTCATTGGAGCAAGACCAAAAGGAGGAGGACACCAAGGTTGAGAGATGCTTAACATCGGAAGAAGAAGAAGCTTCATCCTCAACGGAGTGCAACAAGAAGGGCAAAGAGGGAGCATACTCTTTGTTCCATGTAGAGGATGAAGATAAAGAGGCCTCCACCTCAACGATTGAGGGGGAGCGACCTGCATTGACACCGGATCAAGAAGAAGGAGAAGCTTCTACATCCGGGTCAAGTGGAGAAGAAGATGATGCAATCTCCAAAAGTTGTGAAGAATCAAATGGGGGATCAAGTGTCATCCCTACACATGAAAGTATAGTTAGTTCAATTAAAAATAAAAATTATATTATATATTTTGAGTGTAGGGAACATGAGCACTACAAGAGTAAGTGCCCTAAATTGACCAAGAAAAAGGGCTAAGTGGCACTTAAGGGCAAGGAGAAGCCCATGGAGACCGCCCCCGCAACAAAGAAGAGCAAGGAGTACATTGTGTGCTTTTCTTGCAACCAAAAAGGACATTATCGGAGTCAATGTCCTAAGGGGAAGAAAGCTATCAAAGTCAAAGGAGGAAGCATGAGTCAAGGGGGAGCTTCCAAGGTAAAACTCAAGGTATCATTTATTGAACCTATCGCTTTAAATAATGATAAAAAGCATGATAGTTCTAACTTATATCATTTTAATGTTATTTACCATAAAAATTGGAGGCATGATAGAATTAATGAAAATCATGTGGCTTTTCATGCTAAGACTACCTCACCTAAGGTTAAGAAGGTAGATAAATTAGGCAAGAGCACTAAGCACCGTAGTTACAAGCCCAAAAATAGAAATGCTCAAGGATTTAAAGAAAAATCCAAATCTAAGGACTTAAGGTTGGAAAACCAAACCTTGAGGTTAAGGCTTGATAAAATTGAAAAAACCCTAAAAAGAATGGAAAATATTATTAAGGGGCAAAATGAGCATAACCTAGGGATAGGAACACAAAAGTCATCCTATGGTCATAGAGGTTTGGGATACAAACCCAAAGCCAAGAAGGATGTCCCTTCTTATCATAGGGTTCCATATAGTTATAGGACCAACCCTAGGTCTAAGAGTCAAGTCAAGGATACAAGGAAAGTTATCCCTAGGAGTATCTTTGCAACAAAAAATGTGACTAAGACTTCTAAGAAGTCTAAGCAAGTCACTAAGAAGGTCACAAGGGAAGCAATTCCTAGAGTTGACCTAGAGGAAGTGACCAAAGCTTCTAAGAAGCCTAGAAAGGTCATTAGGAAGGTATCTAGGGAAGTTATCCCTAGTGAGTACCTAGAGTATCCAAGGAGCACCAATAGGTGTTAGATTCCTAGGAGCATTTTCTCTACCCCTTAGATGGGATAGAGAGTGCCAACTCTAATTGGAAGGGTGGTTAATCCTACCTTGATGAAGTTGACACTTGGAGAGCATTTTTAAGATTATTATTAACCTTTGAAAATGAAAAGGACTTATTATTTACTCTTTGGAAGAGTAAAATGTGTCAAAATTTGAGAAATTAAACTTAATTTAAATTGACACAATCAATCAAGAGTAAAAGAAATGTCAAGTTGAGTTTTGGCATTTTCTTAAAGGAAATGGAGTCAATTTAGGACTTAATTTTAGGTTTAGCTAAGGATTAAGGATACTTAGATAGATAATCTAGGTATATTTTGCTTATGCTAAAACTTGCCATGATTGCTTGCCCATTATATGCCATGACATCATATTTAGTATTCATTTTTATCATAAAAAACATAAAAATACTATGTCATGTCATACATACATCATATAGTTATAGCAGATTTTCTTTTGAAAATTATTCATTTTGATGTATGTCATAACCCATCATGCATTATTTTAATTTCCTTGAAATTAAGGATAATGATATTTACTAACAAGTGACATCCGAGGTGGATGTTCATAATCTCTAAAATGTATCTAGATAGATGTACATGATCCCTAGTTTAGGGCAAAACTAAATCTACATCTCACAAAGGACCATAAGGTGATTTGTATGTGTTTTAGTACACATTAGATACAAGTGAGATGTTAGGATGATGAAAAAGACTCAAGATGTCGATTTAGTGCATCTATTTGAGTTTTGAGTTCATCAAGACATATAGTTATGTGTACTCCAATCATTGGGAAAGCTAATGTACAAGTTATGTGCATTGAGCCCAAGGAACATGGTTGGAATTGGTTTTGAAAAATATTTTAAATATACTTTGAAAAACCTTGGTGAAGACTATCTTTTAATAGTAATTATTATTGAAGAGTTAGATACAAACTTGGAAGAAAGATTGAAGTTTTTACAAGTTTCCAATTTTGTGTCAATCTTTGAAAATAAGATGTATTTTCTTAAAAAACTATTTTTCCATAATAGTATATATCCTAAATCGTGTCTACAAGAGCTTTCATAATTTTTAGAATTTTATAGAATTTTTAGGGCATTTATGAAATTCGGTTGAAATTGGATTACAGGATTTCAGAAACCCAATCGATCAGCCGATCGATTAGGAAGCCTCAATCGATCAGCCGATGGATTGAGATGCATTTTTTCACGAGCAGAGCCTCGCTGGATCGATCGATCGATCGATTCAACCTGCCTGGATCGATCAGTGGATCCATTCAGAGGCAATTTTCGCAAACAAAAGCTCGCGGAATCGATCAAGTGATCGATTGAATTAGTTTCAATCGATTGAGACCCAACTTCAATCGATTGGGAATGCTGATTTTGGCCGGGAAAGCCTGATTTCAACATTTTAATCATTTTTAGTCTAGGTAACCATTCCTAATCCCTTGAAACATATTTGTATAAATTTAGGGAGAGTTTTCATGATGAAAACAAGGATGAATTGGTTAATGACGACTAAGTAGAAGTTTATGTTGAGGTTTAGCTTCAATGGTGGATTTTTAAACCTCAAAACTTCTAAATTTGGGTTTCCTAAAGGTTTAGGGATTCTAAGTCATTGTTGGTGCAATGACAAAGGTTATGAGCATGCCTTTAGGGGGAGTTACTCTTTAAGGATATGAAATTAATTTTCCAACACCATGGAAAGTGGTATATCCTTCTTTTAGACAAATGCTCAAGGTTGATCATTAAGAAACAATGGCGAGTGGATATCTTCATTGTTTAGTTATGTATGCTCACGGGCGAGCATTGGATACAATGAAGGGTATGAGACCTTCATTGTGTTTGTGAAGAGGCTAATGTCCATGGATGAGCATTGGATACAATGAAGGGTATGAGACCTTCATTGTGGTGTTGTGAATAACATGTGAGGTTGTGACCAACGTTGGATAACTCTTCAGGGGGAGAGTTTTTGATATGTACCAACAGGGGGGAGAAATGTAGGATTTAAGTTAGGCCTTTGCCCCTCTAGGAAAGTTAGGGGGAGAATGCAGGGTCTATACTATGCCTTCATCACCTTAAGAGGGAGTTTGCCCTCTAGGAAAGGGAGAGAATGAATGAAACCCTCATTCGTACTTTAGCATGAGGAAGAAGTTGAGGCTATGGATTAGCCTAACTTAAAGGTATTGTCAAATATCAAAAAGAGAGAGATTGTTAGTGCAATATCCCCTAGGTCAAGGTTGACCAGGTTGACTAGGCTTGAGTTGGCTCAAGCCTGAGTCTTGATATTTTAGGTTTCGATGTTTGACAATACATGGAGATTGCGGATGCAATTGTCCAATTGAGAAGTTTGTTGATACAATTCTCTTCTGGTTAAGGTTGACCAGTTAGATGTGAAGAAGAGTAAAGTAGGTCAAAGGGTTGACCGGATACTTGACTGGGAAAGTCCTAACTAGAGGTTAGGTAGTTGAAAGTCCTGGTGAGTGAAGCTAGGTGAAAAACCTAGTGAGTGAAGCTAGGCAGTTGGAAAATCCTAGTGAGTGAATCTAAGTGAAAGTTCTGGTGAGTGAAACCAGGTAGGTGAAAGTCTCGGTGAGTGAAGCCGGGAAGTGGGAAAATCCTGGTGAGTGAAGCCAGGTGAAAATCCTAGTGAGTGAAGGTAGGTGAAAGTCCTGGTGAGTGAAGTTAGGTAGATGGGAAGTCCTAGTGAGTGAAGCTAGGCAGATGGAAAGTCCCGGTGAGTGAAGCCAAACACGTGGAAATCCAGGTGGGTCAAAGTTGACCGGACACCTGGTGTTGGGAAGTCCAAGTAGTTCAATGGATTGACCAGATATTTGGCACAAGGAAATCCAGATGGGTCAAGGGTGACCAGATATCTGGTGGAAGTCCAAGTAGGTCAAAGGATTGACCGGATACTTAGCACGAGGAAATCCAGATGGGTCAAGGGTGACCGGACATCTGGTGGAAGTCCAAATAGGTCAAATGATTAACCAGATACTTGGGACAAGGAAATCCAGATGGATCAAGGGTGATCGAACATTTGGTGGAAGTCTAAGTGGGTCAAGGTTGACCAGACACTTGGCACGAAGAGAAAAGTCCAAGTGGGTCAAAGGGATTGACCGGACACTTGGTGAAGAAGCCCAAGCAGGTCAAGAGTGATAGGATACTAGGCATGATGTTCCAATAGGTCATGACTGATTGGATGTTGGGTTTGGGAACCTTGGACTTGATTTAGTCAAGTCAAAGGTGGGGCAATCGATTAACCGATCGATTGAACCGTAGTCCAATCGATCAGTTGATTGATTGGATGTGTGCCGCGAAGAAGGTTTTGCTCAATCAATTGGTCGATCGATTGGGAGCAATTGTCGTGAGCACAGAACATTTTCCAATCGATCAGCCGATCGATTGGGCATCTCTAATCGATCGGTCTATCGATTAGAGACTAGATTTCTCACGCGCACAAACGCGAGAAAGGCTAGATCGATTAGTCGATCGATTCAACCATTTCCAGCAGAGCACAAAGGCATTCTGAATCGATCAGCCGATCGATTCAAAGCCTCCCCAATCAATTGAGAGTCATTTAATTGATTGGGATCCGACCATTGTGCAGGTTATAGCCGTTGGCGAGCGTCTTCTCCAAAAATTCCTCTCTAGTGACTACAGTGCAATCTTGGCGACGATCTCAACGAGCTTCTCCACACTTACACAGCCAGTTCTTGAAGGCTCTTGGAGACAAGTGTAGTTTCACTTCCAAGGTTCAAGAGGCAACAACAAGTAAGCAAGAAGAAAGAGTTTCCATTTGTATCTTTTGTATTTTCTTCTTGTGGGTGTTGTATATTGTTGTGTGAGTTTGTACGAGACTTATCCGCCTCCAGCTGCGACCGAGAAGGAGTGTTTTATTAGTGGAGAGTGTGTCATGTATAGATCCTTGGATTAGTCACCTCTTCTTGAGGTGGATACCAAGTAAATCCTTTATGTTAGCATTGTAAGTTTGCTTCGAGTTCATTCCGCTGCATATCATCATCAAAGAAGCAAGCAATCAAGCGCGATGAGCTATTCACCCCCCTAGCATATTTCGACCCTAACAACCTTTTCTCTGAGATTTGTGAGTCCTGTGATGAGTTCCTTGATCCTTGAGTGAAGGTGTGCAACGGTTTCACCTTCTTCTAATCGGAGGTTGTTGATCTCGTTCTGGAGCAGATCCCGTCTCGCTAGTTTTGCCTCTAAGGTCCCTTTGTGTAGTTCTAGGAATTCCTCCTTGAGCTCCTTGGTTGATTCGTAGGCTCTGATCCGGTTTACTTCTTGAGGTGGTAAAATGTTAAGCAGATGAAACTCTCTACTTTGTTGTTTGCCACGAAGTCGGCTTGCTCCTTTTTCGTCCATTGGTATTCTTCTTTGCCCTCTGGTACTATAAAATCAAATTTCATAATTAGTAATAAATCAAAATATGTCTTAAAGAATACCTCCATCTTTTTCTTCTAGTTCACGAATTCCCCCTTGTACTTTGGTAGATAGATGCTTAGTTCAACCATCTCTTGTGCTTCGATCGGCTACCAATTGTTGGTCCCTTGGAGGTCGGCTAGAGGGGGGCGAATAGCCCTGCAAATAAAAACTAACCTTTCTTGAACTTTATAGCTTTATTAAAATAGACACTTACATAAAAAGAAATAAGAAGTAACTAAAGACAGAGGCACAAAAGGAATTTCTTGGTTTACAATCAGAGGATTACTAATCCAAGGCAATTAGAGCTCACTATCAAAGTCTCCTTTGAACAGAGAAGTCTCTTACAACGTTGACAACTCAAATAGTAGTAGAACAGATAAAGAAATTATTTACAAGTGTTATTTTTTAACTACTGAGATCAGAACTGTATTTATAGCCCTGATTGAGATGCTTGGAAGGGTTCTAGGCACCTGGAAGGGGATAAAATTTTATCCCCATCGCACTGGATCATGACAGTGTGCGTTTGGATAAACTTTCTAGTCTGGGCACCTGGAAGGGTTCCGGGCACCCAGATCGGGTCGACACAGCCCCCGCTGGGTGAGGCGCCCAGGGGCACCCAGGTGATCCGAGCGCCCGGACCATGAGTCAATATCCTGTTGACTTTTCAGTCTAGGTTCTTGCTCCGGTTCTGCTCGCTTGGGTGATTTCGGCCATCAAGAATAGAGCTCACCCGAACCCATCTTCTGGCCTTCTCGAGCAACCTTCTGCTCCGATTTCTTGTCCCTCAGAATCGTCGCGCGCTTCCTTCTCGTCTGCCAGCGTACTCTTCCACAGCGCCTCGTCCCTCGAACGCACCGAGCCCGTCGGCTCTCTCCCGTGCCGTCCTTTTTGCTAGCTACATCTTTTGCTCGACTCCCTATGCTCCTAAGTTCTTACACACTTAGACACAAGGTATCAAAACATAACAAGATCTAACTTGACTTGGTTGATCACATCAAAACTGCTACGGGGTACTTACACTATCAACTTCATCCACTTCGTCCACTTCATCATCATCATAAATTGGCTCGCTAGTTAACTCGGTCTCGTCTTAGTTGTAAATTGGATTATGAACTATTTCGATCTTGTTGCCTATATTTTTCTCAAGAAAAATTTTATTCAAATTAAAATAAAATAACTTATGACCTCTAAGATTTCGGGCACTACGATCACGTTGTGAGACTTCCTCGGCCAAAACCTATCTATCATGATGTCAACCATGCACCTCACTATCTTCAAGATCTTGCGTCGTTAGATGCTGGGATAACTCCATAACTTGCTTCTGCAAATCCTCTATCATCATTACATCTTGGATATTATGATCATGGTGCTGAGCTTCCTCATTCAGAACCTGCCTATTGTGACCACGGACACGTCCAAAATGACCCTCCATTAGATCTTAATGAGCTCTGATAGCAACTGACGCCGAATAGAATATGTATATTATTATGGGGCGTGGAGTTGTAAAGGGATTAATAAGAAAACAAGAGAGAAATAACGCACACACAAAGAATAATCTAAATTAGACTTAAACCTATTATGAAATCAAGAGCACAAAGAAGAAGAGATGCAGTCGTAATGTGGCTTAAGCAAAACAAATTGATTCAATATCAAAATAACTTATCTTAAACATCATCTAAGCATAAGTTTATATAACTCTCAAAATCCTCAAAAAATCTAAATAAAAAAATAACTCACTAGATTTATTCTTTAAGATTTAGAATAAATTAACTGACAAAAATTATTTCCGACCTTAAGATTTAAGATAAATTAACTAACAAGACTTAGTTTCTTAACCTTTAGAAACAAATTAAATATAATTAAGAAAAATAAATTAAATTTAATTAAGAGATTACTAATTTAAAAAAAAAAAAAAACTCAAAAGATGTGGATTTCCTCCTGTATCATAATCTCCACGCCCGTCCTTAAGTATTTAGAAGGGAGTTAAATCACGACAATTGACCGATATTTTTTTTTTCAAATGTAAGAGGGATTTTATTTCCAAAAAATGGTTCCTGAATAATAATGAATTCCTGATCGGGAAGAGGAAGGTGGTGAGTTCATATTGCAGTCATAGTTTTCCACATTAAATATTTGATTCTGAATCTGTGGTGTATAGTAGTGGACTGAATTAAGGTGCAATAAGTTATATAGCATTATTAACAGCCGCCTGCTGGGAAACTTCGGATAGACTAGGTGGATCACGTACCTTCAAAATTAACCGGGCATAAGTTAAATACCAAATGTTAACTAAAAATAATAATAATAATAAAATTAACAGCCGCCTTGTGGTTATTAATTCTCATAGCTCTCCATCAACTTATCGACCAATCTCATGGCTCAATTTGTTAGTTCCAATTAGAATTCACAGGGAAAGAACGCATAGATATGAAGTATATATATTTCTATGAGAAGGAAAAGGAATACTGAATTACTGATGCGATAGAGATTTTTCGTCTCATATGAGAATGCTGATAAAGTCTTAGAGATTATTGAAGATGTTTTCTAAATTCTTTTGACGAATAATACGCGTCAAAAGGTTCATCCGGATGCATTTCGGTAAGCCCAAGCTTAAATTATCGTGGAGTGGAAATAGTAGAATCAAGTCAAGAAATATCCCCTTTTACACAAAGTATATATCTAATATTATTAGAGATGCGTAAGGGGAGGGCTCGGCCTAACGACTCAACTACTCCTCGGATGGGCCTGGCTTGCAGTTTGAACTGACTCAATAGGTTGAACTAGCTAGACAACTAGGCGACTCAAGCGCTCAGACACTCGACATTCGACGAGTTAGCACTCGATGACTGGATAGGTCGGCAAATCGGATTAGCTTGACAAATCAGACTAGATCATCCACTTAACTAAAGTGTAATTCGAACAATGGATGCATCTTGCTGACCTAAACCGAGTTGAATAAAGAAACAAAGTCTCCAATATGAATGAGAAGATCGATCAGGTGCAATTTCTGTATACCAGTAGACTCTTCAGTGACTAAAGCATGGAAAGCAGATAAGATGAGTAATTGCCTCTCTTAATTCAACACAGTTCGAGCAGTAGTTCGTTCCTCAATAGTTTGTGAAGTTGATTGAATGCTTTTCTAACTAGAGATATATGATCAAGTTGCATGCAAAATTTGAACAAAAAAATAAAATAAAATAAGAAGACCTACCGCTAATCATGAAGTAGTCCAAGTGATCAGACAAAACCACATGCTGGAACGTGCATGACGATTCAATGAACATGTTCTAAAACCATTGGTTAGTGCATAAAATAATGAAGTAGGCTCGTAGAGATAGTGCACAAAGTCAGTGCTCACACTTTCAAAGTTAATTCTTGAACAATTTTGCTTCTCAAAGTCATGCATGGGGATCTTACGGATATATATATATATATATATATATATATATATATATATATATATATAAAGTCAGTGCTCACACTTTCAAAGTTAATTCTTGAACAATTTTGCTTCCTCAAAGTCATGCATAAGGGAGTTACAGCCTAGCGGATGGGACATAGGAGCAGCGAGATTACGCCCGAGCGGACACAGGCACAGGAGTAGTGAAGTTATGGCCGATCGGATGAGACACCGGAGCAATGAAATTTCGGCCGAGCAACCAACCCGCTCAGCCTAGCAGTACACTCCCTCTAATATCCATCGACATCCTTTTGGGAGTTGGTGTCGCCGACACCGGGCATGGACAACCAGAAGATCGTACGGCGGAAGCTTCTACTGTCACTTCAGAGATATGCTCGACCCATTAAGGTACTGTGTCAGGGACACTTTATTAACAAGTCTTTTCAGGGAAAATTTTGGGAAGCGTGCTCGCCTTGAGGAGTGTGCACGCGCGCTACAGGAGCTGTATATAAAGGGGGGTCCAAGCATCAGTGGAGGTACGCAATACGCGATAGACACTATTCTCGCTACTGTTCATTCTTGTTGCTCCACCTTCTACTTCATCGTTGGTGATTGACTTGAGCGTAGGAGGTCCAACGCCGGGGACCCTTTCCCTGGCTCGACACCGACGTAATCTGTGTTGCAGGTCTGAGCGAAGTTTACAGGCGGTCAGCGGGGGCGCCACATCCCCAACTTTCCATCTTATCAACTTCCGCAGGGTGAATATATGTATTTTTGTATGTTACCTGAACGCAGAGCAAAATATGAATAAAAGCGAATAATGCCTCTTGAGATGTGTTTTCCCCAACGGTCGAGTGACGACCTTAAACCCTAATCTATATCAACGGTCGAGCGGCGATCTTAAACCCTAGTTTACATCAATGATCGAGTAGCGACCTTAAACCCTTGTCTACATCAATGGTCGAGCGGCGACCTTAAACCCCAGTCTACATCAACGGTCGAGCGGCGACCTTAAACTCTAGTCTTCGCCTAGTCTTCATCAACAGTCGAGCGGCGACCTTAAACCCTTGTTGTCATCAATGGTTGAGCGACGACCTTAAACACTTGGCTCAATGAGCGGGCAAGCATCGATCTTATAATCCGAGAGGCATGAATGACCGACCATGAATACGAGCTATTCAAAAAACTCAAGTCTTCGAAGTACGGCGACTGTTCAGGACTATTCTTCAAAATACTCGTCGCCGATCGGAAGGTCATAGAATCATAATGAGCAATTCTAAAAATAAAGCGGATTGATCGGCTGGATAAGACTAGTCGTTGCTGATCGGAGGAGTCACGAGGCCATAGGTTTATGCAAAGTTCAAGAGAGGAGTTCAAAAAACAAATACTAGAAGAAGACAAAGCTTAGCCGAATGTGCCAACATTCATTGAAATTTCAAAATTTTACAAAGGAACTCTCAACCTCACTTAAGGTAATCTAAGGCATCATCGGGCAGCGATTTAGTCTGCTTGTCCTGACTAATGACCTTACTTGATAAAGCAGCGGAGATGTAGCCACCTGCCTGGAGTTGGCCGAACGCCCCTTCGATTACCAGATCGAACAGGCAAAGGGCCCGGTCAACGACCTTGTCATTGAAAGCGTCCGAGCGAATGTAGTTCCTCTTTATAGCCTCGAACCAGCTATACTCGACATCCTCATAGGTCTTCAAAATCGTTTGGGAGGCCTCCAGCTTCTCCTTCGCAGTGGCCAGCTCATTATTTTTTGCTGCGAGTTGGCCTCGGAGGGTGGTTTCTTTGACCGACCGACTATTCCGTTCGGTGATCAAAAAATCTTCGGCATCTTTGAGCTTTTTAGCGAGGGCCCAGACTTCTTTATTCTTCAGGTCTAGGTCTTTGATGGTATGGAGCTTCCTCGCATTAGCTGACTTGATCTTAGCGTCAAAGGTGGTGACTTTCTTATTAGGCCAAGCCAGCAGAGAGGCCTGCTCTGCTCTTTTTCCCCGCTCGACCTCGAGCAGCGCAGTGCTCTTCGCCAGATCGGCCTTCAGCTTCGTCACCTCAGCATTTGTCTGCTCTTCGCCAGATTGGTCGCTCAAGGCCTTCAGCTTCTTGATTTCCTCCTCCAAAAATACGAGCCACTGTCACATGGTCAGGTTCTCTACCCAATACTGTGAATAACCAGGAAAGTATAAGCGTCGGCTGGGGAGAAATTGCGAAAAACAAACACCATTTATCCCAGTCGACATCTGGGTGTGGCTGTTCGCAAGCGCCCCCGGAGGCATCATCGCCACGCGGGCTCGGGCGTCAGCCCATATCTGCACGAGCGGCTCTTGGATAATTATCTGGTGCTCGGGGACTCGGGATGCAGCAGTAGTCGACTCACGCCATTCTTCAGTCGGCAGATGAAGAACCGCCATTATATGACGCTGTCCGCTCGGGGCTGATTGGGCTGAGGTCGCTTGGCCAGATGGTCGAGACGAGGACGTCGGGCGGATACCAGACTTTTTGACCTTGTAGGGCGGTGGCATGAAGGCCACTGGTGGTGCACAGAGAGTACCTTCTAGCAAGCTGGATAAGGATGGCGTCTGATCGGACGACTCAGGGGCCGTAGTCTTTTGAATTGGCGTAGGGGTCGACCTTTCCACCCGTTCGATGGACCGCACTACTGAGGATGTGGAGCGTGATGAAGGCTCCGTCTGACGCCTCTTACACCTGATCAGTGGCTCCCTTGAGGAGGCCGAGCCTGACGCCCCCTCAACTTGAACAACCGGATGCCATTCGGAGTCGCTTCGCTCTCATCTTGGGGGTCTTCTTGAGAGCCAACCGACTGCAGGTCGCGGCTCTCCAACTCAACTGTCACATTGATGGTGGCATCCACTAGTTTAGACTTACCGGCCAAACGTGCATGTAGCATGACTTCAGCTGCAAAAGAGGAAGAAAAATCAGTTAGAATCAAAGGAAGGGGTGAAGAAATTGCATACCTAGGCTGGACAGAAGCTGGGTGCGGATCGGACTTAAGCCGAAAATATAGAGGACACCCTCCAACAACAACTTGTGGATGTCATACTTCTGACCAGCCAATATTAAAGCTGCGTTGAGATAGTCTGATAGGCTCTTGTACAGTTTCAAGGGATGTTGACTCGCCACTTCGAGCTGCCAGTGGGCCGGGAAGTTTGGCCGCTCGAGAAGGCATACAAAAAAGAAGTATTTCCTCCAATGCTTGTTGGAGGTCGGTATTTTGTCAAAAAAAACTAAGCCCACTCAGGCTTAGAAAAGAAAGGTCTCTAACTCGGACAATTTCGGGTAATAAAAATAGTGGAAGATCTGAGGAGTGAGAGAAATATCATGCAGGCGGAACAGAACAATTACCCCGCACAGCAGCCGAAGGAGTTTGACACTGATTGGTGAAGGGAGATGCGAAAGTATTTACAAACGACAGGAAAGAAGAGATGAATAGGAAACCGCAGACCAGCGGTAAACTAATCCCTAAAGAAGGTAAGACAGTCGGGCGGCGAAGAGTTTGACCGATCGGAAGGAGAAGGAAGACCAATTTTGTATCCAGAAGGAAACTCAAAAGTGGTGGACAGACTTTTAGCGTCGCCGGCGTCAAACCTGGACTCAGTAGAGGTGTACCAAAGCCTAGGGACGCCGACAGACGGCTGTGATGAACTTTCCATCGCAAAAAACATAGGCAGTGGAAGGATACGAGGGGAAGGAAGACTACTGGAATATTGTCGGAACACAGAGAGAAACGCTGAAAAACTCGAAGACGGGTGCGATTGGAAGGAAGCTTACTGGAAAAAGGTCGTCGGAGGAGCAGGAAAGGAGGAAGGTCACCGGAGCACAGATAGAGTTACCGCCAAAGAGCTCGAAGACGAAGATGCAAAGGAGGAGGCATCCGATCTAGGTCGCAGAAACCCAGGTAGAGATCGGGCCGTTGAATTTAAAGCGTCGACGTCACATCGCCAGCGGATATCCGTCTGTCACGTCAGACATTCGGTGGCAGTGGGCGTGACACATGGCGCCCCGCCACGGGTCGACATTTAATGAGGGCAATTAAAAGGCATGGGCGCGTGCTCAGCCATAATGCGTAAGGATTTGCATGATTTCCGAAAAATATGGGTGATGTAAGCCATGCTTGCGCTCGCCTAAGACAACCCAAGAAAATATTTCATAAGTATAAATGTTCGTTGTGCCAATTGGCTTAAGGGAGCAGACCTACGACGGAACGACAAGCTTTAATAGGCTAACCGGCAGAGAGCGGTCACATAGCTGATCGTTGCGCCACGTTATCCCGATTAGAAACCAAGGAATGTCGAAGTCGATTGGGTGGCAAACTTCACAGATAATTTTGTTTAGTCAGTCGGACTTGCAACCTTCTTTGACTAGACTTGAGGGGGAGGCATGTGATGCGGTGATATGAGGGGCCCCACCCCGCGGAGGATAGCGGCCATGGTGGAGGTCAAAGTCAAGGAGGTCAATGTGCATATAACAACGGTCGGTCAGGCGGGCATGCCCCGACTGGGGGGAGGAGGTTTCGGTCTGATCCCGCCTTCGACTCGGGGAGGTGTCAAATGATCGACGCTCAATGGAGTATTAGATGTCGAACGGAGGAGGAGACGATGTGCAAAAGCTGGGCCGAGCGGCTACCCCGCTCGACCAAACGACAGAACTCGACATTGGCAGAGCGGAACTTCGATCGAGCGGATGAGACACAAGCATAGGGGAGTTACGCCCTAGCGCACGAGACACAGGAGCAGCGAGGTTACGACCGAGCGGACACGCACACAAGAGTAGCGAAGTTCTAGCCGATTGGACGGGACATCGGAGTAGTTAAATTTCGGCCGAGAAGATAACCCGCTCGGCCTAGAAGTACACTCCCTCTGATATCCATCGACATCCTTTTGGGAGTTGGTGGCGCCGATATCGGGCATGGACAACCAGAAGATCGTATGGCGGAAGCTTCTACTGTCACTTCAGAGATATGCTCAGCACATTAAGGTACTGTGTCAGGGACACTTTACTGACAAGTCTTTTCAGAAAAAAAATTGGGAAGCGTGCTCGCCTTGGGGAGTGTGCACGCGTGCTACAGGAGCTTTATATAAAGAGGAGTCCAAGCATCGGCGGAGGTACGCAATACACGATAGACACTGTTCTCGCTACTGTTCATTCTTGTTGCTCCACCTTCTACTTCATCGCCGGTGATTGACTTGAGCGTCGGAGGGCCAATGCCGGGGACCCCTTCCCTGGCTCAACACTGACGTAATATGTGTTGCAGGTCCAAGCGGAGTCTACAGGCAGTCAGTGGGAGCGCCACATCCCCAACTTTTCATCTTATCGACTTTCGGATAAGATATATATATATATATATATATATATATATATATATATATATATATATATATATATATATATATATATATATATATATATAATTTTAGGATTTAAGAATTGAGTTATAATATGTTTGAGTAAATTAAATAAAATTTTTATTCTAGGATTCACACTTTCCTCTTATCTTATAGTATTTAAAATTAAAAATTTTAGATACTCACGGGGTATATTATATGTATTTAGAGTTTAAAATTTTAGAATTTAGAGGTTGAGTTATAATGAGTTTAAGCTAATAAATTTTTTCCTCTAGAGTTCAAGATTCTTTTTTGATTTATAGTGTTTAAAATTAAAAATTTTAGATGCTCACGAGATATGAATTTCTTTAAAGAAATGTTATTTTTTTAAAAAAAAATCAAACGTCTAGATTCAATCCAGGCTTTTGGATGGCGTTGACACAATCACAAATAATATATACCACATACCTCTACCGGTGTATGGACCCCCAGGGGCGGATCCAGTGGGGGGGAGGCGGCATCGGCGGTCCCCCCCAGTGGAACCCTTAGTATTATGGAATTCCACCAGTGGAGATAGAGAATACCGTCCCTTGTTTTGCGTAAAAATCGTCCCTCTATGCTTGAATTTCTGGATCCGCCACTGTGGACTCCCTTTATATAGTGCTACAGTAGGCGACATGCATGCTTCTTAAGATGCGAACACATTTTCCCAACTGTCCTATGAAAAGACCTGTTAGGAAAGTATTTTTGACACCATACCTTAACAGGGCATGTAAATCCCTAATAAGTAGAAGCTTCCGTCATACGATTTGTCTGTTGACCATTCCCTGTTGTCAGTGACATTATCTCCCAAAGGGATATTACGAGATATGGGAGGGGTCCCACTGCTTGGCCGAGCGGGGGAATTGCTCGGTCGGGATTCCCCGCTCGATCGATTTCAACTGCTCTCCTTAGTAGTACCTCGGTTCGGTGGGTTGTTTCTTGCCCGATCGGGCATGTGCTCTGGTCGGCATAGCATTCACTTGGTCGGTTATGAACATATGATGTTCTTTCTGTAGTGACCCTGGTTGGACATGTGATCCACTCATATAAACCATCTGATCGATCGAACTTTTCAAACACGATCGACAGTTAGCGTCAACTTTCGCTGGGTCAACTTTAATAAACCGATTAGTCCTCTAGCATTCATCATTTTAACTTTAATCTCTACGCAACTACTAATCCCACCTCTAACTAATATTTGATAGCCACCATTCATCATCGTATCACTATATTAGAATATGTTTTACAATTTTAAGCACTATCAAACTTAAACTACGTATAAATTTTAAATACTAAATTGGGATTGAAAATTATAATATTTGTAGCTCACCGACACACCAATTAAGTCCACGCCATGACTAGAGAAAACACTTTTTTTTATCTCTATTGGCTTGATAAAGTTTCCTTATGTAATATTTGTATATGTAAAAAGTTATAATAAAAAGAAAAGCATATAAACTTTCTAAGATTTTATCGATTAGGATAAGCCATATTAAAATGTAGTAAATTAAGTATAAGATAAGACCACTCGTTAATATAAAATATAGACAGATATTTACTTTAACAAATAGTCCTTTATATAAAGAAATCAAAATAACCAACGAAATATTTTATATCTATTTAAAATTAATTTTAAAATTTATTAAAATAAATATTCATATAGATATCAATCGCTAACTACAAGACAATTAAAATAGAGTAAATGTACTGCATAATTACCAACAGGATTAATTAATAAAGAATACTGATGCTATATTTAGATGTATTATATTAATGGTTCCTCTTAATATCAGTCCCACGGATATAGAGAAAAGTACATATAAATATACATATATCAGATATATGGTGGGATAAATCCTAAATCGTCAGTTTCTGAGAATCGACCCTTGACTATTATACCAGGGATGTCATACACTCACCGTCTATGCTATACCCTAGAGACTGCTATGTTTACTCTAAAGTACGGATGATCCGGTTGTAAGAACAGGGGTCCCCCGTCCGGAGGAGTCAACGACACGTGGAAGTCAAAGCGGCAGGTGACCGACCGGAGAGAGGTGAGTTCGACCGGCCGGGCGGCCGGTCGGTGTCTAGTGGATGGTTAAAGGCGCCCTGTCGAAAGTCAGGATTCCAGCGCTCAGCGGACAAGATTGCAGGGCCGATCGGATTGCACACTCGGCTGAAGCCATCAGGTAGCATACTGCTAATAGTCTCCACAAAGCACGTGATTGAGAATCTCCCTAAGTAAACCACCGTATACGTCCGGCCGGATGTCGTGGAAGCTGGCCGGCCGGACGCCCTCCAGGGAGTAAGGGCAAAAGGACAAGGGACATCTTTTTCTGACAACGGGTATGTTCCACATGTAGGCCATGCTCCAAATCTTATAACAGGGGGTTCCGCTGTCCCATCGGGAACATGCTTGGACTGTAGCAGTATGGGTCAGGTAAGCTCACTGACAAGCCCTTACTGAGGTATGGGCCACGGACACGTGTACACCTCGGTATGTGTACACTCGCTTCTCCGCTGCCCTATATAAAGGCCCTCATCCTTCGCCGGAGGTACGCGTTCTGATATTTGGAGAGCCACTTTTTCACTACTTGCTTGCCTGACTTGAGCGTCGGAGGGTCGTCGCCGGGAACCCCTTCCCGGCCCGACTTGTGTGGGAAATCTTTTTCTGACAGCGGGTATGTTCCACATGTAGGCCATGCTCCAAATCTTATAACAGGGGGTTCCGCTGTCCCATCGGGGACATGCTTGAACTGTAGCAGTATGGGTCAGGTAAGCTCACTGACAAGCCCTTACTGAGGTATGGGCCACGGACACGTGTACACTTCGGTATGTGTACACTCGCTTCTCCGCTGCCCTATATAAAGGCCCTCATCCTTCGCCCGAGGTACGCATTCTGATATTTGGAGAGCCACTTTTTCACTACTTGCTTGCCTGACTTGAGCGTCGGAGGGTCGTCGCCGGGAACCCTTTCCCGGCCCGACTTGTGTGCAGACTTGCCGGAGATTCGCGCGACCAGACGGAGGCCTACGTCATCGGCTAGAGGAGCGCCACGTGCCCAGCGTCCGTTGGTTCAGCGATTCGGACAGGATCAACGGATGAGGAAGGGAAAAGAATCTATGATAGAAAATTATCCTCAGAAGAAGAGAAGAGAAAGGATAAAGAAATATCTTTATTTGTATGTTTGTTTATTTTGATAGAGAAAGGTGAATATATGTGACGTAAATTTAGAAATTAAAAAGAATACATGTGTCATTTTTTGGATACTTGGTGTAATTTTGTGAGTTAAAAAGGGTACATGAGTTATTTTTTTGTATATGGTGTAATTTTATGAATGAAAAGGGGTACATGCATCATTTTTTTCCATCTGCTATTTTCGTCTGATTTTGAGATGATTGATTTTAGTTCCAAAACTATATGTTGATGGATTGCATTTCTCTTCTGTTTGAAAATTTTAATGAAATAAACAACGAAAACTTTTCCATTACGAAAACTTTTCTTTAGTTTTCTTTAGTTTTGCTTTCCGTTTTCCCAAGTAAACTAACCATAAATGCACTGGAAGTACCGTATACGTTATTCAAAGTGGGTGCGAATTTTAAAAATTTATTATGTAAAAATCAAAATGACATTAATTTTGCACATTTAACAAAACATGATCATTAAATGAGCATCCTATAGTATATTTATTTAACTCGGCGCGTCCGAGTATATTTTCTTTTATATCTTAGCCACTTATATTAATAATTATTAGTCATCCGTAATTTATCTTTTCTATGTTGGCCTAAGGACAAATTGACGAGGGATGCTGAGACGAGCAAATCACTTTTTTTACCATATGAATTGGGCGCCCGATTCATGGATTCCACTTTTGCTACCATGAATTGGGCGCGAGAACTTGGTTTTAAAATTTATCTTTCCATGTTGGCATGTGTATGGGTTGGTAGAGGTGTTGTGGAAGAATGAATCATCTTTTGCCACCATAAATTGGACGCCTTGGGCAAATGAATCATCTTTTTTCACCATGAATTAGGTTCTTGCTCCAAGCCTATTATGACAATTGGTATGCTCTAAGGGCATCTCTAATGCAAGATTTATGAAAGGTTTGTAAAATTTAAAAAGATGAATAAAACGTCGTGAACCATTATAAAGGTAGAGTTTGAGGTTTATAATTTAAGAGTAGTAATAACAATTCAAATCTACTCTTTTGTTTCAAAATTGATGCAATATGCATGAAGTGATGTAACTCATGCTATAAATTAGATAACAAAAAAGTTTATTTAGAGTTTTAACCATTGGATATATTTCAATAAACTTTCATATTATTGATGTACCATATTAGGATCATAAAAAAACTCATTTAAAACTCTAACTATTAAAGATACTCTCCAATGCCAGGTTTTTAACAAGTTTGTAAAATTAAAAAAGCTCAATAAAAAAGTTTTAATCAATGTCAAGATGAGGTTTGGGGTTTTTGAAAAAAAAATCAAACTTTTTTGATTTTTTTCTCTTGTAGAGCCAATGATTAATAATAAAATAATGTTTTGACCCTCTCAAAATAATTTTAAAATGAATTATTTTATATGTGAATTTAATTTTACCAAGCATTTAATTTTAATATTTTATTTCATGAATGTCCAATAATAATTTCTTTCTTCCATATAAATATAAATTTTCAATAAAATAGTTAGTAAATTATTATTTTTGAATAGGATCTAAATAATTATAATTAAATTAAAATTCATAAGTTAATTAAATATTAAATAACACTTATAAATTTAATTAAATTAAAATTTATAAATTAATTAATGTATTAATTAAACATGATAAAAAATTAATTTAAAGATCATAATTAATTAAAATATTAAATGAAAATTATATAGAGATACTAGATAAAATAATAATAAATAAAGATATGTGATTTGTAATGTAGGGCCCATGAAAAAGTTGTATAGAGACTTTTTAATTATGAAGAGAATGATATGTTTTTATATTGTTAATGTGATATTGATGTGACATATTAAAATTATATAAAAAACCTCATTTAGAGGTTTAATCATTAAAGATGTCCTAAGTTTTACCCTTCTGGTCCCTAAACAATGTCCCCTCGGGACAGGCAATTGGCTGAGCATGGGATGTTGTCATCATGAGGTCTGGGTCAATTTCTGACTAATAGCCAAGTTTCTGTCCTCCCTCATGCACTGATCATTATTTGGGCTAATAGTCACCTATGATTTATCTCTTTTAATATTGATCCAGCGGTTAGAACAGGGGACCCCCATTCTGAGGGGTCAATGCCACGCGGGAGTCAAAAGGCCAGGTGGCCGACCGGAGAAGGATGGCCCGACCTCCCGTCCGGCCGACCGGTGAATAGTCGATGGTAAAAGTCGCCCCGACAGATGTCGGGGTTCCGACGCTCGATTGAACAGTAACGAAGGGCCGAGCGGACGTCATGATCGTCCGAAGGCAATATAACATACTGCTAGTAGTCCTTACATAACATCTTACCGAAGATCTCCCCAGCATGCCGATGGAGAGAGAAGGACGGACGTGAAGTAAGTGCTAGCCGGACGGACGCCCCGTCGCACCGGCCGGACGGACGCCCCGTCCCGCCGGCCGGCCGGACGCCCCGGCCTGTGGTCGATAAAGAAGGACGAACATCTTATGACAGCTGTCAAGTCCTATGGCTAGACCATACTCCAAGTCTGACAATGAGGTGTTCTGTTGTCCCATCGAAGACGTGCTTGGACTGTAGCAGTATGACGTCAGGTAAGCTTTCTGACAGACACATACCGAGGTATGGGCTACGGACACGTATGCGCCTCGATGGACGTGCAGGAGCTCTTTCACCGCTCTATATAAAGAGCCTTATACTTCGCCGGAGGTACGCGTTGGACACCTTTGGAGCCACTTTTTTCATTATTTGCTTGCCTGACTTGAGCGTCGGAGGGTCGCCGCCGGGAACCCCTTCCCGGCCCGACTTCTGTGCAGGTTCGCCGGAGGTTCGTGCAACCAGTCGAAGATCCACGTCAGCCACCGGAGAGCGCCACGTGCCCAGCGTCCGTTGATTCAGCATTCGTACAGGATCAAATTGGCGTCGTCTGTGGGAACGCTCATGCATCCGAACGGAAACAATGGACGAGACTGGACGACAACACACGGTGACGCTTTCCACGGAGGAACTCGACGCTCTGATCGAGTAGAAAGCAACAGCCGAGCGGCTGGAGCAGCAAGCAACGTCAGCGTCTGGTGGTCGAGCGGAAGCACCACCTGCCACCGTTGCATTTCATCGGGCCCTATTCCGCACCCCCGAAGCCGTAGCAGCTCATAGAGATCGGGGATCTTCTTCGGATGAAATGCCGAGACGAGATGACAGAAAAGGAAAAGCCCCTCGAGCGGACTCATCGCCCGAGCAGATTAACCGTCAATTTTCAGAGGCTATTTTACGAGACCCTCTGCCCAAGCACTACGTGCCTCCGACGATCGGCGAATACAATGGAACCACCGATCCGGATGATCATTTGGGCAAGTTTGATAACACGGCAACTCTGCATCAATACACAGATGGGGTGAAGTGTCGGGTTTTCCTCACCACCCTATCTGGATCGGCTCAACGTTGGTTTCGGAGGTTGCCGGACGGATCCATCACAAGCTTCAAGGACTTCCGGACGACCTTCCTCCACCACTTCGTAAGCAATCGGCGCTATCAAAAAACCAGCGTTAGTCTGCTCGCCATCAAACAAGAAGCCCGTGAATCGCTCCGAGCTTACATCCAGCGGTTCAACAAAGTGGCAATGGATATTCCAACGGCCACCTCGGAGACCATGATGAATGCCTTCACACAAGACCTCGTGGATGGGGATTTCTTCCGATCGCTCATTCGGAAACCGCCCCGAGACTATGATCACATGCTACACCGGGCCAACAAATACATTAACGTGGAGGAAGCGCAAGCGGCCCGGAAAAAAGAAACTCCAGCCGAGCGGGCTCCTCCTGCCGAACAGAAGTCGCATGTTGCTCATCAGCCACCCAGAGGACCACGGGCCGAAGCAATTCGAGCTCATCCAAGACCTCATGTCCAAGAAGTAGCAGCCGAGCGACCTAGGACAAAGAAGAGATGGACCCCAATGTTCTGCTCCTTCCACCGGACGGACACACATAACACCAGGGATTGCCGCAGTCTTCCCCTAATCGCCCACCCCATTCCCAGAGGCGGTGGTCGTCGGTCGCTATCAGCCGACAGGCGGCAGAGGCCTCGTGAAGCCGATCGGATGGTAGTTGACAGAAGACAACAACAGCCTCCCGAGCGGCATCGCTCTCCGAGGCGGGAGAATCTCCGGATGTCCAGGGAACGTCCTCGACCGTCCGATCGGGAAGAAGAAAATAGAAGCAATACTTCCCGAGGTGAAATCAACATCATAGTTGGTGGGCCGACCGGAGGAGACTCCAACCGAGCAAGAAAGGCGAGCGTCCGGCAGCTCCAGATCCATGCAGTCGGCTGCAGCCGAGAGCGGGTGAGTGGACCCGAAATCAGTTTTGGGCCTGGGGACTTGGAAGGAGTTGAAGTGTCCCACGACGACGCTCTGCTCATCAAAGCGGTAATAGCCAACTACACTATTCACCACATTTTTATTGACACAGGAAGCTCGGTCAACATAATATTCAAAAAGGCGTTCGATCAACTACAAATTGACCGCGCCGAGCTGCTGCCCATGACAACCCCCCTCTACGGGTTTACGGGCAATGAAGTACTACCGGTCGGACAAATCCGGCTGGCCATCTCACTGGGAGAAGAGCCGCTCAGGAGGACGCGGACAACGAACTTCGTGGTGGTAGACTCTCCCTCCTCATACAACGTCATTCTGGGACGACCGACGCTCAGTGAGTTCCGAGCGGCCGTCTCTATCTTCCACCAGAAGATCAAGTTCCCCGTCGAAGAAAAAGTGGGAGAAGTATGGGGAGATCAACTGGCAGCTCGGCGATGCTACGTAGAAATGGTCCGAGCAGAAGCAAATTCCTCTCGGAAGTCGCCACGGATCGAGGTGAATGCTATAACTGAAAAGCCTCCCTCTTTAGTTTATGAAGAAAAAGAGGAAGTGCAGATACACCCGACCCGATCGGAGGCCACGACATTCATCGCATCCGACCTGGAGGCGAATCAGAAAGAGGAGGTGATCCAATGTCTCCGGAGAAACCATGATGTCTTCGTTTGGTCGACACATGAGCTGCCCGAAATTTCACCAAGTATAGCGCAGCACGAGCTACACGTCCGACCGGACGCACGGCCAGTAAAGCAAAGAAAAAGGGATTTCAGCGCTGAGCAGAATTCCATCATCCGAGCGGAGGTGGAAAAACTCTTGGAGGCCGGCCATATACGCGAGGTCCAGTTCCCGAGCTGGCTGGCGAACGTGGTATTAGTCTCCAAGCCGGGCAACAAGTGGAGAGTATGCATAGATTTTCGGGATCTCAACAAAGCTTGCCCGAAAGACTTTTATCCTCTGCCCCGGATAGATCAGCTAGTGGACTCTACGGCCGACTGCGATTTAATATGTATGCTCGACGCTTACCAAGGCTATCATCAAGTGCCGCTCGCCCGTGAAGATCAAGAAAAAGTCAGCTTCGTGATGGCCGACGGCACCTATTGCTATAATGTGATGCCGTTCGGATTGAAGAATGCGGGAGCCACATATCAGCGCTTGATGAATAAGTATTCAGAGAGCAGATCGGGCGAAATCTGGAAGTGTACGTGGACGACATTCTCATCAAGTCCGTCCGATCGGTTGATCTCTTCAAAGACATGGAGGAAACCTTCCGAACGCTACGGAAATATGGAGTCAAGCTAAATCCCCAGAAGTGCCTGTTCGGAGCAAAAGGAGGACGTTTCTTAGGTTACATAGTGACCGAGCGGGGCATCGAAGCAAATCCCAGCAAGGTGAAAGCTCTACAAGACATGCTGCCTCCAAGAAATACAAGGGAGGTGCAGCATTTGACTGGTCGGATAACTGCTCTGTCGAGATTCATCTCCAAAACCGCCGACCGGAGCCTTCCTTTTTTCAAAATCTTGCGCAAGGCTACTAAGTTTCACTGGGATGAAGAATGTGATCGGGCGTTCGATGATTTGAAGGCATATCTGAACTCTCTCCCGGTATTAGCCAAGCCGACTGCGGGTGAGCCACTTTGTATGTACTTGTCTTCAACCGAGCGAGTAATCGGCTCGGCATTAGTGAGGGCGAGTGGAGAAGAGCCTGTGTATTTCCTTAGTCATATTTTAAAAGATGCTGAATCTCGCTACACTGGGCTCGAGAAGCTGGCTTTCTCTCTAGTCCTCGCCGCTCGGCGCCTTCGTCCATACTTCCTGGCGCATACCATCATTGTCAAAACCAATAGCCCGCTCGGACGTGTATTACTAAATCTAGAAGCGTCCGGGCGGCTCATCAAATGGACGACGGAGTTAAGTGAATTTGACATCCAGTACCAGCCCCGCTCGGCAATCAAAGCGCAGTTCTTGGCAGATTTTGTGACTGAGGTGCAGAATTCAGAGTCGGAAGCTATGTGGAAAATATTTGTGGACGGATCATCCACTCGGCTCGGAAGCGGGATTGGAATACTGTTGCTCTCTCCTCAAGAGGAAAAGATACACTTATCCGTCCGGCTGGATTATAAAGCTACAAACAATGAAGCAGAGTATTAGGCCCTCATAGCCGGCTTACAGGCAGCACGGCATGTGGGTGCCAGTCGGGTAACGCTTCATTCGGATTCCCAGTTGGTTGCTCAGCAGCTCTCTGGTACCTTCGAAATCAACAGTGCTCGGCTCAAGCTCTACGCTGAAGCCTTTGAGAAGCTTAAAGCCAATTTTAGAGAAGTCATTGTCCAGAAGATACCTAGAGCAGAAAATCAAGCGGCCCATGAGTTAGCCAAACTCGCGAGCTCAATAACGCCGATCGCCATTCAGCAACCAATTGAACAAGTATTGTTGGTGGCGCACGTCGACCGTATGGAAGACCTTACGTTTTCGAGCGACTGGAGGACACCCATCACGGAGTTTCTGCGCTCGGGCGCCACACCATCCGATCAGAATGAAGCCCAGCTGCTAAGGAGGAGAGCCGGTCGGTTCACACTCATCGGCGATCAGCTTTACAAGAAGGCTTTCTAACGCCCGCTGTTGAAATGCGTGAGCTCGGAGGACTCGGCTTACATCCTCCAAGAAGTACATCAAGGATCATGCGGAGGGCATCCGGGCAGACGATCGCTGGCTAAGAAGATCCTGTTGGCCGGGTAACAAGCAGACGCCGCTCGGACCGTGTCGACGTGCCTTTCGTGGCAGAAGTACCATAACTCCTACCACCGACCGGCAGAGGAAATGAAGGCATCAACAGTTTCATGTCCGTTCGATCAGTGGGAAATGGATATCGTTGGTCCATTTCCTATGGCGACCGGACAGCGGAAATTTCTGCTAGTGGCAGTCGATTATTTTTCCAAGTGGGTGGAGGCCGAGCCGCTAGCCAGGATCACCGAACAGATGGTCAAAAAGTTCATATGGCAGCACATCATCTGTCGGTTCGGCATCCCTCGCCGACTGATTTCCGACAACGGGCGGCAATTCACAGGAAAGTTGCTCGAAGATTGGTGCCAAAGCTATGGCATCGAGCAACACTTCACGTCCGTAGCATACCCCCAAAGCAATGGTCAAGCTGAAGTAGCTAATCGGGAAATTCTTCGTATTCTGCGTGCTCGGCTCGACCATTTGGGAGGAAGTTGGGTGGATGAAGTGCCGGGCGTCTTATGGGCCATCCGAACGACTCCAAAGGAAGGGACGGGCGTCACGCCTTTTCACCTGGTGTACGGCGGCGAAGCGGTCATTCTTGTTGAAGTCAGCGTCGAGTCCGTCCGGATCCAGAGCTATGATGATGGCAACGTCGAACGGAGGAACATGGAGTTGGATTTGGTCGACGAGGAGCGAGCCAAGGCGTCCGTTCGGCTGATGGCGTATCGGCAGCGGATGAAGCAAAACTACAACCGCCGCGTAATCCCCAGATCGTTCCAGGTCGGCGACCTTGTCTGGAAGAAAGTCAAGCCGGTCGACGACGTCGACAAGCTGGAAGCCCCCTGGACGGGCCCCTTCAAGGTTATCGAAAAGCTCCGCTCGGGCGCTTACTATTTGGAGGATGAAGACGGACGACAACTGGATCGGCCATGGAGCGCGAATCATCTCCAGCCTTATCGAGCTGGATGAGAGGTGCACCGATGTAACTCATTTTTGTGTATATGCTAGTCGCCTATGTCCTTGTAATGCAGGAAGCAAAAAGATAAAAACGCATTGAGCATTATCCGCCGAACGGCCTACTGCGTGAAGACCCCGTGCCGTTCGGCCGGGCGTATAATTATACGAGCCAAATGCTCGAAGGCAAAGACCCCGTGCCGTTCGGCATGGCATATAAATTACACGAGTCGAAGGCTCGATGGTAAAGACCCCGTACCGTTCGGGCGGGGTGTATATTATTCGAAGCAAGATCGAGGTCAAAGATCCCACGCCGTTCGACCGGGAGTATGTTAGCCGAGTCGGAGGCTCAATGACGAAGACCCCATGCCGTTCGGGAGTATATAAGAAAAATTAGCCTTAATAGGCCGTCGAGCTCCGACGTTAAATATCGAGAGACGAGCCGGCGTCTATAAACGTCCGAGCGGAAGACCGTCGAGCTCCGACGTTAAATATCGAGAGACGAGCCGGCGTCTATAAACGTCCGAGCGGAAGACCGTCGAGCTCCGACGTTAAATATCGAGAGACGAGCCGGCGTCTATAAACGTCCGAGCGGAAGACCGTCGAGCTCCGACGTTAAATATCGAGAGACGAGCCGGCGTCTATAAACGTCCGAGCGGAAGACCGTCGAGCTCCGACGTTAAATATCGAGAGACGAGCCGGCGTCTATAAACGTCCGAGCGGATAGCCATCCACGTGATACATTTCGGCGGTAAGAGCCGACCGACGACAGAGCCTGTTCTTTAAGGCCAACATACGGCCGAGCGGCTCGCTTAGCAAAAATATATGGAAAACCCCTTTGAGGTAAGGTGCAAAGCAAAAGATGGTTAATAGGAATTAAAGAGGTGAGCACGTGAACGAGTGACGTTCGCGCGCCGAGCGGCTACGCAGTCGCATGGCGAAAGACGTTTTTTGAAGACAATCGGCTTGAGTCCATGTTAGAGTATGAAGCCGAGCGTAGGAGTTTTAAAGGACACTTTAAACATGACGAAAGAAAAATCTCTTGCCAAAACAAAAGTTGCAGGAACGGAAAGATGATCTATTTACGCCAAACACTGGGCAAACAAAAGAAGTTACAGCAAAAATAAGTTTTGCCGAACGGCGAAGGTACAAAAAAGTTGATAAAAAACACTCCTCATGCGTCAAAATCAAAAAGAGCATCAGGAATGGTGCCCATCACGGTAGCCAGATCCTCTGGGGGGATGGTCAGCTCGGCGGGAAGGTGGCCTTTGGTCTTCAAGTAATCCAACGCCGCCTTAATCGCCTCTTCGAAAGTGAGGGAAATCTTGTCGGTGAACTTCTCTCCGAAGTCGTCCGAGCGGACAAATGCCTTCCTCACTTCGTCAGAGCGAGCCGACTCCCCCTCCTGATACTCTTTGAGCGCGGCTCGGGAAGCATCGTTGGCGGCACAGAGATCCTTCAAGTCTCCCTCAAATTTAAGAAGATCGGCCGAGCGGCTCTCCTTCTCGGTGGCCAGGAGGGCATCCAGATCCTTGATGCGTTGCTCTAGCCCTCTGATCTCCACCTTCATTAGGTCCATGCCGTCGATGACCTTGCGCTTCCGAGTGATGGCCGTCTTGATCTCTTTATCCCGTTGTTTGACCACAGTTTCAAGCCGAGCGACCTCGCTCGCCAGATCGGAAGCTCGTCTCCGTTCGGCTTCCAAAAGCTTTTTGCTTTTCTCCAAAGCAGCCGTGGATTGCCCTTGGTTTACCTCCGAAAGTTTGAGTTTTTTCATTTCTTCCTCCAGCTCAGCCAGTCGATTGCTGACTGCGATCTGCTCTACCCAACTCTGCGAATAAAGACAGTTAAGTTAAAAACTAAAATAAAAGATATCAGTAAAGCAGAAAGGCATACCCCGGTCGCTTGCTGTAGGTTACTGTCCCCTAGCTGACTGGGGGACATGAGCGTGACGCGTACGCGCGCGTCCTCCCAAACTTTGGCGAGCGGACCGGTGAGGGTGATATGCTGTTCGGGAACCGATGGCCGATCGGCGGCCAGTAAGTATTCCTCCGAGGGAAATTTGAGGACAGTTTTAATCACCCTCGGGCCGCTCGAGTCATCTTGAGACGCAGCAGCATGGCCAGAAGACTCGCCGATCGGGACCGGACGGTCGCCCAGTCGCCTAAGATGATGTAGAGTCTGAGAGGTGGAAGGTTGAGCCTCAGCGATGGTCGGCGGCAAGTCAAGCTAAGTCGGAGTGTGCTCCGAGGAGACCGCCTCAAAAACCACATGAGCATCATCGCTCTGCTCGGAAAGCTGCTCCCCTGGTGGAGGTTGTTGATCGGCTTGCTCTAGTCGACGGCGTTTACGAGTCACCAAATGTGCCTCGTCAGCCGATCGACCCTCCTCCTCGGCCTGGGCAGATGTTGTGATATTGGCCGCGGCCTCGTCAGTGGAGATGCGGGCGGCCGAAGCCTCGGGAGCAACTTGAGTTCCCTCGCTCCCTTCAGTTGTTGAGCTGGCCAGAACCAAACCCCGTTCGGCTGCCTCTTTGTCCTTCACCGCCTCAATATTGGCGGCTTTCAGCTTGAGCTTTTCGGTTGCCTTAGCACGCCACATAACTTCAGCTGCAGAAACAAAGAATAAATCAGTTAGAACAAAAGAAAAAGGGGAGATAAGAATCGCTTACTCATGCTACAAGGCAGATCGGCTTGGATGGGAGACAAGCCGAATATATACATTACTCCAGGAAGGAGCAACTTTTCGATATCGTAACGTTGGCCGACCAGCTGGTTGGTCGCATGAAGATACGCCGGATGGCTCTTGAATTTGCCAAGACCCGGTTGATTCGACACCGCCGTCTACCACTTCGTTCGGAAGGCCGGCCGTTCGGGAAGACGCATAAAAAAGAAATGCTCCTTCCAATGCTTATTGGAGCTCGACATGTTGGTAAATAGGATGAAACCTGACCTAGATTGAAATATGAAGGTCCCCCACTCGGATTGTTTTGGGTAGAAGAAATAGTGGAAGATTTGGGGGTCCAAGGGGATATCATTCAACTTGAAAAGGACTATCACCCCGCTCAGCAACCTAATCGAGTTCGGGACTAATTGGCCGAGCGGGAGGCGAAAGTGGTTGCATATTTGGATGATGAACGGATGTGGAGGAAAGCGCAGCCCGACCAAAAATTGATCACGGAAGAAGCAAATGGTGTCGGGCGGCGGATCATTAGGTCGATCGAAAGGACTAGCCACAACTATCTCATGGTCAGCCGGAACTTCATACGTTCGAATAAGACGCAGTGCGTCTTCTTCATCGAATCGGCTCTCCATAGTCGTATACCAGAGACCAGGAGCGCCGACTGTAGGCGTAGAAGTACTCGCCATGGTCGAAACAGAAGAGATATTGACAGAAAAACTAGAAGAAAATGCCGACAGAATGAAAAAGAAAGCAATACAAGAGGAGGGGAGTTGAAAAGGAAGGCTTACGGGTACGAAAAAGATCGAGGAAAGGAAGAAGATGGCAAGTGCACCAAACAGGCGAGGAATAAGGATCGCCGGAGCAGAAACAGTAGCAGGGAATAAGGATCGCTGGAGCAGAAACAGCAGCGGGGGGTCGGAGGTCGATGAAGAAGAAGGCGGCGGAGAGAGGGGGTCGCGAGATTTATATCGCCGCCCGAGAGCAGGCTCCACCGTCCGATCCAGGTCGTGAAGAATGAGGCCATCATCCGGCCGTTCATTTCAAACGGCGACCGTCCCATCAGAAGTGACGCCACCGCCATACACTGACAAAAATATGATCGCCACGTGTCAGCAGAATATAGGCCGCATTTAATGATCGCCCCTTACCGTGCGCAGCACACGTGATGGACAGTAGAGGAGAGGATGGGGCATGGATTCCAAGGGAATACAAGGCATGGGCAAAGTACCGCCGAACGGATGAGCATCCCTAAGCATGGCCGAGCGGATTAATGTATCGGTCGTTACTCTGTCAGATCGGCAGTCTAGTCAGTCGGACTTCACCTCCTTCGACTAGACTTGAGGGGGAGGCAAGTAATCTGGCGGTTAGAACATGGGACCCCCATTCTGAGGGGTCAATGCCACGCGGGAGTCAAAAGGCCAGGTGGCCGACCGGAGAAGGATGGCCCGACCTCCCGTCCGGCCGACCGGTGAATAGTCGATGGCAAAAGTCGCCCCGACAGAAGTCGGGGTTCCGACGCTCGATTGAACAGTAACGAAGGGCCGAGCGGACGTCATGATCGTCCGAAGGCAGTATAACATACTGCTAGTAGTCCCTACATAACATCTTACCGAAGATCTCCCCAGCATGCCGATGGAGAGAGAAGGCCGGACGTGAAGTAAGTGCCAGCCGGACGGACGCCCCGTCCCACCGGCCAGACGGACGACCCGTCCCGCCGGACGGACGGACGCCCCGGCCTGTGGTCGGTAAAGAAGGACGAACATCTTATGACAGCTGTCAAGTCCTATGGCTAGGCCATACTCCAAGTCTGATAACGAGGTGTTCTGTTGTCCCATCGAAGACGTGCTTGGACTGTAGCAGTATGGCGTCAGGTAAGCTTTCTGACAGATACATACCGAGGTATGGGCTACGGACACGTATGCGCCTCGGTGGACGTGCAGGAGCTCTTTCACCGCTCTATATAAAGAGCCTTATACTTCTCCGGAGATACGCGTTGGACACCTTTGGAGCCACTTTTTTCATTATTTGCTTGCCTGACTTGAGCGTCGGAGGGTCGCCGCCGGGAACCCCTTCCCGGCCCGACTTCTATGCAGGTTCGCCGGAGGTTCGTGCAACCAGTCGAAGATCCACGTCAGCCACCGGAGAGCGCCACGTGCCCAGCGTCCATTGATTCAGCATTCGGACAGGATCAAATATAATCTGGGGGCGGACTATGAAGGACACCTTTTTTTGGCACCACGACTAACTATTCTAATCAAGTTAAAATAATTTTAATGGAGTTTAAATATTTTTGATAACTTGATAAAAATATTTTAATATAATAACACTTGGTCCATGGTCCCTTAACATTGATCAAATCTCGACTACCTCACTTGGCTCAACCAATCGAGTCTCCACATTCTCACTATAAAGCATTGCTCATTGTTACGACCAAATATCATAGATGGTCAAGCCAACTGTCAACGAACGAGCTGACGTGCTTGCTCTCCAAAAATCGTCGATGATGAAGATGAGAGGGCCTGAAAAGCCCTTCAATAGTGTGTTAGAATGTCGCCGAGGAGAGATCCCGGCATGCCACTCTAAAGCTCAAGTTAATGTTTGCTTGAGGTATGAAATTGGAGGAGGAAGAAGAAAAGCAGGAGAGAGTTTGATGGAGCCCCAAGAGAGTGGTGAGAGTCTTTTTGCACTTACCTCCTCTAGGGTGTTATATAACCATCAGAAAAATATCTCCATGTCATCCGTTGCATTATCTTTTTTTTCATCCTCACATGAGCTAGTGAGGGAATTAGATCTGACAGCTGTTAGTCAAATCTTCATTCACTGAATGCCACTTGTTTGAAGTAGGGCAATAAGGAAACTAGATCTGACAATCATATAACTACTTCTCCATCCTCCCGGTGTCACTTGTTCTGGAATATTTGTAATGGTTGTCCGTATCTCCAAGGAGAAATAGTCTCATTATTGAGGCAATTTTGCTGCTTTCTTATAGACATGTGCTCTAGGCATTTTCAATGGGCCAACGTAGGGTGTGAGTATGATCTGACAATGAGAAATGACATCGATGTTGAGTGGCCTTGAGGATAGATGAAGTTGACGACTGAGGTTGAGACAAGGAAAATGTCAGGATATGAGACCAAGTCTTGGATGGACTTGGTGGCCGGGACTAAGTTGGGGATCGTGTCATTGTCTAAGATCGATTTTGAGATGGTGTCAGCACGTGTCTGAGGTTGAGTTTGGGATGGTGTTGATGGTTGAGGCCATGACCAGGACGATGTCGATGACTGAAGCTGAACCAAGTGCGATGCCGAGATCTCATACTGAGAAGTGGAAGATGTAAGTGACTAAGGCTAAGGGATTATGTCGGGATCTGAAGCCAAGGTAAGAGGGATGGCAATGACCGAAGTCAAGGGAGGATGTTGGGATCTGAGAGTAAGGCGTGGAGGAAGTCGACGACAGAGGAAGAGGAATGGATGATGTCGGGAATCTAAGGCTGAGTCGCGCATAGGGGATGTCGGTGACTGAAGCTGAGGGAGGATGCTGGGATTTGAGACTCAGACGTGGAGGATGTCGATGATAGAGAGTGAGGGATGGATGATGTTGGGATCCAAGGGTGAGACAAAATGAATGTCAGGTTCCAAAGCTAAAGTGGGGGTGAAGGCGGCGGTTGAAATAAAATCTTAGTAGCTATCTTGTCTCCTAACATGGTGTCAAAAAAACGAATACGTTCGCCCTCAGCATTCCGTCAATCTGTTCTAGGGCTAATACGGAGGAGGTAAATCACGAGCGGCTACTAGCCTTTGGAATAGTGACTAACACATAAAGGAAACATTTACTTCGACTATGCCGAGATTCGAATCCTAGATTTCATGATGGTAACACCTCATGCACTAGCCACTAGACCGTCACTAGGGGACTATCTTGTCTCGTAACAAATTCTAGGAATGAGTGCGCTGAATAGATTTGATTACATCTTTTATCTCATCTAGGCCGAATTTAATTTTGTTTAGATTACATTTAATCCATCTTGTCTACTTTAACTGATAGTTTAGTATGCCTTTTGACTGTTAAGACACATGAGGTTGAGGATTCCACCATTTCACTCGTGAAGAATCATAATTTAATATTTACAAGTATTTTGGTGAGGGAAAAAATTTAATTGATGCTAATTTCACCGCAACCAACATAAAAAGTAGGAGAAATGTCCATTTTTATCATTCATCCGTTCGAATAAAAAATATGTATTTAAAAACAAAAACAAATATATATTGCAAGGGTAAGACAAAAACTTAGCTTATGCGGGGCATAGCCGTGACTTTTTCTGCAATAAATCACCACAATTCACCGCAACTTGCGCACGCATTCATACAAATTCTATACACATCATTTTCTCCATCAGATTTCTTTAATTGGATTAAATGTATTCAAAATGCAGGTCCCCATGCACAGTCGTTGACTCTTCCTGCAATAATTCACTATAAAAAATGGAATTCTTAAATTCTTTTTTTTCTTGCTTTTAATTTACTGTATATATATATATATGGATCTTCTTGGAGCGATTGCACCGAGAAGATCACCAAGATCATTGATTACGATGAGCAGCAGAGTCGAAGCAGTGACGGAGTCGCCGTGGCTGGTGAGGCGAGCTTCGAGTGGGCAAATCAAGAGCTTCGCCGCACTCTCCAGCAGCCTCCTGCCGGCGTTCGGAGCAGGCCTCGACGGCAACTATCCCAGCCCCAAGAAATACGTCATTGCACCGTATGATCCTCGATACAGGTCCGTAATTCCGATTCCCTTCATCGATCGAAGTGCTTGGGATGCTTTCTTGATCTCTCTGTTTAGCAGGTGGTGGCAGATGTTCTTGATGGTGCTGGTGTTCTACTCCGCGTGGGCGTCGCCGTTCGAGCTGGCGTTCCAGCGGGTGGGCTTGGGGTCGCTCCTCGTCTTCGACCTCGTCGTCGACGTCTTCTTCGGGATCGACATCGCGGTATCCTTCTCCGTCGCCTACTTCGACAGCTCCACCTACTTGCTGGTGGACGACCGGAGGAAGATCGCCGGGAGGTACCTGACGTCGCCGGGGTTGGTCATGGACGTGGCCTCCACCGTGCCGTTCCAGATCATATACCGGATCCTCACCGGGAAAAAGAACGGCGGATCCGTCTTCGGCGTCGTCAGCCTGCTGCGCCTCTGGCGTCTCCGGCGAGCCAGCAAGCTGTTTGCCAGGTTTATTGAAAAATTTCCAGAAATTCCAAGAATTTCATACTTAAATTAGATGAAATTATGCAGATTGGAGAAAGATATCAGATTCAGCTACTTCTGGACGAGATATGTGAAGCTCATCTGCGTGACTCTGTTTGCGGTGCACTCGGCGGCCTGCGTCTACTTCTGGATGGCAACGCACCACCACAACAAGGAGGAAACCTGGATCGGCAAATTGATTCCGGACTTCGAGGAACGGAGTATCTGGATGGGCTACATCTACGCCGTCTACTGGTCCATCACCACCCTCACCACCGTCGGCTACGGCGACCTCCACGCCTGGAACACCGGCGAGAAGATCTTCACCATCTTCCTCATGCTCTTCAACATCGGCCTCACTGCCTACCTCATCGGCAACATGACCAACCTCATCGTCCACTCCGCCACCCGCACCTTCATCATGGTAATCATCAATCAACGACCGATCATAACTTGCAAAGATGGACTGAACTCAACTGATCATGACCGGTACTGTTTGTTCAGAGAGACACCATACATCAAATTTCACGATTCGCGAGCAAGCACCGGCTGCCGGACGGCATGCGAGAGCAGATGATGGCGCACCTGCAGCTCAAGTTCAAGACCATGGAACTGCAACAGGAAGAGGTGATCGCCGACCTGCCCAAAGCCATCAGATCGACCATCGCGCAGCACCTCTTCCAGCGCACAGTCGAAGCAACGTACCTCTTCAAAGGAGTCTCCAAAGAGTTCATAGTTCAGCTGGTGATCATCGAATTCGAACTACTTTTTCGGATCTTAATAAGTCACAGTTAATTCTATTCTTAACAGGTTTCTGAGCTGAAAGCAGAGTACTTTCCTCCAAAAATGGACATCATCATAGAAAACGAAATTCCAACCGATTTATACATCATTGTCTCTGGTGCAGTGGTATGTCTGAAACACCCCCCACTGTCCTAAACTAAACTCCTTCCTCTGATTTTCCTCTGTTTTTGCAGGATATCTTGACATCAAAGAATGGAACTGAAAAGGTAAGAACATAATTAAGCAAATTAACAAGTCTTTGATGGTGCTGACATGAGGTGAGTTGTAGTTTCTGACGGCACTAGGTCCTGCTGATGTTCTTGGAGAGATTGGGGTGATCTTCAACGTTCCACAGCCGTTTACGGTTCGTAGCAAGAGGCTCTGCCAAGTCGTCCGGATAAGCCATCGACACTTCATGCAGATCGCACAGCCATACAGTGCTGATGGGAAAATGGTGTTCTCCAATTTTATTCAGGTTCAGAAGCTGCAAAAAAAAAAAAAAAAACCTGTAATTCTTCAAGGACATGCTTCAGTACTTTTCCCTCTAAGCTTGGTTTGGGTTTCAGTTCCTCAAGGAACTCGGCAAAGACTTAGTTGAAGAAGTACCATTTGTGCCGGATGTGTTGAGCCAAGTGAACGCAGAGGTACTACATTAATCTCACAGTACCATTCCGAGAAGATCTGTCTTACAGTGACTGAAGCTTCTGATCATTTTCATGAAACTTTGAGTAGGATGAAGAACACCCGGAAGAAAGCGAAGAAGTTGAGCATACAATCTCCAATGACATGGATGCTGAAGGTATATATTTATCTTCCATGTGGTCAAATTATACATAAATAGGTTCTCACAAACTTATTTCTGAACTCGTGAGTCTCGTGTGCTGTAGCCAAGAGAGTGACAATTCATGGGCATCATCCTGATACAAGCAAGAGAGAAGAAACGGTTCTTGCAGGGAAACTCATTTTTCTTCCTGATTCAATCAAAAAGCTACTGGAAGTGGCAGGTATACAATAACTTTTATATATATATATATATCAGAGACAACTGAGATTCAAGAAGGTAATTGAGTAACTGCTAAATTTTTGTGTGCAGAGAGATCATTTGGGATGCAGGCAAGCAAAGTTTTGTCAGCTGATGGTGCTGAAATCGATGAGATATGCGCCATCAGGGACGATGATCACTTGTTCATATGCCGATGAGGAGAAAAGAACAAACACAAGCAGCATCGAAGTACCGCAATACTGAATCTTGTTTTGTGTTGTGATACAGTATGGCCGTATATACAATATGGTATATATAAATTTGATTAACAGGAGAAATTTGCCGGAGATAAAGTTGCAGAACTTGAATTATTGAATTTCAAATTCTGACTGATTCAGGTGGCGTTTGATTGAAGGATTTAAGAATGAGAAAATGGATTCATTTTCAAAATTTGTATTTAATTGATAGGAATGAAATTTAATCAAGATTTTAGAATGAAATCTAAAAAATTGGATATTGAAACTCACTTCTTTCCTTGAGTTTTGATAGGAATAGGAATAAAAATTAGGTTTTGGATAAAAATATCTTTAATATATTTATTCAATTTTCTTTCATTTTACTTTCTCTCTCCTTGTTCTCCCTCATCATTCGTTCTCTCTCCTCATTCTCTTATTATATTTTCTTTCTTAATATACTTTCTCTCTTCTCATTTTCTCTCATCACATATTTTCTACTATTTTCTCCATGTATTCTCTTCTATCGCACACCCTCTCCTTATTTTTTCTCTCTTCATTCTCTTCCATCACACTTTCTCTTTTATTACAATTTCTCTCCCATTACACACTTTCTCCTCATTTTTCATCACACTTTTTTTCTCATCACACTTTCTCTCTCCTTAATCTCTCCTACCATAATCTCTCTCTTCATTTTCTCTCATCACACTTTCCCTCTCTTTATTCTCTCTCATCACACACTCTCTCCTTATTTTCTCTCATTACACTTTTCCTCTTTTCATTCTCTCTCATCACACTCTCTCTCCTTATTTTCTCTCATCATACTTTCCCTCTTTTCATTTTTTCCATCACACTTTCTCTCTCAGCACATTTTCACTCTTATCATACTTTCTCTCTCTTTAATCTCTTCTCATTTTCTCTCATCACACTTTCCCTCTCTTCATTCTCTCTCATCACACATTCTCTCCTTATTTTCTCTCATCACACTTTCCGTCTTTTCATTCTCTCTCATCACACTCTCTCTCCTTATTTTCTTTCATCATTCTTTTCCTCTTTTCATTTTTTCCATCACACTTTCTCTCTTAGCATATTTTCTCTCTCATCATACTTTCTCTCTTCTCAATCTCTTCTCATTTTCTCTCATCATATTTTTCCTCTTTTCATTTTTCCCATCACACTTTCTCTCTCAGCATATTTTCTCTCTCATCGTACTTTTTTTCTCTCCTCAATCTCTCCTATCACATCATTTTCTTTCACCACACTTTTCCTTTCTTTATTTTTTCCCATAATACTTTCTCTCTCATCATTCTCTCCCTTCATATTTTTCTCTCATATTCAACTTTCTTTCATATCTATTTTTTTCTCTTATTTTTTTCTAAGGGTAAAAAAGAAAATTTAGGTTCATTCCGATTGAAAATATTCAACTAATTAAATATTATTTTTAAGAATAATACCCAAGCTCATACTTATTCTCATTCCATAATACTGTGATATCCATTCCCATTCTGATTCCTAGGAGTGAACCAAACGCCACTAGATTGAGTTGCCTTAGAGGGATAAGTTGCTATAAAAGTTGAGTTGCTGATTGAGTTAGTGGATAGAATTGTTGAGTGCTTGACCTAAAGTGTGATTAGCGATTGAAATTATCCATCGCAATTTTTGGGATCGCCAAGGCATTTTAGCAATAGAATTAAATTCCCATATGATGCGGCGATAAGGAGGGGCCCACCCTACAGGGGTTAGTTACTATGATGGAGGTTAAAGTTAGGGTGGTCAACGTTCAGGTATCATACGACCAAACGGATGATAATCGTATTGGCCGGTCGGACGATCAAGCCCCCGACCGGGAGAAGAAGTTTCCGGTCTGACCCCACCTTTGACTCGAGGAGGTGTGTCAAACAGCCGACGCTCAATGGAGTGGTGTTGGACACCAAAAGGAGGAGGGGACGAAATGCAGAATCCTGACCGAGCAGCTATATACCCTGCTCGGGTAAGCAACAGAACTCGGCGTGGGCGCAACAAAGTTATGGCCGAGCAGCTGCCTCGCTCGGCCCGACAACAGGATTTAGCACAAGCACAGTGGAGTTCCGACCGAGCGAACGCCGCACAGGTGCAGCGAAGTTCTGGTCGAGCAACTAACCCGCTCAGCCTAGTAATGGACCCACTGGGTTATCTCTTGACATCCTTTTGGGAGTTAGTGCCGCTGACACCAGACATGGTCGACAAGAAGATCGTACGACGGAAGCTTCCACTATCATATTAAAGATATGCTCAGCTTGTTAAAGTATTGTGTTAGAGATACTTTATTGACAAGCCTTTTCAAGGAAAACTTTAAGAAACGTGCTCGCTTGGGGAAGCGTGCACACGCACTACAAGAACTCTGTATAAAGGGGGGATCCAAGCATCGGCAGAGGTATGTGATATACACTATTTGTGCTACAGTGTTTATTCTTGTTGCTCCACCTTCTACATCATCGCCGGTGACTGACTTGAGCATTAGAAGGCCAACGTCGGGGCCCCTTCCCTGGCTCGGCATTGATGTTATTTGTTTTACAGGGCGGAGCGGAGTCTATAGGCGGTCAGCGGTACCTCCACATCCCCAGCTTTTCATCTCATCGACTTTTGGACAGGATCATATTGGCATCGTCTGTGGGAACTTAACTTGCATCCGAGTTGAGAAGATGGAGGATGTTGGATGACTCACTACTGTGACACTCACCAAGGAGGAGCATGACATGCTCGTGTAAGCCCGAGTGGCGAAGATGGTCGAGTAGCAGCGACAACAGACGTTAGTCGATCGACAAGCACCACAGTCTGCGACGTCGACAGCTGGAAGATGTGAGGGGCTAGAAGATCAAGCAGAACAAGTTTCTGTATGGGGGTAGAATAGGAGGCCGACCGACACAGTGAGAAGCGCCGCATGCGCCAATCCCCTTCCATCATGCCTTGTTCCAAACCCCCTCAGAAATAGGTCAGGCAAACCAGGAACGGGGATCATCTTCAGATGACGCTCTCGTTCGAGATGCACGAAAATGCAAGGCGCTCGGAAGGTACGCTTCACCTGAATGGATCAATCTGTAGTTCTCTCAGGAGATCTTGCGTGACCCTCTACCTAGGCACTATACCCCGCTAGCGATCGGGGAATACAGCGGAGTGATCGATCTAGATGATCATCTGGATAAGTTTGATAACGCAGCCATGCTGTACCAGTACACAGATGGGGTGAAGTGCCGAGTCTTTCTCACTACGCTCTTCAGATCGGCGCAGCGCTGGTTCAGAAGAATGCCAAACGGATCAATACGTAGTTTCAAGGACTTCCGAGCTTCATTCTTGCATCATCTTGCCAGCAACCTGTTGGTCCGGGTAGGCTGGCTGGAGAGGGTTGATTTTGTAACGCCCAAAAATTCTCAAATAAATTTTAGAAATATTCTATTATTTTTATGGAATTTTAGAATATTTTTATGGAATTTTTGAAGTAGCAGAAGTAGCAAAATTAAATAAAAACGTAAAATAGCCTAAGTGAGAATTGAACCCGCGACCTATTGGACCCTACAACTTATAGCATGACTTTAGTAACTAGGTGGCCCTAGCAGGGGTGTGCTGAAAGAAGAGGAGAGAAATTATATTTATGATTTAGTTGTGTCGTATTAATCACTTAATATAAATAGGGAATTTAAGTGATGATTTATTATTTTGATCGGCAACTTCTCTTCTCCCTCACCCTCACCCGCCGCCTCTCCCTCTTCCTCACCCTCTCGACACACCAAGCCCCAAGAGACCTAGGGTTCCATCCCTAGGGTCGTAGGAGCACCTTCCGACGACGACTCCGATACGAGGACGCTCCTCTCCGCGAGAAGAACGCGTAGACGCAAGAAGATCGCCGAAGAGATCTCCTTCTCCAGAAATCTAACGATCAGAATTGTAAGAAACCTAGCGCAGGAAGTAAGTAACCCCTCACCTGCAGTATACGTAGTTAATCATACGTTTATATGCTTTTAGTTCAGCCATATGCATGATTATTAGGTCGAGGAGAGTTAGAGCACATCAAGTGTTCGATAAAATGACTAGTACAGTTAAATGCTACCGTGGGCATTTTAATAGCTCAGTTAAATGTCATAGAAGCATTTTAAATAGCATGCTTAGTCTTGCTCCAGTTTATATGGGACTACGGTCCAATGGGTGGTCTCCCATAGTCGCCTCTAGGTTCAGATAACCTAGCTCTAGGTTCAGATAACCTAGTATGAGCAAGATAAGATAAATCAGCTTATGAATCAGTATTTTACTTTTTATCAGTGGCACTGTGCAGGACTTTTAGTTGTCCTTGGGTTGGACTCCCATAGTCGTCCCTAGGTTTAGATAACCTAGTAAACCCTAACAGATTCGGGACTAGCTACCTTGGGTTTAGTTAGGAATGCGCGCATAGCAAGTACAATTATCGGGCCCATCAGCAGCATGATTATTATTTTTATCTATTATAAAATAGTTTTCAAACTTCACAAATTAGCTATGTGAATGTAGTTCAGATTTAGCATTAGTCTAGCATCAGTTTAACTCAGCTTATATATCAGTTCAGTTCTTCTTATTGATATAACAAGATGGTTCTATAATTATTATTTGATTGCCATGATTTATATCTCAGTATGCCATGTTTTAGCAGTTCTCAGCATGAATACAAGCATATGTTTCAAAAGAGCATCATTTAAAAGCATGATTTCATTGAATGCATGTTTTGTGAGGTAGATGGTTCTTACTAAGCTCCCAAGCTTATAGTTTCATTTTTTCCTTGTACTGCAGATAAAGGTAAAGGGAAGATGGACTTGCAGAGGCTAGAGGGCAATGAGCCAAGATGTGTGTGAGAAGGAACTTGGAATAAAGACCCTTGGGAACTAGCAAGTTTAAAGGATTAGAACTCCTTATATTTTATTTTTCCGCACCTTTTGAATGTTTAAATTTTATGAATTGTGAAAGTATGCACTATGCTATGCCTAGACTTCTAGTTACCTTGATGTTAGTCGGTAAACTATGAATAATGACATGCTTAGTATTATTCCAATGTTTATTGATTGATACATTCGTGTTGTACACGAAATTACTGAAATGCAGCAGAAATCGTAGAAATCAGAGCTCCAATCGATCGACTGATCGATTGGAGAGTCCTCAATCGATCAACCGATCGATTGGGGAGTGATTTTCTACGTATAGAGAGTTGATGAATCGATCAGCTGATCGATTGACCATGGATCGATCAGCCGATCGATCGGGAAATAAATTCTGCGAACAAAGAGCTGCTGAATCGATCAGCTGATTGATTGGCTAGGCTGGATCGATTGGCCGATCGATTCAGAAAAGACTTCCGTGCACAGAAGCACGTTGGATCGATCAGTGGATCGATTGAACCCCTTCCAATCGATTGAATCTCAGCCTCGATCGATTGGGAAGTCTGATTTCAGCTCCTTGATCAAATGGAAAGTTTAGATTCCCTCCTTTAGCATATGTACAACAATGAAATGATATTTTGAACATGAATTCTAGATTTTATAGCAACTAGTAGAGATTTTAATTACTTTAGCTTTCCGTAAAAAATAGTTTAGCAAATGTAAGTAACCCCCGACCTTACAGTTTAGCCAGTAGAAGGCGGGTCGTTACAGAGTAGCTTGAAAAATAAATAAAGACCTTTCTCGTTCTTTCAACTCGGATTAAAACCAATAGCATAAAAAAAAAAACGAAAAACTGAAAGAAAAGAGACTCAGAATTTTACTTGGTTACAACCGGGGTAGTTGTTAATCCAAGACAATAACAACACTAAAAAATCTCCTTCGTGTAGGTGGAGAAGCCTCTTACAATCTTTGAACGCTCAGACTATTGCTAGGAAATAAATGCTTGAGTTCATTTTCTATTTCCTAGCTCCAGGGACCTTTTTATAGCTCCTGAAAATTCTATCCATAGCTCGAAGGTGCCTCCTAAGGGTTGGAGGGCACCTCCAGCGAGACGGCAGTGGATAAAACTTTATCCGCTGCCAACGACTATTTTGGCTAAGTTGAGGGTGCCTCCCATGCCTTATGGAGGGCACCCTCCATGCTTATGGAGGGTGCCCTCCACCTGAAGGTGGCGGAGGCGCTGGATTACTTCGGATACACCTTCAACACCTTGTTGAGGGCATCTCTAGCAGTGTTCTCCTGCTGCTCTAATCGCCTGGGTGATTGAGACCAACTGAAATAGGACTCATCCGAATCCAATTTTTGGTTTTCTCCTTGAGCAGGCTTCCGCTCTGGCTTCTCATCCCTCGAACGTCGCGTACGTTCTTCTCGTCCACCGGTTTACTCTTCTGTAGACCTCGCGTCCCTCGGACGCACCGAGCCTGTCGGCTCCCTTCCTGTGCCGTCCTTCTGGCTAGCTGCGTCTTTCGCTCGACTTCCTATGCTCATAAGCTCCTGCACACTTAGACACAGGGATCAAACCAAAACAGGACCTAACCTAACTTGATTGATCACATCAAAACAACCACGGGGTCCCAACACAGCCGACACTATCAGAAGACGAGCGTCAGCTTCTTTGTCCTAAAGCAGGGGCCCAAGGAAGTGCTCAAAGCATACATCAGACACTTTAACCAAGTAGCCATGGACATTCCATCAGTCTCTTCTGAGATGCTGATGAATGTCTTCACCCAGGGGCTCGTCGAAGGAGAGTTCTTCTGGCCACTCATTAGGAAGCCGACCAGGGACTTCGACCACATGCTCAAGAAGGCCACTGAATACATAAATATAGAAGAAACCCAAGCGGCAAGGAAAAAGGAAACGCCGATCAAACCCTCGGCAGCATTCGAGCGTCGACCGTTGAACAACCACCAACCGCCCAAAGGGCCAAGGGCAGAGGTAGCGCGATGACACCAAGAGGCCAGGACACATGCCATGCAACATGTGGCCTCCGGTCGTCATAAGACTGCAAAAAGCAAGGTATGGACTCTAATGTTCAGCTCTTTTCATCAGTCGACAATGCACAACACGCGTGACTGCTGCGATCTGACACCGATCGTTAGCTGTCTGGCTCCAAGAGGATACCGCCGCCAATCTCCGTTGCCCGATCGGAGCCATAGGCATAGATCCACGGGACGGCGCGAGGACGAAAGAAGGGCGCTCGAGTGACGTGATCAACAACACTAGCGGAGGGATAACACGGGTCCTTCTTGACTCCCTGCTGAGCAGAATAGACCCTCAGCTCGGGAAGAAGAAAACAGAAGCAATGCCGTCTGAGGAGAAATAGGCATGATCGCCGGGGGGGGGGGGCTGACCAGCGGCGACTCCAACAGAGCCAGGAAGTCGCATGCTCGCTGACTGGAAATCCATGCCGTGGGATGTAACAGGGAGAGGGCTGAAGGGCCCGAGATCAGCTTCGGTCCCAGAGATTTGGAGGGAGTGGAGAACCTTACGACGACGCGTTGATCATCCGAACAGTAATTGTCAATTATACTATTCACCGAACTTTTGTTGACACAGGAAGTTCGGTGAACATCATCTTCAAGAACGCGTTCGATCAATTGCAAATCGATCAAAGAGAGTTGCTACCTATGACAATCCCGCTCTACGATTTCACAGGCAATGAGGTATTGCTGCTCGGACAGGTCAAGCTGGCCATTTCTCTCGGAAAAGAGCCGTTGAGGAGAACCAGGACCTCAAACTTCATCGTGGTGGATACACCGTCGGCCTACAACGTCATCATGGGCCGACCGACCCTCAATGAATTCTGAGTAGTGGTGTCTACATACTTCCAAAATATCAAGTTCTCGGTGGATGATCGAGTGGAGAAGTCAAAGGCGACCAACTTGTCGCTTGGTGATGCTACGTCAAAATGATCAAGTCGGAAGCCAAGAACACTCGGAAGAATCCACGCCTGGAGGTAAACACAATCACTGAAAAACCTCCTACATTGGTATACAAAGAAAAGAAGAAGGTTCATATCCACCCAAGCAAGACGGAAGCAACCGCCTTTATTGTCACCGACCTGGAGGGGGAGAAGAAAGCAGAGTTGGTCTCCTGCCTCAGAAAAAATCACAATGTGTTCGTATGGTCGACACACGAGCTTCCTGGAATCTCACTGAACGTCGCTCAGCATGAGCTTCATGTCCGACCAGACGCTCAACCGGTAAAGCAAAGGAAAAGAGATTTCAGCACGGAGCAAAATTCGATCATTCGGGCGAAAATAGAAAAACTGCTGAAGGCCGACCATATAAGAGAAGTCCAATTCCTAGGCTGGCTCGCTAACGTCGTGCTAGTCTCCAAGCCGAGAAATAAATGGAGGGTTTGTATCGACTTTCATAACCCGAATAAGGCATGCCCAAAGAATTTCTATCCGCTACCTCAGATATACCAAATAGTGGAATCTACTATAGGCTGCGAGCTAATTTGCATGCTTGATTCTTATCAGGGCTATCATTAAGTGCCACTTGCTCGAGAAGATTAGAAGAAGGTCAGTTTTATCACTGTCGATGGAGCGTTCAACTTCAACGTCATGCCGTTCGGACTCAAGAACGTGGGCGCTACCTACCAGCGACTCATGAACAAGGTGTTTCGGAGGCAGATCGGTCGTAACATGGAGGTATATGTGGACGACATATTGATAAAATCTCTCCGTGCTACTGACCTATGTGCAGATATTGACAAGACCTGCCAAACTCTGAGGGCTTATGGGATAAAAGTGAATCTGAATAAATATCTGTTTGGCATGAAAAGTGGCCATTTCCTAGGTTACATTGTCACCGAGCAGGGCATCGAAGCCAATCCAAGAAAGTTTAAGGAGCTACAAGACATGCCACCACCTCGGAGCTTGAAGGAAGCCCAACGACTGATCGGTCGGATCATAGCACTATCCAGATTCATATCCAGGTCATTTGACCGGAGCTTGCCATTCTTTAAGGTGCTTCGCCAAGCAACAAAATTCCAGTGGGATGCCGAGTGTGATCAGGCGTTAAAAGAGCTCAAGGAGTATCTTAATTCTTTACCTTTATTGGCCAAGTCGATTATTGGTGAGCCGCTCTGGATCTATTTATCATCCAGCAAACATGTGGTTGGATCAACTTTAGTAAGGTAGAACGGTCAGGAACAACAATTTGTATACTTTTTAAGGTATATATTGAAGGATGCAGCATCTCGCTGCATCAGTCTGGAAAAATTAGCTTATGCATTGATACTCGCTGCTCGGAGGCTTCATCCATACTTTTTATCACACTCAATCATCGTGCTGACTAACAGGACCTTGGGGAGGGTCCTTCTCAACCCCGAGGCATTTGGGAGGATAATTAAATAGACGACCGAGCTAAGCGAATTTGACATAGAATATTAACCCCGAACGACAATCAAGGCCCAAGCCTTGGCTAATTTCGTCATAGAGATCCAGAATATCGAGCCGGAGGTAACTTGGAGAATATATGGGGATGGTTTGCTCACTCGGCAAGCTAGCGGGATCGGTATAATGTTAAGCTCACCACAAGAAGACCGTATGCACCTGCCCGTATGACTGGACTATAGAGCCACCAATAATGAAGTTGAGTATGAAGCATTGATAGCCGACTTACAGGCGACCCAGCATGTGGGAGCCATTAAAGTCCTCATCCACTGGATTCTTAGTTGGCTGCTCAGTAGCTATTAGGGACATTAGAGATAAACAATGCTCGGTTAAAGCTCTACGCGGAAGCTTTCGAGAAGCTGAAGGCTAACTTAAAGGAGGTCGTCATCCAGAAGATCTCTCGATCGGAGAACCAAACAGCAGATGAGTTGGCAAGATTAGCCAGCTCCTTGATGTCGATCACCATAGAGCATTCGATCGAGCAAGTCTCATTAGTGGCACATATCGACAGGACAGAAGGGATACACTACAAAAAAACAAGGGCTTTAGAACCGGTTTTTGGGACCTTCCGAAGCGTATTCTAACCGCTTCAAATAAATTTGAAGCGGTTCCTTTACTGACTCAATTTCATCCGCTCCTAGGATCTATTGTACCACAACAGCGACCGGTGGTGAAACAAGAATAACCGCTCCTAAAAGAATTATTCGAAGCGGTTATAAACTGCTCCAACAGGTAGTCACAGAAGCGGTTGTTTAACCGCTGGTGTTTCTAGTCTTTCGAAGTGGTTGATAACCGGACCTATAGACGTGCATCACATTCGATTTTCTAGCGCTGTGATTGCTTTGTTCTTGAGGCGGTTAACTAACGCTTCAAATTAATATATAGGAGCGGTTATTCAGAACTCTTGTACAAACATCTGAAGTTGTTGTAAACCGTTTGTACAACCATGAGCACTGCAGTACATTTTCCCTTCTAAGAGTGGTTGTTAACCGCTTCGGAAGTCATTTAAAAGAAACATTTTTAGAATTTTCTATTCCATTCTTACTGCACAAGCAACTCCACAATGAAAAAAAAACATGGTACATTTAAGAGAAATAACTAAAAAAACAAAACTGAATTGTCATTTACTAGGATATAAACCAAACAAAATCCAACAATCCACAAATGAGTATCTAAGTTTCAAGAAACATGAAATTCTAAAAACAAAAACATACTAATGATTACAAATGAAGGCATAAACTAAAATATATTTTTCCTTCAATATCTAATTATCAGATGAATCTTCTCGGGAGATAGCATTTTCTTTTAGATTTGATGTGGCATCCATGTGTTTCTGAATGATGTTTGCCATTACAATTGCCATCTGTAAAAATAAATCAAAATTAAAATTATAGATTTGAATAAGAAACCAACTTGTTAATTTGATATTATATAATATGTAAATACCTGTGTTGGTAACAATTCAGGTCCATTAGACCCTCCATCAGTTTCATGTATCATACTCTGCATAACACGTGTAAAACTTTCAAACTGATCTTTATTTGTCTCATTTGCTCAATTTTTGTTTGAAATTGTGCTTTTTGCGCCTCCATTTCTGCTCGCAACTGTGATTCACGCATCTCCATATCTTTGTTCATTTGTTCTTGCATTGCTTTGAATTTATCTGTGATATCCATAGTGGAGTGATAGTTTTGCCTATTGTAGAATGAGCTACGTTTACATTGTTTAGGGAAGACTTGGCTAGGCAGTGCTCCTGCTCCTAGACATCGAACTCGACCAGAATGCTCAATTCCGAATACATCACTGCATAAAATTTATAATTAATACATATACATTTTGTAATAGCCTTAACAAAAATGATATCAAATTTTTTAAAAAATATAACCGAAATGCATCCTCATGCACTTCTATTGCTTGTGTTCCCTTAGGCATGTCTTGTAGGCGAATTTGCACAGCCTCATCCAACAAATGCTAACAAACAAAACATCAATTGAATGAAAAATTTATTCAAAATCCATTTTAAAAAATTGCAACAAATTAGTACCTCATAGCGTATGGATTCAACATCAACTGGAGCACCTCCTTTCTTTTTACTTCTTCGACTCAAATGCATTATTTCGATGCGAGTCGGCTTCCTACCATTGTCTTTCAACTAATAGAAGAACAATAACACATAATGTGACAGCAGAAATTTTGCAAACAATAAACGTATATCAATCGTTAACAACATATCTATAAAGGTTAATTACATTCTATATTATTATAAATCTATATTTACAACACCATAGAAGCATATAACACTAGTTATTTATAACATCAAAGTTTAAACAACAAATAGGTAATATGAAACTTGTTGCAAATAAAAAAAAAGATTTGATACTTACGAATTTATCTTCCAAAGAAGCAATACTTATTCGTCCCTGTGCATGAGTTCCTTTTTTATTTTTTCTATTTTCTCGATTTATTTTTGAACTTTTATGAAAAAAAAGTTTAAGTTTTACTAGGAATATCCATAACTATATATAAAAAATTATCAATACTAGTGATTACCTCAGTAACCTTCCAGTGCTCACATAATCTTTCCCAGACTGCTATAGCCAGGCCATGAGGAATAGGACGAATGGACACAAGGTCCCTTAATGGGATATTCAAGTCATAAGACGTAGCTTTAACTTGGGTCCTCCATCGCCTCCATGCAACTCCCATCATTTGCATCACAAAATCTCGGTGTTGATCGGAGATTATGAATCGTGCCTATAAACATAAAATTAAATATGTTAATGTTTGAAACTCATGTGTGATATTAAGTATTTCTCAACTTACAATAACAAGTTTCCATGCCTCCTCCAACCGATGCTTTGGAATTTTTCGCCAGTCTAAATAATCAAGGGGCAACAAAACTCCATTCCGAGCTATTGTTCCCACATAATTTGCTAGTACTGGTTGTAAATCACCATAAGGCTGGTCTCTTTCATTAAATGTGACATGTAGCAAATCATCGTGATGCAATGCATGAACATCCTTCATTACAGTCCTCCCACGTCTATTCGGCTGCCTCTGCGAAGGCAACACTGCATCTTCGCTGGACAAATATATATGCAAAATATGATTGTTTTGTCATGCGTTAAACTTAATTAAATATATAAAAAAATATATTTTCAACCTTCCTCATGGAACTCCTCATCATGTTGTTGTGATGCTAGTGCATTATTTTGGGTTTCCGATGGTGAATGTAATATTGTGTCTTGTGATTCAACTTCATCGTCACGCCTATTATTTGATTCTTGTCCCCTAATCGCCTTCTGATATTTTTCGTCAACTTTTGAAGTCTTTTGTTTGTCATTTTTCATATATACCTGAGAATAATAATAATAATAATAATAATATAATAATAATAATAATAATAATAATAATAATAATAATAATAATAATAATAATAATAATGAAGATGGTAAAGATACATAACAAATAATTATAGAAAAAATAAACAAATAGACGATTGTAGAGATAAAGAAGACCCCAATTTGCACCAGTATGATAGATATATCTGATGTGGTGGAGTTCTTTAATTTAATTATATATTATATAGAAAAAGAACATGATCAACAGGTTGTTTGTTTCTATGAACATTGGTCATGAACTTGGATGGATAATAACACGTATGAAAATTTCTCTCCTAGGGAACAACTTCTACATTCCAATCTCAAAAGAAAAATATTTACAACCAAATAAAGAACAAACACAATATTAAAAGAATCACCGCTCATAATCCTTCACAACATAAAAGAAAATTTATGGAAGATTTACAAAAGTCCATTAGCTATCTGAACACCAAACTCGTTTAAAACATAATGTTAAGAGTATTTACCTCTAGAATCTGAAAACGAATTGTAACTTAGGGCAGAGCAGAGATTTTCTTTACACAAGACGGAAAAAATCGATTGTGAGGTAGATTTACTACACAGGCAGATTTTCTTAAAAAAAAAAAAAGCTTACAAGCGGGAATATCGAATACTAATGCGGGATTCTGAATAAGATGACACCGTTTCGTTTTTCCACGTTCTTTTAGGCAACAAATAAGAGCCTTTTCGTTTTCCAAAATCTCTTTTTAATTAAGGCATACCATTTTTAACTTTATAAAATATTAGATTATTAAATTAGATGTGAGAAAATATGGCAATAGTATATAGAGAATTTTAGCTATGATTCCAAAAATGGTAAATTATTGTACATGATTAAAAAAATAATATTTTATGATTTTGAAGAAATAATATGAAATTTACGAGATAGATATAAAAAATTAATATTAAAAGTAATTATATTTTCTCCATAGCACAAATCCTAATAAATCTTTTCAATTTTATAAGGATTCCATTTAGTTAAATAAAATCTCATCAATCCCCTGATCAAATACCAATTTAATTAATTAGTGGTCGTCTGAACTTAGTAGATGGTACAAAAAATCTGCAAAATAAATAAACTTGATAATAACGTGGTTTGCCCATGAATTGGTAAACTTAAAAAAACGATCGACTTGAAGAGTAAACCTTACCGAGTTTTATACTTAGTCAATTTTTTCATTCTAAATATCTGGTAGAATTTATTAATAATAACTAAAATGAGCTCATAAATTTATTAAGATTGGTAAAATTTATAGTAAACACTTGATAAAGTTTAAATCAACAATGAAAAGTAATTGAAACCCCTGCCCACGTGACAATAGTCATTTGTGTGGTGACACTTATATTCATATAAAAATTTGCACAAAAATAATAAATTGAAATTCACCCATGCACCTCAATAGGCTTCTCTTTCTCTTTGTGCTCCTTATTTCCCTACCTATTAGAAAACAAAATAAAACTAGTTAGTTGGATTCGTTTCCATTTTTCGCCTCTCTTCTCTCCCCGTAATATAATTGAAGATGAGTGAATGAATGATAGTCTAGTCATATTCATTAAAAAGGATATCTTTTCAACAATTGAAATATTACAGTGTTTTCAAAAGATAAAAAATCAAGATGCAATTATCTCAATTTTGGTATCAGATGACCACCTAATATGTCACCAAGTGTTAACCAATACTTTAATAAGTAATAGTTTAATAGTAATTTTGTAATTTATTAATTTAGTATTTTATCCTTTTATGATGTCAAATTAAATTTTTTATTATTAAATATATTTATTGTTGTAAAATAAAATTTGTTAGCTCTCGTTAAAAATTATCTCTGGATCCGCCCCTGTCGACCGATTGAAGTAATGAAATAGGTGAGTTGTTAATGTCTAAATAAACCTGTACTCTTCTATTTATATCTGCTTAAATAAAACCTATTATTTTTAGGAGTGGTTCCAACTACTTCAAAAGGATTCTTTTAGAAGCAAAATATAAAACCACATCTAAATGTGCTAAATAGAAGCGGTATATCATAACTGCTTCTACGGAAAATCTATTGCAGCGGAAAGTACGTAACCGCTTCTAAACCTTTACTCATTCGATACGGTTATTCAAACGCTTCAAAAAGACCGATTCAAAAACACCTATTTTTTGTAGTGGATAGCCCTCCCAAGTGACTGAGAATGACACTGATAGAGTTTCTCCGATCGAGAGTCACACTGGTCGATCAGGAGGAAGCCCGTCTACTGAAAAAGAGAGCTGGACAATTCACCCTTGTCATAGGTTAGTTGTATGAAAGAGCCTTCTCCAGGCCCCTGCTTAAATGTGTTAGGCCGAAAGATGTCAAGTACATCTTGAAGGAAGTACATCAGGGCTCTTGTGGAGGTTACCCGGGTGGTCGCTCGCTGGCCTGGAAGATACTCCTGGCCAAATATTTTTGGCCCACTCTTCAAGAGGACTCTGCTCGGACAGTAGGCACTTGCCTGTCTTACTAAAAATATCAAAATATTCTACACCGCCCGACCGAGCAGATAAAGACATTAACGGTGTCTTGCCCGTTCGACCAATAGGGCATGGGCATCGTTGGGCCATTCCCATGGCGACAGGTCACATCGCGGTGAACTACTTCTCGAAGTGGGTGGAAGCCGAGCCTCTCGCGAAAATAACCGAGCATATGGTTATTAAGTTCGTTTGGCAGAACATCATATGCTGGTTTGGCATCCCACGCCGGCTCGTATTAGATAATGGGAGACAATTCACCGGTCATAAGCTTAGAAAGTTATGCGAGGGTTATGGCATCCAGCAGGCCTTCACCTCTGTGACCTACCCTCAAAGCAACGGGCAAGCGGAAGTCGCCAACAGGAAAATCCTTAGAGGGTTACGGGCTCAGCTCGACCACACCAGAGGCAGCTGGGTTGACGAGCTCCCTAGTATGTTGTGGGCCCTTCGTACGACCCCAAAGGAGGGGACCAGCGTAACTCCTTTCCACTTAGTATATGGTGGCGAAGCAGTCGTCCCTGTAGAAGTTGGAGTGGAATTTGATCCGGTGCAATTCTACGATGAAGGAAACGTCAGACGAAGATTCATGGAGCTCAACTTTTTGGACGAGATGCGGGCTAAAGCAGCCATTCGGCTAATGGCGTACCGGCAGTGGATGAAGCAGAACTACAATCAGAGAGTGATCCCGAGGTCTTTCCAGATCGGCGATCTCGTGTGGAAGAAAGTAAAGCCGGTCAGCGATGTTGCCAATCTCGAAACCCCATGGGTGGGACCTTTTAAGGTCGTGCAGAGGCTCCGTTCAGGTGCCTACTACTTGGAGGATGAGAGCGGAAGGTAGCTTGATCGATCGTGGAGCACGGATCATCTCCAACCCTATAGGGCCAGGTGAGAGGTGCGCACGTGAACACATGTATTTGTATATTGCTTCATGGATGTAGGATAAATACAAATAAAAGCGAAGTACGCCACTTTTGAGCTGAGCCAACGGTCGAACGACAACCTTAAACCCCCCGTCTTCACCAATGGTCGAGCGGCAACCTTAAACCCTCGTCTTCACTAACGATCGAGCGGCGACCTTAAACCCTCGTCTTCACCAACGGTTGAGCAGCGACCTTAAACCCTCGTCTTCACCAACGGTTGAGTTGTAACCTTAAACCCTTATCTTCACCTACGGTTGAGCGACAACCTTAAACCCTTGTCTCGATAAGAGGTCAACCGTCAATCTTATAACTCAAGAACGATGAATGACCAACTATGAATATATATGTGCTACTCGCAATACGGTGACCATTCAGGATTATGCTGCTATCACTTCTCATCACCAAGTAGAAGGTCACAAAGCCACAATAAGCAACTTGCAATCTCGCTCAGGGTTTTATGCGGCAACACGTGAACAAAATACGAGTTAAATCGAAAGATGTCGAATGACTGCAAGGGGACGAACGAATAAGAAAAGATCATCGAACAGGCGATCATTCATTAATAGTTGGAATGAGGATTACAAATAGCTTGCATGAGGATTACAAATAAAAGGGTGAATACAAAATCACTCAAGCAAAGATCACTCTAGATAATCCAAGACACCATTGGGCAGTGATTCAGTTAGCTTGTCCCGACTGATGACCTTGCTCGATAGAGCAACAGGGATGTAGCCGCCTTCCCTGAGTTGGCCGAACGCCCATTCGATCGCCAGGTCAAACAGACGAAGTGCCCGGTTAGTGACCTTGTCATTAAAAATATCCGAGCGAATGTAGGCTTGCTTCATGAGTTCGAACCTACTCAACTCGGCTCTCGGATATGTATCTAGGGTTGCTCGGGAGGCCTGAAGTTCTTCCTTCAACTGGGCCAACTCTTCGTCCTTGGTGTCGAGCTGGGTCTTCGTTGAAGTCTGCTCAACCAACCGTCCATCCCTCTCGGCCTTCAGTGCGGCTTCAGCATCCTTCAAGTTTTGAGCCAATGTCTGAAACTCTTTATTCTTGTTCTCCAGATCTTCAATAGCCTGAAGTTTCCTAGTGTTGGCCAAATGTGTTCTGGCTTCAAAGGTATTAGCCTGTTTATTAAGCCGAGCTATTTGGGTGGCCTGCTTGGCGCTTTCTCCTTTCTCCACCTCTAGTAGCTCAGCGCCCTTAGCCAGATCGGTCATAGCTGAGCCATCTCAGTATTCATCTACTCCAGCCATTCCTGAGAAGTAGATGATTGGTTGCCCGGTGCCTTCAGTTGCTTAACATCTCGCTCCAAAAAATTAAGCCTTTGGCACATAGCCAAACTCTCTATCCAATACTACGAATAATCAGGAAAATATAAGCATCGATCGGAGATAAATTAATAAAATATAAGACTTATCCCAGTAGACATCTGGGTGTGGCTGTTCGCGAGCGCCCCCAGAGGCATGACCATTGCACGGGCTCAGGCGTCAGCTCATATCTGTGCGAGCGGCCCCTGAATAATTATTTGGTGCTCGGGGGCTCGGGCTTCAGTGCCATCTGACTCACATCATTCCTCGGTCGGAAGATGGAGAACCGCCGTTATGTGGCGCTGGCAGCTCGGGGCTGATTAGACTGAGGTCGCTTTACCGGACGGTCGAGACAAGAACGTCGAACGGATGCCAGACTTTTGAATTTTCTATGGTGGCGGCATGAAGGCAACTGGAGACGCACAAATGGTTCCCTGTGGCAGATCGGATAGTGATGGTGTCTGATCAGACGATAGAGGGGGAACAGTCGTCGGAGCTGGAGCTAGGGTCGAGGTTTCAACCCACTCGGTAGAAGGGCGCAGACCAGTTCTAGTGGGGGTCCTCACCACCGAGGAAGCGGATCGAGATGAAGTCTTCGCCTGGTGCCTCTTGCACCTTATCAGTGGTTCCCCAGATGAGGTCGAATCCGACGCCCTCTCAACTAGAATCATTAGCAGCCACTCGGAGGGAGGGTTCGATGCACCAACTGCTCCACCCCTGGGCATCCGGCTGGCTATACCTTTGCTCACTAAGGCTAGAGTCCCCTCGTTCTCGCCATGCGGGTCTTCTTGTGAGACGATCGACTGAAGACCGCGACTCTCTAGCTCGGCCACAGCCGCCATATAGATCTCAACATCCGCAAGCTTGGCCTTTTCGGCTAGGTGTGCACGCAGCATGATGTTAGCTACAAAAGAAGAAGAGAAATCAGTTAGAATCAAAGGAAGAAGTGAAGAAGCTGCATGCATACCTAGGCTGGACAGAATCCTTGTGCAGATCGGACTCAAGCCGAAAACGTAGAGGACACCCTCCAGCGACAACTTGTGGATGTCATATTTCTGACCGGCCAGCATTGAAGCTGCATCGAGGTAGTCCAATCGACTCTTGTACTTTTTAAGTGGAGGCTAACTCGCCACTTCGAGCTGCCAGTCGGTCGGGAAGTCTGGCCGCTTGGGAAGGCTAAAAAAAAAGTACTTCCTCCAATGCTTGTTGGAGGTTGACATTTTATCGAAGAAAACTAAGCCCACTCGGGCTTGGAAAAGGAAAGTCTCCAGCTCGGATAATTTGGGATGATAAAAATAATGAAAAGCCGGGGAGTGAGAGGAATGCTATGCAGGAGGAACAGAACCACTACTCCACACAGCAGCTGAAAGGAGTTCGACACTAGTTGATGAAGAGAGATGCAAAAATATTTACATACGACAGGAAAGAAGGTGTGGATTGGAAATCACAAATTGACGGTAAACAGATCCCTAAAGAAACAAAGACAACCGAGCGGAGCGGAGTCTATGGGCAGTCAGCGGGACCTCCACATCCCCAACTTTCCATCTCATTGACTTTCGGATAGGATCACCGTCGTTAAATTTAACGACGGATATTAATTTTTGTCTCTAAATTAGCAATGGAATTTAATTTCTGTCGCTAAATTTAGCGACGAAAACATTTAATAACTTGTTTAAACCTTGATAATAAAATCCTAGACATCCAACAACAATGCTAATATATTCACTACATGGATTGAAAATCAACATCATTTAACATTCAATATTATTGATTCCAATTCACAACTCTTTATTATTGAATTGAAAATTATACATCATTCAAAAATCAAGTGTATCCAGTGCTATAATCATCCATCATTGACAATCCATACATGAATACAAGTAAATCAGGACATGGACACTAAAACTTACAAAAATCATATTAAAAAGTTGATACATATTGTTCATATCCATTGCTAACACAAATGCAGTCTCCTCGACGAAATGATGTCTATCAAGATCATCAAGAAGAAAACTCTATGAGTTGGCAAAGAAAAATCACCAATCAAAGATAAAAAAAAAGAGAAAATGAAAATAGCAAAATCAAATTTCATTTAATCATGGCGACAACAAATATGATGTAACTGAAAGCATCATAGTAAACATAATCAATCCAATTTATTTCAATTAACATAAGAGATAATTTAAAACAATCAGGAATTTCCTTTGATGACAAACTATATGTTGGCAGGATTGTGAACAAACCATGATTTAGAAACATGAAGTTAATGTATATTTAATTAAGTATCAAATACAATTCTCTAACTAAAAGGAATTCAGTGTTCATTTAAATTTTTGAAGTCATCAATGATAGCTTTTATACTCATATTTCTAGCAATTTCTCTCTCAATATAGACCATTATGTGTCGGAGAGAAAAACATCCTCCATTTTGCTCCAAAGCTTTGTTTCACAATATTCATCAAAGAAAATGATCATTCTGAAGTAGGTGTAGAAACCAGAAGAGTAAGCACAAGTACGATCACTCTAAAAATAAGGTTGTATGTAACAGACTTGTTAGTCTTATTCAACCATTGATATAATTTTGAAATGGTTGAAAGATTTTTGTAGTCGAGCACTTTAACTACATTGTACTTGTAATGCTGCAATTACATCTCCAATTGCTCTTTTTCATCTTTTGTAAAATCTTAGGCATAAAACTTTTCAATTAATTTACATATATCCACAATTCTAAAAGACTTCACCACATTTTGAGGATTTAAGACATTACTAAGAATGAAAATTTTCATTGCATCATCACTAAAGTGACCATTAATTTCTTGCAACTGTGAATCTATCGAAGCATAAATAAGTTGTATCTGATAATGATGTTCAATAGTAAAATTGTCTTAATGAGCATAGGCTCAATCTCATATATTAATATATAGAGCATTGAAATCAGGAATGTCAATATTTCGAAATTTACAAAAAAATTTCACTTTGACAAGCAAATCATCCCACTTTTAACCTTCATCTATTGAAGTAAATTCTTAGTAGATAATTCAAGCTCCATTGCATTTATAATATCTTGAGACTTACTTTGTAAAGTCTGACAAATGATATCTGTGATTCCCATAATCTCTTTCATTAGATGCAAGATGAATACAAAATCAAAGGAAGTTATTTCATCATAAATAGATGTTGCATCTGCTCATTGAGAAGGAAGTCCATCAACAATAACCTTGAGCAATACCATGCACGATGCAATAAACATCTTAATTAGATCTTTCAATGATCTCAAATGAGAACTCCAACGTGTATCAACATCTCATTGTAAAGTACCTGTCTGATTAAGTTCATACCTTATCTCGAGTTCATTAATAGCAATCAAATATGCAATGTCATCTGCATGAGAACTCTTTAATTCATCATTACACTTACATGAAGAACCTGTAGGATCGTTGATGTGCTGGGGGGGGGGGGGGGAGGGAATAACACTCATTGCTTTTTTCACTCGTTTCGGAAAACTCAAAGTAACGTAGCAGAATAAAGAACAAGACAAAAGCAATGCTAACACAATTTTTTTTACTTGGTTCGAAGCCTGTGCTAACTCCAAGGCCCGTTATCGTTGATCGCTTTCGGTGGGCAATCACTAATAGTTCGTAAATCTTTTACAAGTAAGCAATTATAAGTACTGAAAAAATAAAGTATAGTGACAATAAGGAATTTGGAATTGGTTCGTCGATTTTTGGAGTAGCGTTAAAAAGAGCAGCAGTTGTTCATTTTTTGATCTCGAAAATTATATTGTTGAAGCAACTGGTCGAGCCCTCCTTAAATAGCCAAGCTAGGCCTAATCCAAATCCACTGATCTCGGGATCAGGTTTGACTCATTGCTGATCGGTCGATCGATCCCCGACCAATCGATCCCCTGGTTCGGTCGACCGATCCTACCTGAATCGGTCCGTCTTCCCGTCCAGATTCAGCTTTGGATGAGTCCTCATTCGGTCGACCGATCTCGCCGTTCGTTCGGTCGACTAAACAGTGGATATGCGATTCCCACATGTATCAACATAATCCTGGATCAGACTCTAAAGAATCGAGATCAACCTCTTCAGATTCTATATTTTTGTATCTTTTAGGAGTAATTTCAGATGGAAGATCATTCTTTTTCGATCTTGTCGATGGAGTTATAGGAGTAGCCGGATCAAATTCATTTGCTCTCTTCCTTTGAAAAAAATTATCAATCGTAATAGATTTTCTCATTTTATGTATATGAAACCTTTAACAATGGAAAACTCAGAATTATTTCAAAAAAGTGAATAATAATTAATAACAACAATATTAAACCAAATATTAAATCAGTGATAAAAAGTGAATAATAATAACAACATAAAAAAAATAAAAAGACCAAGTTTTTTTAATCATTTCATGATCATAAACTATTAAATCAGCAATTCCAACTTCAACTATTTAGTCACTTTAATTTCTAAAATAACAAGATTTGATTAAAATGTCTATAATTCATCATTAGGAGAAAGTAAACAGAATCAAGGAATCTAGAAAAAATGAGAAAAACAAACAAAATCAAGAAATCTAGTAATGTGAACTTTAGACTGTTCTATTCTTGAAAAAGAAGTTATAAATGATAAAATGAGGGTATAAATTTGTGCTAAGATAGTAAGCTTCAAAAATCATAATCATAGTGTGATAAATCCTATCTTCCCTTTAAAATGTAGTGTCATATGCTATATTTTAAAACAATAATAAAGATTATCAGGATGCAATTCTTGTTGCTATTGATTGTTAGCACTGATAATTAACAATCACCCACACATAGTGAAAGAAAGAAACAAGAAGAACTAGTGGAAGATGAATGTATAAGATCAAGAAGAAACTAGATCAAAGATTGAAAGGATTATCAATTTATCATGCGTGTACTATTGTACATTAGTACATGTTCATTGTTACATGAAGAACAATTATTGATATAATTTAAAATCTTATTGGCAGGATTTTTGCCCCTATGTCAGAATCAACAACCTTAGTTAAACAAAAAAGCAAAGTTCTACAGATAGAACTTAGAAGGATGATCGGGGAACTAGAAAGGAAAGGTAGGATAAAGAAACGAACATGGAAACACTAAAACTAAATTTTTTGTTCCCTTCTCAATTTTAAGGGTTTTAAAACCATAAGGAATAAGGATTAAGGAGAAGGGAAATTGCACCTTTCTCTCGAATCGGATTTGAGAACATTATCGTCATAGTTTCACACGAGACCTCTACACCGGAGCTATGGAGCGAGACAGCGAGTAGTCCCTATCGCTGTGTCGCAGCACCGCAGACTTGTTCGAAGTTTCAAACTTTGAAATCATACAGAATATAGGTATTATCCTTTCTCCTAAATTAGTTATAAATACTAATAATATTAGTATATTACTAATAAGGTTTACATGTGGACCCCCTCCCCCAAGTCCACATGTAAATCCGCCTCTGCCTAATTGAGTGCCAAGTTATTGAGTTACCGAGTGGGTTGAGATGCCAAGTGTTCGACTTGGCCGAGTATTGAGTGGGATGAGGTGTTGAATGCCTAAGATACCATATGTCAGGGTTGGCTGAGTACCTGAGTGACTTGAGTAGATCGAGTGTTACTGTCGAGGCCTGTGTTAAACACAATTTCTATAAAATATATTCGTCTTATCCAGTGGTGCTTAAAGGTTTTGTTAGACGTATGTTATCATGATTTACTGCTTCAACCATGTTTGCAATCAAACACTAATTGCATGTGATTATGCGTTCTTGAATTCTATTATCGGGAATCAAGAGTGATGAGTAGGATTCTGATGCATTCCACTTCAAAGGGTAATAACTTCTGACTTGGGACTTGGAATCAGGCTTTGCCAATGCTCATGCCTGTAGGATTTAAAGATCATTTGTTGTTGGGACATATAACTGTCAAGTTTTGGGCCCAAAAGTACCATTTGGGTTCTTTACTATTTTTAGGAACTTCTATTTTTATGGTATTTAGGATATTTTTGGTATGTCTGGTATTTATGAGTTGAGGATTGTTTATATAAGCACCCTATTTTGGTAATTTTTTTATGTTATGATTTTTTTTTGTAGGATTTATCTTTTCTTTATAAGATAGTAATTGAGGTATATATATGGATTTCTTTCCTTTTTGAGTCTTAGGATCTAGAGTCTATATAAACAATTATTTAGCTATTTGAAGATCTATCTATATTATTAACAAAGTTTTCTTTTTTTGACAAATGACTGGTTTTTCTTTGTTTTCTTTTAGTTCTTTTCTTGACTTCTCCTTAATTTCTCGCCCCTTCTCATTAGCCTATAGGACAATTGCTATCATGCTTGGTGTTAGATTCTTCTGGCTTATTTTTTTCATATCTCACACCTAAGGTAGAAGCCTCCTTTTATAGGCTCGATACCTCGACAATATTAAATGTCTTTTAAAGATTATTCATTGCCTTGGCCTACTCAGACTGAAACATGACCATCCATGATCAATAGTTAGCATTCATATAATTACAGGTTGGCTATTAACATTCAACCATTCGCATTATCTGTTACACACTTGAGTAAACACGAAAAATAGCTTGTGGTAAAACATGGACCGATTCAACATTTGATGTGCACGTGTCAATTGAGTTTAGTACAATCCAAGCCTTCGATTCACACCCCTCTATGGGCGCGTACATAAGGTCATCTTACCCATATATGTTCATAACATCAAAAGTTGTGATTCAATATAAACCACTCATATTGTTCCAAAAATCATAATGTAGGACTACGCTTGTGCACATTGGTAATGATAGAAAATCACAACACAAACAAAAAACACATATGAGTGAATTTGAAGCAACACGATGCCCTCGTGCCCTCATGGTGTGTGCTTGATTGAATTTGAAATGACTATGGCTCAAAATTTTGGAAGTGAAGCAAGTAAACGATAATTGGATGTAATAAAACGATACACATAAAGTATATATTCTCAAGGAATAACATTCCAATACTTTGGATCACTATGTATTTTCCTTTCCTCTAATGGTATATCTTCTTAATCCAGGAACATGAACATATGTAAGTAGTCAGTGTTAAAAATGTGAATAAAAAAGAGGTGGAAAGGAAGAGGAAAGAAGCTCCATTGTGAATAGGACTTTAGTTCTACATTGGGAGTTTAAAGGCATATTAGTTGGTTTATATTGATTTACATACATTGATGATGTGAACAAATGCATGGGAAAAAGCTCTCTCTCTCTCTCATGCGTGGGTGTGCATGGGGGTTGCAAATCTAGGGCTCATATTGTATTGAACCAAGTTAACTTGTATGAGAGCATGACCTACGTGCATCGAATGCCAGACCGGTGAGGAAAAAAATTTGTCTAAGTGAATGAACCAATGTTTTGTCAGATAAATCACTTTGTTGTTAATTTAAGTCTGTAATAGATGCATTAAATTAAACATTAATACAAAATCTATAAATAGTCGAGTGAAACATTAGTGTTTCAAAGCTCGGTGAGTAACGATCATTAAACATTGGCCATTGGTTTGAGTTCTTATATAAGAAGGCTACGATCACAGGCAAAGAGGAATACATAGGAAAAAATCTTCGCCTACGTTCTCCCCTCGCTCTTCTCTATTGTGCATTTCTTGCTCGACATCGTACCTGTGATAGTAGTTAGGTACTTCTCAGTTCACCGTGACCATCAGTGCTTGGTGTGTATCATGGTTAACTGTTATATCCTGGGAAATAGATGACCCGAGAAAAATATCGAAGCATAGCCAGAAATGAGACGAATATGTTTCAAGGAAACTATGTTCATCACAAGCCTCGAAATCTTCGACCGCTCAACCGCTTAGCACTTAGCCGCTCTATACTTAGCCACTTTGCACTCAACCACTCTACAGTTTACACTCATCACTTGGTAGAAACCAACCTCCACTGACAACCTTAGATTATCTGTTCAGATCATCTCGATAGATAAGTTGAATTTGATTTGATGTAATTTTAATTCGGATAATTCTCCCAAAATCTCTGGCAGATTGTCCAACAATCTTAAAACAGACTCAGTTTTGTTGAGATAGTTGCAAAATAAAGTGTTGAGGTGCAACAGACCCTAATGGCCCCCTCCATCCCAATTGGAACTATACTAATCAACCATGAGGAAAGGCCGAAGAATTTCGCTAGATTGAACTTCAAGAGGTCGTAGAAGAAGATTCTCTTCTACTTAACCATACTCAATCTGACTCGACTCTTGACTAAGAACCCTCCCAAGCATGCTGAGGATGTTGATATTTATACCATCAGTACAGTGGAGGCATGGACTCATTTTGAGTTCCTTAGCCGAAATTACATCCTCATTTGCCTTGCTGACTCGTTGTACGCAGTGTATAACATGAAGAGAATGACTAAAGAGTTGTGGGAGTCTTTGGGCAAGAAGTACAAGACAGAGGATGTAGGGGCCAAGAAATTCATTATGGGCCAATTCTTGGACTATAAGATGGTTGACTCCAAGATGGTGATCAACTAAGTCTAAGAGCTTTAGGTGATCTTGCACGAGATCCATCAGAAGGTATAGTTCTAAGTGAAACCTTCGGAGAGGAAATTATTGCTTACAGTATTGATCCACCATTGTCTCAGATTTGAACCCGCTAAGTTTAGTTCAGAGACCACAATACAGAAGTTGTCTATTTCTGGTCCCTTGTTCAGATTAGCCTCCTGCTTCTTCTTCGGCATTTTACACTTTGAAGACTTGTGACCTACTTGGCTACAGTTGAAGAACTTTCCAGAGAATTTCTTGTTTATACCTTTTCTGGGTCTTATCTTGGAAGTTTTAGGGTTCTTTTGTATCGAGTTTTAACTGTACCCAACCGCGTTGGCTTTCACAGTGACTTGAGAGAATAATTTCCTCTCCAAACTCTTGTTGTCTTTTTTAATTCAAAGTCTAACGACCATACATGTGTCCTACAACAACGAGCTGCTCCACAACTTTAAAGAAGTCAATGGAGATAAATTGTTCATGTGGAATTCAGCAACCTCGGACATCATGAGCCAAGGAAAAGAGGCACTGAAGTTAACCTCGAGCAAGGAGTTGACTCTTAACAATGTGCTGTATATTTCAGAGATTCGAAAGAATCTAGTGTCCATATTACTTCTGAGCAAGCATAACTTTCACATTATTTTTGAGTCGGACAGAGTTGTTTGGTCCAAAAATGGAATGTTTTTAGGAAAGGGGATGGGTTGTTTAAGCTCAATGTAATGACAATTATGCCTAAGGTTAATAAAATTACAAACTCTTCCACTTATATGCTAGAGTCTTTGTGTTTATAGTATGGAAGACAAGGACATGTTAACTACTATGTGTTGCATAGATTAATTAACATGCGAAACATACCTATATTCCCGAGTATCGGGCCACCAACAATTAAGCAAAGTATGAGGTACTAATAGTCGATTTGTAGGCAGCAAAGCATATGAGTGCTTCCCAAGTCTTGATCTACTCGGATTCTCAGTTAGTAGCTCAATAATTATTAGACAATTTCGAAATGAATAATGATCGATTAAGATTATATGTAGAAGCATTTGAGAAGTTAAAAGTAGGATTTCAAGAGGTGGTGCTACAGAATGTTTTTAGATCAAAAAATTAGTATGCAGATGAGTTAGCCAAGTTGGCTAGCTCTCTAAGACCATGAACTCTGGATAAATCGGTTAAGCAAACATTATAGATAGCCCATATTAAGCATAAGATGAAGTAGGAATACAAAGTGATTGGCAAGTGCCTCTGATCTCATTTCTCCAACAAGGAATTTTACCGGTCGATTGGGAGGAAGTGTGTATGATAAAGAAGTGGGTCGTTCGGTTCACATTGGTGGGAGATCACTTATACAAGAGAGCTTTTTCTCACCCTCTACTCAAGTGCATTGGATCAGACGATATATAGTATATTCTACAAGAGATTCATCAAGGTTTATGTGGAAGAAATCCAGACGGTCGGTCACTCGCTTGGAAGATTATACTAGCCAGGTATTTTTGGCCCACTGTATAGGTGGACTCAGTTAGTAGCAACTTGTTTATCATATCAAAAACACCAAAACATTCCTCATCAATCCATGAAACTATTGAAGACCTCAGTAGTCTCCTGCTCATTCGACCAATGGGGTATGGATATTGTAGAACCCTTCACAATGACATCTGGTTAGAGAAAATTCCTCCTAGTAGCTATGGATTATTTTTCCAAATGGGTGGAACCGAGGCACTAACCAAGATAACCGAGCAGCTTATCATCAGATTCCTATGGTAAAATATCATGTGTCAGTTCAGTATTCCTTATAAGCTGGTCTCTGATAATGGAAGATAATTTCAAGGATGAAAGATTCAGGAATGATACTCAAGTTATGACATTCTACAAGCTTTTATTTTCATGGCTTATCCTCAAAGCAACGCCCAAGCGGAAGTCACCTATAGGAAAATTATTAGTGTCACGCCCCAGAGGAATCCCTGTTCGAAGAAATTTCGGCAGCATCTCCCCTGTACGGTGGACAATCTAAAACTTTTCTACATCATCATATACATCAGCCACATGTGGCTGGAATAATAACAATAATAAATGAACAACAACACAGAAAACCACGCAGTTTATATAAATTTCAGCCTTTGGCTAACACAACCACGCAGTTTAATAATAATCAAACAGAACAATAGTACAATAACTCGAAAACAACCCTACTCAACTACACTCATAAAGCTCAAAACCGACGATAAAACCAACTTACCTCTTCTGCCATCTAGGCAGGCATGTAGTAAAAGCAAACCCAAATAAAAGTCATCCACAAGTAAAACAATCCATATAAGATCCAAAGTATCTAAAACATAACAAGTTCAAAACATAGTCTAGTAAAGAAGAAAACCAAAAGATCAATAAGTCCTCGTGGTCTGCAGGGGACTAGCAACTGGAACTCTCTCCTGACAGCATCAACCTGAAAATAATAACGGAGGCGGGGTGAGTCCAACGCTCAGCGGGTAACAACTGATATACATAGTAAGGAAGTAACATCTAGCACTAATCATGCGTACAGTCTCCTGATGAAATAAAGGTAAATGCAAATATGAAATGAACAGGAGAATACTGTACTAACCAGGACCTGGTACAAGGACAAAATATTCCGAGAGGTATAGAAATCCTGTATGCATGTCAAGCATGGGCATCCAACTAATATGCAGTAAATAAATGCAGCAAACACAATCACAAGAAATAAATGCATCAATGTGTATGATGCCAATGCAGTCATGGTCACTCCTGACGCCAGTCAGCCATCACACACCCAATGGTGGGACCGAGTGGGTAGGGCTGTGATAACCGTGCACTCTGCATCACTACTCCTGATGAGTGACCGAGTGGACGGGATGCTGTCGGAGTACACACATACTCCTACCCCAAATCATAAATGGGGAAGCGCAATGCTCTCATCTCCCGGTACACGATGACGGGGAGGAGTCTCGACGTGCTACCACGCTGCAATCACACTACCCATGAGCGGACCAACGGAGCACCGAACGAGCAAACTGACGTGCTACCACGCTGCGTCACGCTACCCATGAGCGTCAACAACGGAGCACCGAACAGTGATGAAACTTGCGATGTGCTCGACAATAATGGAGCAATCTATCACACAGCATGCAATCATGCGAATGGTGCTTGACACTAAGTATGGTAATATACTGAACCAAATCTATATACATATATGATGTGCACCATAATCAATAAATCATATCAAGGGTACACAGATCAGATAAGGTATCACACCTAGGTCCTGAACATGGTGAAGCATGGTTATAACACTACCCCTAATCATGTATAATCAGGTAAGCCATAACATGAGATGCAAAACAAGCAATCAACCAAGCATGTAACAGGTAGCGGGTAGTGACTAACCGAAACAAAATAATAAACATAATTTTTGCTATTTGTTAAATTCACTACTATGCATATCAAAGACATAAAGTCAAAAGTACCCACCTCCAATAGAAAAGGATCATATCCAAAACAGATCCCCCGTCAAGACACCGTCTTGAATCAATGTCCTGTAATAAATCGTACAGTTTAGCTAAGAAAATAGCTAAACCAAACTATTTTTCTTCAGGAACCCTAATTAAATTGAACTCAAAATCAATTAGGATTAGCTCCATTAACCCTAACCATTCTACTATTCGATTTCATTAAAACCTACACATGAATCCAAGTTAACAATTATTACTAACTCGACTAGGAATCCAATTACCAAAATATATCCAAGTCCTACACCTCACCTCAATTCAAGAACTCGGTCGAGGAAGGTGCTGCTGGACTAAAGGGCAACTGCTGGAAACTGTGGCCGGAGTCACTGCTGTCACAGTTTTGTTGTCGTCACTACTCAAGAACCATTGCTAGGCATCCTTCACAGTTAGACCATTCCTATAATGATATCAAAACGCAAACCTCTACGAATCTTGCACCCCAAAAGTAAACAGACTTACCCCAATCGACAGTTTACCTCTCTGGCGGAATTAGCACAGTGAAGAGAGGCGAGGCGTCGGCTGCGCCAGGAGGTGCTGAGGGGTTCTGGGCAATGCTGGCCGAACAACGGCGTCAATAGCAGTGGTGAGCGGAAGACGGCTAGGGCAAGAAGGGACGACAGCTGTGGCCCAAATCTAGGGCACAACACAGGAGGAAAGATGGCTCAGGGAGACTCAAGTGAGCAGTGGCAACAAACTAGGGCACGCGAGGAAGGGGGCGTCGCGGGAAGAGGAGAAGTGTCGGCACTGGAAAGGCGGCCGGCTGTCGGCTGTGGTGGCGGTGGCGCGTCGCTCAGCGAGGAGGAAGAGCACCCGGCGGTGCTGTCGGGTGGAGAAGGCGCAGAGAGGAGAGGGGTTCGGCTCGAGGAGGAAGAAGAAGAAGTGATCTACGGCGGGAGAGAAGTAGCGTCGGGTAGAAGGAATGAAGAGGAGGAGAACCGTCGAGCGGTTAGGGCACGGGTCGCGACAGGGGAGAAGGCTCGGCGCGCAAGGTTTCAGCGAAGAAGAAAACAGAAGAAAGAAAATAAAGGAAAATAAATAAGAAAAAGGAAAAAAAAGAATTTATAAAATAAGCAATTCCTCGCTTAAATGGGTAGCCTAAACAGGCTTTCCCGGAGCCCCATTTTTATCCCCGTAAACTCGTCCATACGGTCTCCAAAAAATTCCCAAAAATTTTCAAAAATTCCGAAAAATTCCCTTACTAATATTCGCCATTTTTTGGTATTTTACATTCTCCCCCACTAATAAAAATTTGATCCCCAAATTTTCGTTATCAACCATCCACAAGTACTAAATACAAGTAAAAAGTATAAATGTCGAATGGTAAATTAAATCACATACCTCAAGTGAAAAGATGGGGATATCGAGCTCGGATAGTATCCTCGAACTCCTAAGTAGCCTCCTCATCCGAATGATGCTGCCATCCGACTTTAACCAGCCGGATAGTCTTGTTCCGCAACTGACGCTCCTTCCGGTCCAAAATTCGTACCGGAACCTCCTCATAGGTGACGTCAGACTGAACCAGAACTGAGACATCTGTCAGCACATGTATCGGGTCAGGTACGTATCTCCTCAGCATAGATACGTGGAATACATCGTGGACGCCTGCCAGGGACGGTGGTAGTGCTAACCGGTAAGCTACCGCTCCGATCCTCTTCAAGATCTCGAAAGGGCCAATGTACCGCGGAGCTAGCTTACCTCTGAGGCCAAATCTCTTCACCCCTTTCGTGGGTGAAACTCGTAGGAAAACATGGTCGCCAATAGAGAACTCCAAGGGTCTGCGTCTCTGATCAGCATAACTCTTCTGACGGTCCTGCGCCTCTGACATCCTCCGTCTGATAATACGAACCAACTCTGCATCCTGTTGAGCTCTATGAGGTCCCAACATCTGGGCCTCTCTAACCTCATCCCAGAGGGTGGGTGTCCGACAAGGCCTACCATACAACGCCTCAAACGGTGCTATCTGGATAGCCAAATGAAAGTTGTTGTAGTAGGCGAACTCTACCAATGGCAAGTGGTCCTCCCAACTGCCTCCGAAATCCATAACACATGACCTCAACAGGTCCTCTAGAGTCTGAATAGTCCGCTCTGACTGTCCATCTGTTTGTGGATGGAAAGCTGTACTAAAACGGAGCTACGTGCCCAGGCCTGCTGCAGATTCTGCCAAAAACGAGACGTGAACCGTGGATCTCTATCTGAAATGATAGTCAAAGGAATACCATGTAATCTGATGATCTCCCGGCAATATAGATTTGCCAATCGATCCAAAGAATCAGTCCTCCGGATCGCTAAGAAGTGTGCGGATTTGGTTAATCGATCAACGATTACCCAAATCGCGTCATGGCCTCGGCAATTCCACCACAAAGTCCATAGTAATATGTTCCCATTTCCACTCGGGAATAGGAATCCGCTGAAGTAATCCGGCAGGTCTCTGATGCTCATCCTTCACCTGCTGACAAACAAGACATCTAGCTACGAAATCCGTGATGTGTTTCTTCATACCGTTACCGTTCCACCAGTAAGAACGCCTCAAATCTCGATACATACGGGTCCCTCCTGGGTGGATCGCAAATCGAGAGCGATAGGCCTCCTGAAGTAGCTCCTGTAAGACCGGATGAGACTGAGGTACGCATAATCTGCCTCGGAAGTATATAATACCCTCCTCGTCTCGTGTAAACTCGGTCTACTGCCCGGAAGCTATCTGACTGCTAATGAACTACAAATGCTGATCACCAGCCTGGGCCTCCCGGATCCTCGTCCTGATTGACGACTGAGCAACCATGGTAACAAGAATACCCTGCTCTGTCTGTCCCTGCTCCTCAAGGTCTAACTCAGAGAAACCCTGAACCAAGTCTGTAACTGAAACTCGGTGGCAAGCCAAAGTCGCTCTGGACTTCCTGCTGAGTGCATCGGCAACCACATTAGCTTTTCCCGGGTGGTAGCTAATGGTACAATCGTAATCCTTCAGGAACTCTATCCATCTCCTCTGTCGGAGATTAAGCTCCTTATGAGTGAAAATATATTTGAGACTCTTATGATCAGTGAGAATCTCAAATGTAATACCGTATAAATGATATTGCCAAAGCTTCAAAGCAAAGATGATGGCAGCTAACTCCAGATCATGAACTGGGTAGTTTTTCTCATGCTCTTTCAACTGACATGAAGCATAAGAGACTACTCTGCTGTGCTGCATCAGAACAGCGCCCAAACCCTGAAGAGATGCGTCGGTGTAAAGTACAAATCCATCCTCTCCAGAAGGAAAAACCAAAACTGGAGCCGACACTAATCTCCGCTTCAGCTCCTGAAAGCTGGTCTCGGAATCCTCGAACCACGTGAACTTCACGCCTTTCCTGGTAAGATGTGTCAGCGACATAGAAATACGTGAGAAACCCTCGACAAAACGTCGATAATAACCGGCTAGTCCCAGAAAACTGCGGATCTCCTGTACTGACTTCGGCTGCTCCCAACTGGTGACAGCCTCGATCTTCTGAGGATCAACTGAAATATTTCTGCTAGAGACCACATGTCCCAGAAAACCGACTGAGGATAGCCAGAATGCACACTTTCTGAACTTCGCATACAGCTGATGTCGTCGAAGAATCTCCAAAACTGTGCGAAGATGCTGTGTGTGCTCCTCCTCGGAATGCGAGTAGATCAATATGTCATCGATGAAAACGACAACGAACTGATCCAGGTACTCCAGAAAGATACGGTTCATCAAGTCCATAAACACCGCTAGAGCATTGGTAAGCCCAAATGGCATTACCAAGAACTCATAATGTCCGTATCTAGTACGGAAAGCTGTCTTCTGGATGTCAGAATCTCTGACTCTCAGTTGATGATAACCGGACCGCAGATCAATCTTAGAAAACACTGATGTACCTCTGAGCTGATCAAACAAATCCTCGATCCGTGGAAGGGGGTACTTATTTCTGACGATCACTACATTCAGCTGTCTGTAGTCAATACATAACCTCAGTGTACCATCCTTTTTCTTGACAAACAAGACTGGAGAACCCCATGGTGAAACACTAGGGCGAATAAATCCCCTATCTAAAAGCTCCTGGAGTTGAACCTTCAGCTCGTTCAACTCTTTTGGTGCCATACGATAAGGAACTTTCGATGCCGGTGCGGTCCCCGGAATCAGCTCAATAGCGAACTCGACTTGCCTTCTGGGAGGCAAACCTGGTAACTCCTCTGGGAATACATCCGGATACTCTTGGACTACCGGAACGTCGGAGAGCTGCGAACTACCGCTGTCCTCAGTACAACTCAAAGATAACAGAAAACCCTGACAGCCATGTGACAGCAGCTTCTGAGCCTGAATCGCCGAAATGATCGATATGCCGTCATCTCTGATGCCAGTGAAATCCCACGAGGGTTGGTTCGGAGGCTGGAATGTGACAACCCTCGTCTGACAATCAACTGTGGCATGATATGCTGACAAACAATCCATGCCAAGTATAATATCAAAATCGAGCATTTCCAATACTAAAAGATCCACCGTAAGTATTAGGTTGCCAAAATCTAACGGGCAATCTCTGACTTCTTGGGTGACGCCCAAAGTATCACCAGATGGTAGAGAGACAGTCAATCGCTGGGGTCTGCAAGTGGGTAATCTACCAATCTCCCGCATAAAAGTACGAGATATAAAAGAATGCGAGCTACCACTATCTATCAGTATATCTGCAGATAAGGCATAAATAGAAATCATACCGCGGAAAACGGATTCGTCGGCTCGCTGCGCATCCTCTCTGGTCATCGCATGAATACGCTCAGTCTCTGGCGGAGAAGGAGGTGGTAACGCTGCCAGCGGCTGCTGCGGCTGGGCAGAAGCCTGCCACTGAGGCGCTGCTGGATAATGTGCCAGAGAAGACTGAGAAGGCGGCGACTGATACTGTGCCAATGGCTGGGACTGAGTATGGTACTGGCTTAGAGGCTGAGGCTGCATCTGATACTGCCCCTGCGTCGGATAATAAGGTCCCGGAACAGAACTCTGGGGTGCTATGGAAGCACTGGAGTACTCCTGTCCAAGCATGCCAAATGCTGCTGCAGGTGAAGCTGTCCCCTGCTGATGATGTGAGGGATGGAATCTCCGCCCTCCTCGTCGAGACCCTGACTGACTGTGTTGTCCTCCCTGAGCAGTAACTCTGGGAGCAGTATGCTGAACCTTCAGCTAGCAATCTCGACTCTGGTGCCCAGGCAGTTTGCAATAAAAGCAAACTGACTGTCCCATAGTATAGGCTGTGGTGATGTGATCTCTGGACCCACATCCGAAACACCGAATGTTGCTGGCGGGTTGTTTCCGGTTCTGCTGTGGAGACCGGAAATGTCCAGAAGAAGACTGCCCTGATTTCTGAGGCCTACGAGATACCCCAGAAGTACCCTGATCTGACCGACTGCACCTGCTCTGCTGTGGTGTAGCCTGTGACTGTTGGATCTGTCCAGATGTCTGACTCGGCTGCTTCCTTTTCCTATCCGGAAAAACTCTCTGCTGAGCTGACTCAATAATGAGGGCTCTGTCCAACATCTTCGCATAAGACGTGATACCAAGACCGGCAAGTCTTAGTTGCAAATGTCCATCCAGCCCTTGAATGAACTGCTGCATACGTGAACTGTCCTCAGCAATTAGCTTTAGACAAAATCTGGCCAACCTGTCAAACTCTATATTATACTCTGTCACTGTCCGATTGTTCTGTCGCAGACTCAAAAAATCCTGCCGGCGAACCATCTGATAAGCTCGTGGAAAAAAATGGCTCTCAAAAGCCTCTTTGAATCTGGCCCAAGTGATGTTCTGCTCGCCGATGATGGAATGCTGAGTAATCCACCAGGTGTCGGCCGCGTCCCGTAAGTGAAAAGCAGCCAGCTCTGCTTTCTCCCACTTGGAGCAAGCCATATAGAAGAAGGTCCGCTCTATAGTCTCAATCCAAGATAGGGCCATACTCGGATCACGATCTCCTCGGAAGAGTGTGAATCGACTCTTCATCGACTCTGCCAACACTGGAATTCTGGCTCGTGCCGCAACAATGTCAGTGAGGTGTGTCGGAACAGCTGTCGGGACTGGCGGAACCACTGGAGCTAGTGCTACAGGTGGTACCGCTGCATAAATCGGAGGAGGTACTTCCGGTGCTGCTGGGTAAACTGGAGCATATGCCGTCGGTGGCACTGTAGGGTGAACATAGGTGGCGGCGACTGGAGGTACAGTAGGTAATGGTACCGGATGTGGAGCAGCCAGTATCCCTGATGCAGGTGCTGCTGGGTACACTGTATATACTGGGGGCACAGGTGCTGTTGGTGCCGGATACACGGTGGGTCCAGGTGGCGGTGGTGTCGGGTACACCGTAGGCTGCGCTGGAGCAGGTGTCGGGTATGCCAATGGTACCCCTGATGGTACAGTAAATACGGTAGGAGTGGATACCGTCGGTGTAGCCGAAGTAGGTACCTCTAAAGGAGCCATCGGGGTCTGAGAGCCCGACGCGCCCGCAGTACCCTGAGTCTGTCCCTGACTGACAGGCTCATCAACAGTAGGCATCTCTGGCATATCCAGAGATCCCGCGGTCCTCGTACGTGGTCGTCCAGCACCACGTCTCGCAGCAATACGTGTAGATCTCCTCATATCTATTAAATTATATCACAGATATTACTACAAGTATCAACAATTACCAAAATAATTTCATACCTAATTGTTGTCTGGAGATGTTCCGTCGCTGTCCAGTCCCCAAATTGATCTCAGAATTCCGTACGGGAAAATCACCGGAAATCCGTATAAATCCGAAACGAAAGTCCAAAACATATACGTAATGGAAAACCCGTGCAACCAAAATAACTACCCAGTTTGACTCGTAAACTAGGGCTAGCACAATATATCTAGAATACTAAAAGCAGGTATCACACCCTACTCTGATACCAATAAATTGGTATCAGATAAATCTCGAAAATCCAACACACGAAAATCAAACAAGTATCGCCAAACTTTGGCGCTCTGATACCATATAAATTGGTATCAGGTTATCCCAAATATCCAAAATATGAAAACAAATATCGTAAAACTTAAGCTCTGATACCACTAAATTGTCACGCCCTAGAGGAGTCCCTGTCCGAAGAAATTTCGGCAGCATCTCCCCTGTACGGTGGACAATCTGAAACTTTTCTATATCATCATATACATCAGCCACATGCGGCTGGAATAATAACAATAATAAATGAACAACAACACAGACAACCACGCAGTTTAAAATTTCAGCCTCTGGCTGACACAACCACGCAGTTTAATAATAATCAAACTGAATAGTAGTACAATGACTCGAAAATAACCCTACTCAACTACACTCATAAAGCTCAAAACGTATGATAAAACCAACTTACCTCTTCTGCCATCTAGGCAGGCATGTAGTAAAAGCAAACCCAAATAAAAGTCATCCACAAGTAAAACAATCCATACAAGATCCAAAGTATCCAAAACATAACAAGTTCAAAACATAGTCTAGTAAAGAAGAAAACCAAAAGATCAATAAGTCCTCGTGGTCTGCAGGGGACTAGCAACTGGAACTCTCTCCTGACAGCATCAACATGAAAATAATAACGGAGGCGGGGGTGAGTTTAACGCTCAGTGGGTAACAACTGATATACATAGTAAGGAAGTAACATCTAGCACTAATCATGCGTACAGTCTCCTGACGAAATAAAGGTAAATGCAAATCTAAAATGAACAGGAGAATACTGTACTAATCAGGACCTGGTACAAGGACAAAACAGTCCGAGAGGTATAGAAATCCTGTATGCATGTCAAGCATGGGCATCCAACCAATATGCAGCAAATAAATACAGCAAACACAATCACAAGAAATAAATGCATCAATGTGTATGATACCAATGCAGTCATGGTCACTCCTGACGCCAGTCAGCCATCACACACCCAATGGTGGGACCGAGTGGGTAGGGTTGTGACAACCGTGCACTCTGCATCACTACTCCTGATGAGTGACCGAGTGGACGGGATGCTGTCGGAGTACACACATACTCCTACCCCAAATCATAAATGGGGAAGCGCAATGCTCTCATCTCCCGGTACACGATGACGGGGAGGGGTCTCGACGTGCTACCACGCTGCAATCACACTACCCATGAGCGGACCAATGGAGCACCGAACGAGCAAACTGACGTGCTACCACGCTGCGTCACGTTACCCATGAGCGTCAACAACGGAGCACCGAACAGTGATGAAACTGGCGATGTGCTCGACAATAATGGAGCAATCTATCACACAGCATGCAATCACGCGAATGGTGCATGACACTAAGCATGGTAATATACTGAACCAAATCTATATACATATATGATGTGCACCATAATCAATAAATCATATCAAGGGTACACAGATCAGATAAGGTATCGCACCTAGCTCCTGAACATGGTGAAGCATGGTTATAACACTACCCCTAATCATGTATAATCAGGTAAGCCATAACATGAGATGCAAAACAAGCAATCAACCAAGCATGTAACAGGTAGTGGGTAGTGACTAACCAAAACAAAATAATAAACATAATTTTTGCTATTTGTTAAATTCACTACTATTCATATCAAAGACATAAAGTCAAAAGTACCCGCCTCCAATAGAAAAGGATCATATCCAAAACAGATCCCCCGTCAAGACACCATCTCGAATCAATGTCCTGTAATAAATCGTATAGTTTAGCTAAGTTTAATTATAACTAAAATAGCTAAACCAAACTATTTTTCTTTAGGAACCCTAATTAAATTGAACTCAAAATCAATTAGGATTAGGTCCATTAACCCTAACCATTCTACTATTCGATTTCATTAAAACCTACACATGAATCCAAGTTAACAATTATTGCTAACTCGACTAGGAATCCAATTACCAAAATATATCCAAGTCCTACACCTCACCTCAATTCAAGAACTCGGTCGAAGAAGGTGCTGCTGGACTAAAGGGCAACTGCTGGAAACTGTGGCCGGAGTCACTGCTGTCACAGTTTTGTTGTCGTCACTACTCAAGAACCATTGCTAGGCATCCTTCACAGTTAGATCATTCCCATAATGATATCAAAACGTAAACCTCTATGAATCTTGCACCCCAAAAGTAAACAGACTTACCCCAATCGGCAGTTTACCTCTCTGGCGGAATTGGCACAGTGAAGAGAGGCAAGGCGTCGGCTGCGCCAGGAGGTGCTGAGGGGTTCTGGGCAATGCTGGCCGAACAGCGGCGTCAATAGCAGTGGTGAGCGGAAGACGGCTAGGGCAAGAAGGGATGACAGCTGTGGCCCAAATCTAGGGCACAACACAAGAGGAAAGATGGCTCAGGGAGACTCAAGTGAGCAGTGGCAACAAACTAGGGCACGCGAGGAAGGGGGCGTCGCGGGAAGAGGAGAAGTGTCGGCACTGGAAAGGCGGCCAGCTGTCGGCTCTGGTGGCAGCGGCGCGTCGCTCAGCGAGGAGGAAGAGCACCCGGCGGTGCTGTCGGGTGGAGAAGGCGCAGAGAGGAGAGGAGTTCGGCTCGAGGAGGAAGAAGAAGAAGTGATCTGCGGCGGGAGAGAAGTAGCGTCGGGTAGAAGGAACGAAGAGGAGGAGAACCGCCGAGCGGTTAGGGCACGGGTCGCAACGGGGGAGAAGGCTCGGCGCGTAAGGTTTCAGCGAAGAAGAAAACAGAAGAAAGAAAATAAAGGAAAAGAAATAAGAAAAAGGAAAAAAAATTTATAAAATAAACAATTCCTCGCTTAAATGGGTAGCCTAAACAGGCTTTCCCGGAGCCCTATTTTTATCCCCATGAACTCATCCATACGTTCTCCGAAAAATTCCTTAAATTTTTTTAAAAATTTTGGAAAATTCCCCTACTAATATTCGCCATTTTTCTGTATTTTACAATTAGTGAACTCAAAACTAGGCTTGATCTGACGGAATGGGGAGACCTAGGACGCAGAAGATCATAACATAAGTGATTTAGCATATTTGGATTCCTATATATCCACTCATGTGGTACTTCATCATATGATTTATATAAGATCCATCTGTCTAGATATTATCATATACATCTAGAAAGTCATATAGAGGAAGTTGAATTGATGAATTACCTAGTGTGTTGTGGGTTTATCGCACTACGCCCCAAGAAGCCACGAGTACAACTCCTTGTTATCTGGTGTATGGTTGGAGAAGTAGTTGTACCGATGGAAGTTGGCATATAGTCCGATCAGAGGCAATTGTATGATGAGAATAATTTCAGTCGACGCCTTATGGAACTCAATCTTATAGACGAAATCAGAGATAAAGCAGTAATTCGACTAATGGCGTATTGGTAGCGATTGAATCAAAACTACAATTAAAGAGTTAGATTTTTTAGGTTGGTGATTTGGTCTAGAAGCGGATCAAGCCCATTGGCGATGTTAGTAAGTTAGAGCAACAATGGGGAGAACCATACAAAGTAGAGCAAAAGCTCACCTTAGGGTCCTATTATCTTAAAGATAAGGAAGGAAAAAAAACCTAAACCGGCCATGGAAAAAAAAACTCACCGGTAATTTTTGCAATTAGTATGGTTACGAAGGGGGGTCCTAAGGGAGTGGACCTAATGCAGCTGGTGCCAGAGCTAGATCAGTTTCCCCCTCTTTCTATCCCAAGATCTGCTGCATAGGAGACATCGCCCCTGTTGTCTAAGGTTCCATATGCAGAAGCTCTGAAGCTAGCATCGCCGCGGCGACGAAGAAAATTTTTAATGAAGTGGGGGAGGACTACAAACGAGCCACAACCTACAATAACAAACTTGCAATATTCTACACAGAGGAAGAGTTTTCTGGTATGTCTAATGCCTTTCTTTTTGCTCTTATTGGGAAATTTTTGGGGCCGAGACCAAATCAGGCGATGATTATTCAATCCTTCGTGAATCTGGGGCTGCCCAATTTCTACAATATTAGGTTTCTGAGATTTGGGTATGTGTTCATTCACCTATCATCAATTGAGAATATGGCTAGGATTTGGACTAGGGGGATTTAGTATATAGAGGGCATTCCTATGAGGATCTTTAAGTGGTCGCCAAAGTTCACCTGTGAGGTTGAATCCCCTATGGTTCCGATCTAGATCTAGCTCCCCGATCTTCCCATACATATGTTCTACAAAAAGGGGTTGTTTGCAGCTGTGAATATTGTTGGAAGGCCTCTGAAAGTTGATGAAGCTACGACGGATGACTCTAGGCTAACAACGACAAGAGTTTGTGTCGAGATCGATCTTGTGAAACCAAAGATTGAAGATTTCTGGATTGGTATTGGAGATGACAGGAGATTAGAAAAGGTGATCTATGAATGCCAACCTAAATACTGTCTACATTGCCAGCATTTAGGAAATTCAGTTGAGGAATGTTATGGTAATGATTATTATTGGAGCAATCTGAGTACCCTAGATTTTGATATTTGGGCAAAAGTTTAAGTTATGTTTATTGTTGTATTTGATATGTGATCTGACGGTAAGCATAGGAGGACCCGTATGGACAAGGGTCAATGACATGTGGAGGTCAATGTCAGAGGGGTCAACCTACGGTTTGGCCGATCGGAGAGGTCTCATGACCGCCCGGACAAGAGAAGTCTCATGGTCGCTCGACCAAGATCGCTCCAGGATTGGTGCGAAGACAGCTCGACCACGGGTCAGGCTTCCGACGCTCATAAGTTGCCAAGTACAGAGAAATTGCCGAGCCGAGCGGCCTGTCCGCTCGGCTGAACTGCAGCTCAACCAAGAAAGCGTTCTCGCTCGGTCTGGCATGCCTGCAAGCCCGAGCCTTATGGTGCCGATCGACTCTCCCGCTTGGCCCAAAACTGACAAGGCGCAGAGGGAGACAAAGAGAGCAGCTATGGATATCCTTCTCGAGATGTGTGTCACCGACAGACAGTATGGTTGGCGGTTGGATCGGACAGAGAATCGTACGGTGGAAGTTTCCACTGTCACGTCAGAGATATGCCCAAATGATTGTGGCATGGCGCCAGGCATGCTTTTCTGACACGAACATTTCAGGTATGCTTTGAGGAACCTACATGCTTTGGGATGCGTACACGCATCCTCCCGGGAGTCCTATATAAGGACCCCCATGCTTCGACGGAGGTATGCATTCTATATCACTGTAGCTACAGTTTTCATTCTCGTCATTCTGCCTCAATCTCTTCTCGCCGGAGTTGACTTGAGCGTCGGAGGGTCGTCGCCGGGAACCCCTTCCTGGCTCAGTTTTGTGCTTGTAGGTTCTTGCCGGAGGTTCACAGAAGTCGAAGGTCTCTGCGTCATCACCGGGAGCGCCACGCCCCCAGCGTTCATCGACTCAGCACTCGGATAGGATCAAATTGGCACCATATGTGGGAACGCACCTGAATCCGAGCCGAGAAGATGGAAGAAGCTGGACGCTAACTCATGGAGACGCTCTCTCCCGAGGAGCTCGACGCACTCATCCAAGCGCGAGCTGCGAAGATGGTCGAGCAACAGCAGAAGGCCCAAGCCGAGCGGATAACGCAGCAGGCCATCTCGGTTTCAGGTGGCCGAGCGGCATTGGAGGACCGATCGGAGCAGTACTCTACTTGGGCACAGAACAAGGGGCAGACTGGCACACCAGGAGATGCGTCGCCCGCCCCTATTCCGTTTCATCGGGCACTGTTCCAGACTCCGTCGGAGTTGGCCCTAGCCAACCAGGGATCATCCGATGAAGCGCCCGTGCGGGACGCCAGGAAGGAGAAGGCGCCGCGGGCTGAGTCATCCCCCGAGCAGGTCAATCACCAGTTCTTCGGGGCGATCTTACAAGACCCTCTCCCAAAGCATTACACTCCCATATCGATCGGAGAGTATAACAGTACAACCGACCTGGACGACCACCTCGGTAAGTTTGATAATGCCGCTACTCTCCATCAATACACCGACGGAGTCAAATGCAGAGTCTTCCTCACTACACTGTTTGATTCGGCACAACGCTGGTTCTGGAGGTTGCCGGACGAATCCATTCAGAGCTTCAGAGACTTCCGAGTGGCATTCCTTCATCACTTTGCCAGCAGCCGACGTTACCAGAAGACCAGCATCAGCCTCTTCTCCATGAAGCAAGGGCCAAGAGAAACTATCCGAGCCTACATCCAACGCTTCAACCAAGCAGCTATGGACATCCCCACGGTCTCATCCGAGACAATGATGCATGCTTTCACGCAAGATTTAGTTAACGGGGACTTCTTTCGCTCACTCATCAGGAAGCCGCCCCGCGACTACGACCACATGCTGAAAAAAGTAAATGAGTATATTAACGTGGAGGAAGCGTAGGCGGCTCGAAAGAAGGAAGCACAAGCCGAGCCTTTGGTTCTGACCGAGCGGAGACCACACACCAGCCAGCAACCACCAAGAGGACCACGTGCCGAGGGGATATGGCCACATCAAGACTCCAGGTCGCCCGTCGTTCAACACATTGCGGCCGAACGACCTAGGCAAAAAGGCAAGGTATGGATGCCCATGTTTTGCAGAATCCATCAATCATCCACTCACAACACTCGAGACTGTCGGAGTCTCCCCCTGGTAAGCCAACCTGAGCCAAGGAATTATCGCCGCCGATCACCTTCACTGGACCGGCGGCCTCATCATCAAAATACCGAACGACGAATGACCAAGAGTTCATCCGAGCAGCATTACCATCAGCAGCATCATCTGTTGGTTGCTACTCGGAAAACCTATAGGTTCCATTGTACAAAAATATTGTACAAAGGTCTGAACCTTTTCCTAGCTACCATGTGTTCTTTTAAATTAAATTTCGAATCGCCTGTGGAACTTAACACATTTGATCCAAAACTTAATCTATTTGTTCTTTTAGGTTTTGACTTGGATCTCCTGCGGAACTTAACACGTTCGACCCAAGTCACCTTAAGTTATTAATTCCATTAAATATTAATTTCCATAATTGGTTCCCAGTACTAACGTGGCGAGGCACATGACCTTCTTGGATATGGGAGCAACCACCACCGACTAGACAAAACCTTTTATAGAAAGCTAATATTTAATTTCCTAAAATAACTTTAGGTTAACCGAAAAGAGCAATCAAATCACAAGGAAAAATAAAATAAAAGAACACAACATCGAAAACTATATTCGAGATACTAGAATCATAAGCCTCTTGTATTTGGTATTATTTCCAAAAATAACTAGTATGATGCGGAAAAAAAATTACTAGTTATACCTTTTAGAAAAACCTCTTGATCTTCTACCGTATTCCTCTTCTAACCTCGGACGTTGTGTGGGCAATGATCTTCCGAGATGAGAAACCACCAACCACCTTCTTCTCCTCCTAGCTAGGTTCGGCCACAAAGAAGCTTTACCAAAGATGAAGAACAAAACACCAACCAAGCTCCAAGAGATGCAAGCTTTCTCTCCTTCTTCTTCTTCTTCTCCAAGTAGTATCCGGCCACCGCAAGAGCTCCAAGGGGAGAGAGAGGTTCGGCCACCACAAGAGGAAGAGAGGGAGAGGATGATGATGATGGCCGGCCACACCAAGGAACAAAAGAGGGAGAGAAATAATAGAGGTTGTATTTCATGAAGGCACCCTCACCCCTTCTTTTATATTCCTTGGCCTAGGCAAATTAGGAAATTTAATTACAATAAAATTTCCTTAATTTCCTTGACATGATTTAATTGAGAAAAATAAAATAAAATTTCTCCAATTAAATTCTAATGGTCGGCCATATCATGAAATCAAATTAGACAAGTTTCAATCAACAATTAAAATTCCCTAATTTGTTTCCGAAAATTTTAAAATTAAAATTTCTCTTCAAAATCTCTTCATGGTTGATAAAAAGGAATTTCCATAATTTTAATTTTACAACATGTGAATAATTTTTAAAGAGAATAAAATATCTCACCAATCTACAAATAAGGAAAGAGATCTAATCTCTTTCTTTAATCTTTTGTAGATCTTTTACAAGAGAGATAATTTAATTTTAATTCTCTTTAATAAATTATATCTTCCACATAATAAAAATTAAAATTAAAATTCTTTTTTTTTTAATTTAATTTGGCCGGCCCCTCTAGCTTGGATTCAAGCTAGGGCCGGCCACCCCAATTTATACCTAGGCCGACCCTAGCTTGGTTCCTAAGCTAGCTTGACCGGCCCCCTTTGGGTGGGTATAGAAGGTGGGTATAGGTGGGTATAGTACTCTATAAATAAGAGGCTACGATAGGGACCGAGAGGAGGAATTGGTTTTGGTCTCCCGATAAAATTAAGCATCCCGTGTTCGCCCCGAACACACAACTTAATTTTATCAATAATAATTCATTCCACTAGAGAACTATTATTGAACTACCGCACCAATCTCAAATTACATTTTTGGGCACCTTCTTATTATGAGTGTGTTAGTCTCCCTGTGTTTAAGATATCGAATGTCCACTAATTAAGTGAGTTACTGACAACTCATTTAATTAATATCTTAGTCCAAGAGTAGTACCACTCAACCTTATCGTCATGTCGGACTAAGTCCACCTGCAGGGTTTAACATAACAATCCTTATGAGCTCCTCTTGAGGACATTATCAACCTAGTATCTCTAGGACACAGTTTCCTTCTATAATCAATAACACACACTATAAGTGTTACCATTTCCCAACTTCTCGGGCTTATTGATTCATCGAACTAAATCTCACCCATTGATAGATTAAAGAAATAAATATTAAATATATGTGCTTGTTATTATATTAGGATTAAGAGCACACACTTCCATAATAACCGAGGTCTTTGTTTCTTTATAAAGTCAGTATAAAAGAAACGACCTCAAATGGTCCTACTCAATACACTCTAAGTGTACTAGTGTAATTATACAGTCAAGATAAACTGATACCTAATTACACTACGACCTTCTAATGGTTTGTTCCTTTCCATTTTGGTCGTGAGCTACTGTTTATAATTTATAAGGTACTGATAACATCATCTTCTGCATGTGACACCACATACTATGTTATCTACAGTATAAATTAATTGAACAACTACAACTAAATGTAGACAATTTGACCAAATATGATTCTTTATTCATAATGAATGTTTACAAAGCTTAGGCTTTCAGTATACACTCCAACAATCTCCCACTTATACTAATGACTAAGCTGCCATATCTTCTACCATACATCTGATTCCCATTCCCTCCACATGCCGATCGAAAGCTTTCGCCGGAAGGGCCTTAGTGAAAGGATCTGCCAGGTTATCTGCTGATGCAATCTTGGCGATGACAACTTCTCCTCGCTTCACAATATCTCGTATCAGGTGGTACTTGCGCTCTATATGTTTACTTGCCTTATGAGCTCGTGGTTCCTTCGAGTTTGCAACTGCACCGCTATTATCACAATAAATTGTGATGATTTTGGGCAAACCAGGAATCACATCTAAGTCCATTAGAAAGTTCCTGAGCCATACTGCTTCTTTAGCTGCCTCAGAGGCTGCTACATACTCAGCTTCCATGGTTGAGTCCGAAACGCATTTCTGCTTAACACTCCTCCATGAAATGACTCCACCTCCTAAAGTAAACACATAGCCTGATGTAGACTTACTGTTGTCCCTATCTGATTGGAAATCTGAATCCGTGTAACCCACAGGGAGCAAATCGTCTGCTTGGTAAACTAGCATATAATCTCTAGTCCTTCTCAGGTACTTTAATATATGCTTTACATGTTCGGTTTCTCGGGTTACGATATCGCTGTTCGCCATGACCACGAAACAAATATCAGGTCTCGTACATAGCATTGCATACATAAGGCTTCCTACAGCCGAGGCATAAGGAACTGCTTTCATGTCTTCTATCTCCTTTGATGTCTTAGGAGACATCTCTTTAGATAGAGCTATTCCATGCCTAAAAGGTAAGAAACCTTTCTTGGAATTCTGCATGCTAAAACGAGCAAGGATTGTATCTATATATGAAGCTTGGGACAGACACAACATTCTTTTCTTGCGATCCCTTATTACTTTGATCCCAAGAATGTGTGCACACTCTCCTAAGTCCTTCATATCAAATTGTTTGGACAACCATACCCTTACGTCTGATAATACCTTGACATTGTTGCCAATATCATCTACGTATAGTACAAGAAATACCACCACGTTTCCGTTACACTTTTTATATACACAAGACTCATCCGGACTTTGAATAAATCCATATGACTGGATTACTTCATTAAACCAGATGTTCCAAGATCTTGAAGCTTGCTTCAGTCCATAAATGGACCGATTGAGCTTGCACACTAGATGCTCTTTGTCTTTTTCAATGAACTCTTCTAGTTGCTTCATATGGATGTTCTCTTCAAGACTTCCATTAAGGAAAGCTGTCTTGACATCCATTTGCCAAATCTCATAATCCATATGAGCAGCAATGGATAAGAGTATCCGGATAGACTTAAGCATGGCTACCGGTGAAAAGGTTTTCTCATAATCGATTCCCTCTTTCTGAGTGTACCCTTTCGCAACAAGCCTAGCTTTGAAGGTTTCTACCTTCCCGTTTGTCCCTCTTTTCCTTTTGTAGATCCACTTACATCCAACGGCTTTTACACCATCAGGTGGTTCTACAAGCTCCCAGACCTTATTAGAGTACATAGACTCTATTTCAGAATTCATCGCCTTTTGCCAAGATGCTGCATCTATATCTTGGAGTGCTTCGTCATATGTTCGGGGATCAGGTTCATGTTTACCCGGGTTCAAGTTCGAAGACTCTCCCAAAAACATGAATCTTCCAGGCTGCCTCACAACCCTCCCACTACGACGAGGCACTGTCTGTGGTTGTGTATCATGTGTGACACGTGTTGCAGTCTCTTGTGGTACTTCATCTTGTACTGTTGGTACTAAAGTTGACGTGTCCTCTCTTAGTTCTTCTAAAACAACTTTACTACTAGGCTTGTGATCCATTATATAGTCTTCTTCTAAAAAATGGGCATTGGTGCTAACAATGACCTTCTGGTCTTTAGGACTATAAAATAAACCACCTTTCGTTCCTTTGGGATATCCTACAAACACACGAACTTCTGTACGGGATTCTAACTTATCAGCATCTGGTTTCAGCACATGTGCTGGACTACCCCAAATCCGAATATGTCTTAGACTGGGTTTTCGCCCATTCCACAATTCTATGGGAGTAGAAGAAACTGATTTAGAAGGTACTAAGTTCAGAACATACACTGCTGTTTCCAGAGCATATCCCCAAAATGAATTTGGTAATTCTGAATAACTCATCATCGATCTAACCATCTCCATAAGAGTCCTATTCCTTCGTTCTGCTACACCATTCTGTTGGGGTGTTCCAGGTGCAGACAATTGGGATTGAATCCCAGCCTCTGATAAGTAATTCCTAAACTCTCCTAAGAGGTATTCGCCACCATGATCTGACCGTAGTGTCTTGATACTTTTACCTAGTCGTTTCTCCACATCAGCCTTGTACTCATTGAACTTATCAATGCACTCAGACTTGCAGCGCATTAGGTAAATGTATCCATATCTTGAATAATCGTCTATGAAAGTGACAAAATATTCAAAACCTTCTCTTGCCTGGACAGACATAGGATCACACAAATCAGAGTGAACCAACTCTAACACTTCTTTGGCTCTATACCCCTTGGCCTTGAACGGCTTCTTGGTCATTTTACCTTCCAAGCAGGATTCACAAGTTGAAAAATTTTCCAACTCTAATGAACCCAAAAGTCCATCGGCTATAAGCCTTTGAATCCTACTTAAGTTAATATGACCAAGCCTTAGATGCCAAAGATATGCTTGGTTCATTTCCGAAGGTTCTTTTCTCTTATTAGAGTTAGAAGATGAGTTATAAATTTCCATATTTTGCTTTGTGGAAGAAATTGGATTTAAAGTATACAAATTGCCAACTAATGCACCAGAACAGATAATCACTTTATTTCTCTTAATAACTACATCGTTACTGAAAGAAACTGAATATCCATCTAAAAACAGTTTAGAAACTGAAATTAAATTCTTTCTAAAACTGGGTACATAAAGACAATTTCTTAAAACTAAAAGATAAGTAGACGTCTCCCACTGCAACAGCTGCCACCTTAGTAGCATTGCCCATGTAGACGGTAATTTCTCTTTCAGATAGTCGTCGGGTTTCCTGGAACCCCCGCAAGGAATTGCAGACATGATCAGTGGCTCCCGTATCTACACACCAGGTGCTGGTAGATAACACCGCTAAACATGTTTCTGTTGGTGCGGTTAGCACTAACGATTTAACCCAGGTTTTGATGAATGACAAATCAGGTTAAGTTAGTTTTTTTTTGTCTGACACTTTGATCGAGTGTGCAGGATAAGTCCAGACAGGTCGACGGGTTGACCGGATGTCTGGCACGAAGTCCAGCTAGGTCGACGGGCTGACCGGATAGCTGGCGAGAAGTCCAACAGGGTCGACGGGCTGACCGGACGCTTGGCGAGAAGTCCAGCTAGGTCGACGGGCTGACCGGATAGCTGGCGAGAAGTCCAAGCGGGTCGACGGGCTGACCGGACGCTTGGCAAAAAGTCCAGACGGGTCGAAGGGCTGACCGGACGTCTGGCAGGTAAGTGAGGTAAATCACTGGAGGGGAGTGACTGCGAGGACGCGTTCCCGGGAAGGGAATATTAGGCGTCGATCCGGCTTAGAACCATTTCGGATGTCTAAGTCGAGATCGTGACTAGATTCCGGTCTCGGAAAGACGGAATCTAAGTCATACTATTTTTGCTAATTCATACTCACTTTGCTTTTGCTAACAATCTGTGTTGCAGGGTAAATTTGCCTCCGGACTAACGTTTGTCTTGCAGGATGGATTCTGCGGGAAAACAGGGCCCGGGCGCCCGGAAGGGATCCGGGCGCCCGGGAGGGAAATTTCATCCTGATCGCGCGTCGCCACGTGGAGCTCACTGGTTGGACTTGCCACGTCTCACCAGGGCGCTCGGAGAGCATCCAGGGCGCCCCGAGCCTCATATAAAAGAAGGGTCAGAGGAGAGCTTCAGCACGACAATGAAAAGAAAAGTCTTCCACTGCTCTGCACTTCTGCAACGCTAACAAAGCTCCGACACTACGCTCCTTTCTTGTCTTTATTGTCGGTATTTGCTTTTCATTTTCATTAGCATTCATTGTACTGTTTTTTGTAATCATTATTTCGAACTGCTAGTGAATTGCCCAACGAAAGTACTCACGGAGTACGGGCCTTCGAGTAGGAGTCGTCACAGGCTCCGAACGAAGTAAAAACAACTGTGTTCATTTACTTTTCCGCTGCGCTTATACTTTGTATTTTCGAATCGATATTCACCCCCCCATCTATCGAATCTAATGGTCCAACAAGTGGTATCAGAGCAGGTACCGCTCTGATTTGGTGCAACCACCAGTCAGGCAAAGGGGGGACTTTTTGAAAGAAAAATTAGATACGCCTTTCGTTTTTTTCCTTCCAAAATTATTTTTGAAAATTACATCGCCATCTCTTCACCATTGCTTAGTATTGACAAGATATTACATTTTCAAAAATTTGAAATAATATTTTTTATTAATATTTTAATAATATTTTATTAGTTTTTTTTTCAAAAATAGTGAAATATTATTTTCTTTCAGCACTGCTAATCCAAGACCAAGTCTTGGGATCTTTTGTTTATTTCTTTGTGTGCAAGAAATTATGACTCTTCTAGAAGGACGGAACCCCTGCGAACCACCACCATACGATCATGAAGACTTCAACTACTGGAAGCGATTAATGGAATGCTTCTTAGGAAGCGTAGACATCGATTATATGTTAATTTTGAGGAAACCTTCTCAAAACTCGGAACTGAACAAAAAGGTAAGTAACATTATTTGTAATGTTTTACCTAACAATATTTTATGCAGATTAGAAAAGTACAAGAATGCATATGAGCTGTGGACCCAGTTGATCAAGCTTCACGAGACGCCGATGGAGCTAGAAGATCAAGTTAAAGTCAAATATGGGCTCGAGTCAAATCCAATGGAGAAGCCTACTGAATTAGGGGTTGCGCTCAAGGTGAGTAATATTTACCAAAATACCCCTGCTAATAGTAGCTTAAATAATCAGCATGATGATAAGTATGAAATTAGTCCAAGTATGATGCATGATAATCTAGATTTAAATGATTTAAATTCAAAATCACAAAATAATCTAGACTCTGATCAAGTCAATCAAGACTCTGATCAATTTGGCATCAACCTTGACTTGGTCAAACAGAACAATGACCAAATCAATTCAAATAATTTAATTAATTCAGAAAACTTAAAATTAGGTGAGCATTTAGACATAAATAAGTCAAACATTAAAATAAATTTGAATTTAAATGCTAAAAATGAGAAAATGGATAAAATCAATAAATCCCTTGATAAAATATTTAATAATCAAGATAAAATCAGTCTAGAAAATGCTATCCAAAACCAAGATAAGTTAATTAATAAAAAATTAAACTTTAAAGATAAAACTAATCTAATAAATTCAATTAACCATATCAATTTAAAAGGCAAAGAAAATATAAGGATAAAATCAAGTACTTTGATAAAATCAAAACGGAATTTAACAAACTTAAAATTTAATGTTAAAGATAACATATTAAACAAAAATAATCTAGAAATTTCAAAATTAACAATTAATAAAAAGCTAAAAGATAAACCGTTAAGAAAATATAATTCAAACAGTTTAGTTAATTCAAATTTAAAAATAAATAAAAACTTTAAAAATAAGCTATTAAAGAAAGATAATTCAATTAACTCAATAAAATTGAAATTGAAAGAAAATTCAAATATTAAAAACACTCTCTTAAAGAAAGATAATTTGACTAATTTAATTAATTCAAAATTAAAAACTTGAATTTAAATTATAAATTTTAACCAAAACTTAACTATAATAAACCCAGAACTAAAAACTAAATTAATGGCCAATAATTTAGGGGGAGGCTTCAGAATAGCTGGCACCTCCAAAACTAACCTACCCGAAAGGGTAACCCAAACCAACCTACCTGACAGGGTAATTAGGACTAGTTAAAGAGGGTTCAAGTTTACCTTGAAAAATGGTACTGGTGAAGTTTTGGATGATAGTACGTTAGGAAAGCTTAGTCTATGCATGTCTAGGAAGATATGGCTTCGACCTGGTGCATCTGGCTAAGTGGAACTGACCGAAGCTACCCTTAATGAATCCTAACCGGTTAGACCAAGGTTTAGTACTAAGCTCCGTGGATAGGACTATTCGGAAAACCTCGAAGGGTTGGTTACTTCTAATGATGTCCAGGTGACTCACCAAGCTTAGAAGTTTATCCGAAAAATGCCTATTTATTGAGACCAAAGCTAAACCTGAATCTAACACAAGTTAAACCAAACTCTGTAATTAAATCTACTTCATCTCACAAAATTATAGGATTCCCTGATTGATAATCTAGATCGGGTGAGATGAATAAGGATTAAATTAATTAATTTTCAAATCAAATTAAAATTAATTAAAATTAAATTTCAAATTTCAAATTGAATTTCAAATTAAAATTAAATTTCGAATTAATTAAAAATTAAATTTCGAATTAAAACTAAATTATTTTTTGAAAATTAAATTAACTTTAAAAATTATTTTAAAAATGAAATTAACTACAAAATTTATTTTAAAAATTCTTTTAAAAATTATTTTAAAACATTTTAAAAATTATTTAAAAAAAAAACTCTTTTAAAAGTCATTTTCAAAACTTTAAAAATTCTTTTAAAAACATTTTAAAAAACTCTTTTAAAAGTCATTTTCAAAACTTTAAAAATTCTTTTAAAAACATTTTAAAAACTATTTAAAAGTCATTCTAAAAACTTTAAAAATTATTTTAAAACATTTTAAAAATTATTTTAAAACATTTTAAAAATTATTTTTTTTAAAAAAAACTCTTTTAAAAGTCATTTTCAAAACTTTAAAAATTCTTTTAAAACATTTTAAAAATTATTTAAAAAAAAAACTCTTTTAAAAGTCATTTTCAAAACTTTAAAAATTCTTTTAAAACAATTTAAAAATTATTTTAAAAAAAAAACTCTTTTAAAAGTCATTTTCAAAACTTAAAAAATTCTTTTAAAAACATTTTAAAAACTATTTAAAAGTCATTTTCAAAACTTTAAAAATTCTTTTAAAACATTTTAAAAATTATTTTAAAAAAAAAACTCTTTTAAAAGTCATTTTCAAAACTTTAAAAATTCTTTTAAAACATTTTAAAAATTATTTAAAAAAAAACTCTTTAAAAAGTCATTTTCAAAACTTTAAAAATTCTTTTAAAAATTCTTTTAAAACAATTTAAAAATTATTTTAAAAACTCTTTTAAAAGTCATTTTCAAAACTTTAAAAAGTCTTTTAAAAATTCTTTTAAAACATTTTCAAAATTATTTTAAAAAAAACTCTTTTAAAACTCATTTTCAAAACTTTAAAAATTCTTTTAAAAACATTTTAAAAACTATTTAAAACTCATTTTCAAAACTTTAAAAATTCTTTTAAAAACATTTTAAAAATAGTTTTTAAAAACATTTTAAAAACTATTTAAAAGTCATTTTCAAAACTTTAAAAATTCTTTTAAAAACATTTTAAAAACTATTTAAAAGTCATTTTCAAAACTTTAAAAATTCTTTTAAAACATTTTAAAAATTATTAAAAAAATAAAACTCTTTTAAAAGTCAGTTTCAGAACTTTAAAAATTCTTTTAAAAAATTACTTTAAAAGCTCTCTTAAAAATCATTTTCAAAACTTTAAAAAATTCTTTTAAAAATCTTTCAAAAATTATTTTAAAAACTCTCTTAAAAATAATTTTCAAAACTTTAAAAATTCTTTTAAAAATTATTTTAAAACATTTTAAAAATTATTTAAAAAAAAAACTCTTTTAAAAATCTTTTAAAACCATTTAAAACTTCTTTTAAACCATTGTAATTTTTTTTAAAAGAAAATTATTCTTAAACTTTAAAAAGTATTATTTAGATTTTAAACTTTTTTCCTTAAACATTATTTTTCTTAAAATTATTTTAAAACTTAATTTAACCTAACTGAATATTAAAACTTAAATTAAAACTTAATATTGAAATTACAATTAAAATTTTAAAAAAATTTTTAACTTAAACTTAAAACTTAAACCTAAATTAATCACTAATATTAATTTAAATCTAAAATCAAAACTGAATTGAACGTATGTTAATTGTCATTAAATAATTATAAAAATTATTTTAAAATCCTTTTAAACACTATTTTAGAAATCCTATTAGAAATCCCTTAAAAATAATAATAATAATAATAATAATTCTTTTAAATCCATTTAAAACTTAAATTTAAGACTTAATATAACTTAGAATTAAAACTTTAAATTCATACCTAAGATAAAACTTAAAACTAAAATTTTGTCTTTAAACTTAATCAAGTAATTAATAAGCAAATAACTAATTCTTTAAATCTAACCTTATTTGAGAACTAAGCTTGATTTGATTAGAACCTAAGTTTAATCTTATTAAAAATATTAAAATTACTCTACGTCATTTTTCTTAATCAACCTTTAAAATATTAATTATTTTTATTAAAACATAATTAAAGTTTGACTTAAATTGAACCTTACTTAACCTTGTTTAATAACGAGTTTAACTTCAAATTACCACCAACTTTAAACTAAGTCAATCCAACTTAAAAGGAAGTAAATGAAAAGTTAAATTATAACTAACACCTTCATCAATTAATACAAAATTTAGATTATAGCAAAATTTAATCAATAAATTATTAATATTGATCAATTATTGAATTAATAACAACTTATCTTACTTAACATTACACTAAAGGTTAATTTATTTCAACTTAATCTAACATTAATTACGGTTAGTCAAATTTAAATGAACAATTTTATAAAGATAATTATACAATCGTCTAAAACACTTAGGTACGAAAATATGTTATGGTTGTAAAATTTTATATTAAGGGGAAGTAATAAATAAGGAGGATTAATAAATTAAAGGAGTATCAAATTAAGGGGGAGGTTTATTTTTTTAATTATCTCCTTAAGTGTTATTTTTTAATCTTCTCTTTAAAATCTCTCTAGAAAATTCTACCTCAATTTAAAAAAATATATATATCTACTTTGAATATTTTTAGCAAATATTTTCAAATTTTATGTCAGGTTCAGGGGGAGGAATTAATTAAAATTTTCCCTTTATATAAAATATTTTAAATTTTGTTTGAAAAAATGTTTTCTTAAAAATTTCTTAAACCTACTTTTGAAAACTAACTCTTATAAAACTAAGTAATTTTTAAGAATTGGGTTTTACTTTTTATTGAAAATTGATTTTGAAAATTAAATTTAACTTAGTTTTGAAAATTGTGGAAATTAGCTTTTTCAAAACTTAAGTTTACAAACTAAGCTTCTCAAAATCATTTTCCTTAATTTTGAAAATCAAAGTTTAAAAATTAATTTTCAAAATAAACTTGCTTAAAATTGTGAAATTTTTTTAAATCAACTCAAAATTGTTTGTTTTAAATCACAAACTTTTTATCCTTTTTACTTAGTCTTTGAAAACTCAACTTTTCAAGTATTTTAAACCATGGTTTTGAAACTAGTACTTTTGAACTTTAAAATTTTGATTTTTGAAAATTAGATTTAATTATTTTACTTTATCAAAATTAGTTCTACCAAACTCCTTTGAAAACTAAAAGTAAAGTTCAAAATCAATATTTGCAAACTGAAATTTGATTTGCAAAAACTCAGTGTTGAAAATTATGAAAGTTAGATTTTTCAAATTTAAATCATTGTCAAAACTTAAGTTTTAAATTAAATCGTTTACAAACTTAGTGTTGAAAAATAAATCAGTTTTTGGAAAAATAAATTTTTCAAACTTAGTTTTGGAATTTTGGTTTTTGAAAACTTATGTTTGAAAATGAAACTATCTAAACTTAGCTAGCTTTCTAAAAGCTAAAAGCTAATACTTTAAACAAATTTTCAAAAGCTTAAACTCCCCCAGATTAACTTGACATTTTTTTTGTCTGAAGTCTATAATTACGTAATCCATGCTTATTTTTGATGAATGCCAAAGGGGGAGGGTTAGGTGGTTAAGTTAGGTTAAGTTAGCTGAACCTAATTGAAAATTCAAACTAACTTAAAAACCACATAAATGCATGGTTCTTGCATATGTTTTCACTAACTTAACCAAGTTGTCATTCCATCAAAAAGGGGGAGATTGTTGGTGCGGTTAGCACTAACGATTTAACCCAGGTTTTGATGAATGACAAATCAGGTTAAGTTAGTTTGTTTTTGTCTGACACTTTGATCGAGTGTGCAGGATAAGTCCAGACAGGTCGACGGGCTGACCGGATGTCTGGCACGAAGTCCAGCTAGGTCGACGGGCTGACCGGATAGTTAGCGAGAAGTCCAAGCGGGTCGACGGGCTGACCGGACGCTTGGCAAGAAGTCCAGCTAGGTCGACGGGCTGACCGGATAGCTGGCGAGAAGTCCAAGCGGGTCGACGGGCTGACCGGACGCTTGGCAAAAAGCCCAGACGGGTCGAAGGGCTGACCGGACGTCTGGCAGGTAAGTGAGGTAAGTCACTGGAGGGGAGTGACTGCGAGGATGCGTTCCCGGGAAGGGAACATTAGGCGTCGATCCGGCTTAGAACCATTTCGGATGTCTAAGTCGAGATCGTGACTAGATTCCGGTCTCGGAATGACGGAATCTAAGTCATACTATTTTTGCTAATTCATACTCACTTTGCTTTTGCTAACAATCTGTGTTGCAGGGTAAATTTACCTCTGGACTAACGTTTGTCTTGCAGGACGGATTCTGCGGGAAAACAGGGCCCGGGCGCCCGGAAGGAATCCGGGCGCCCGGAAGGGATCCGGGCGCCCGGGAGGGAAATTTCATCCTGATCGCGCGTCGCCACGTGGAGCTCGCTGGTTGGACTTGCCACGTCTCACCAGGGCGCCCCGAGCCTCATATAAAAGAAGGGTCAGAGGAGAGCTTCAGCACGACAACGAAAAGAAAAGTCTTCCACTGCTCTGTACTTCTGCAACTCTAACAAAGCTCCGACACTATGCTCCTTTCTTGTCTTTATTGTCGGTATTTGCTTTTCATTTTCATTAGCATTCATTGTACTATTTTTTGTAATCATTATTTCGAACTGCTAGTGAATTGCCCAACGAAAGTACTCACGGAGTACGGGCCTTCGAGTAGGAGTCGTCACAGGCTCCAAACGAAGTAAAAACAACTGTGTTCATTTACTTTTCCGCTGCGCTTATACTTTGTATTTTCGAATCGATATTCACCCCCCCTCTATCGAATCTAACGGTCCAACAGTTTCAACAACTAGAGCATGAGATATACCTTTGTTTTGGTTCCTACGAGGACAGTCCGCCTTCCAATGTCCTGCCTGCTTGCAGATGAAGCACTTGCCCTTCGGCTTCTTCACTCCAGCTTTAAATCCCGTACTCTGAGACTTATTCACTTTTTTGCTGAACTGACTTGTTTCTTCTTCTTCTTTCCTCTCGGTTTAGAAGTAGAACCATTTTCAGCATAGTGAATTTGAGCATTGTGACGAAATAATCCTTCTGCTGCCTGAAGTTCTGTCAGTAGTTCCGCCAATGAATATACCCTTTTATTCATATTGTAATTCAGGCGGAATTGCTCAAAACTTCTAGGTAGTGTTTGGAGGATCATATCGATCTGGGTTTCCCCATCAATTTCTCCTCCAAGGATCTGTATCTCGTTCAGATAAGCCATCATCTTTAGGATATGATCCCTCACAGGAGTACCCTCTTGCATGGTGGCTGTCATTATCTTTCTCATGGCTTCTTGCCTAGAAGCCCTATCCTGATGACCAAAGAGTTCTTTGAGATTGTTCATAATATCATAAGCTGTCGGTAAATCTTGATGCTGATGTTGCAATACATTTGACATTGAAGCCAAAATGTAACACCGTGCCATCTCATCAGCTTTTACCCATTTCCTATGATATTCAATCTCCTCTTGGGTTGATTCACCAGTAGGTGCTTCAGGGCAAGCCTCAGTCAGTACAAATTTATAGCCCTCAGCAGTAAGAACAATGTCCAAGTTTCTTTTCCAATCTATGTAATTTGGTCCAGTAAATCTATTCTGTTGAAGTATGATGGACAGTGGGTTGAAAGTCATCCTAAGAATCACAAATAACTTTTGGTCAGAACTCTAAATTTAGAATAATATTGATTCCTCAAACAATACTATTTTAAATTAACCAACACCTCAAAACACCGTGAATTTTGTATGCCACGTTAGTGTGGACGTATACAAATTCAACATTTGTAAAAGGAGAGTTTTAACCCATTAATTTTATTATCTTGTCAACCTAAATTTTTGACAAATAAAATTAATAGTTGGTGTCTTTTGGTCACTCAAATAATAGCAGTGGCTCCGATGGGGAGGATACTATAAGATGTGTCTAAGTGTATACCATTATTTGACACTAAGTCCATTAATAAGATTATGCCCCTTCCGTTGGGGAATATCACACGCTCTTAATTAACTTCCTATAGTCATCCAAAAATGAAAGTCTATTATAGTGATCCACAAACAAGCTCATCCGTTATGGAGGAAGGCACTCAGAGCCAACGCGCAAGCTTATTTGCATCACTTACAAACCAGTAATGGAGACCATGGGATTTACTTAAAAATCCCTCTCCCACTTAGTTATTTATAAATGAGGAATTTTAACTATGCTAGCCTACTAAACATGTAAACTAACATACATACACAGCACAATATAAAAGCAATAAATAGAAAATCTAATTTTCAACTATTATGACTTTTATCTCTAGTTGTCCTCCGTGTGTTGTCATCCCAAGCTGCTGCCATATTTGGCCACTGCCACCAGGTTTAGCTGTCGCATCCATCTTGTTCCTAGTTCCGCTGCCCTCTGGTCCTTAGAAGGTTCCACGCTTTGCAAGATTCGATCCGTGACATAAATAGAATTTTACATTTTTGATCCTATATTCCATAAAAGGAATGTACATGTATCTAGATCAAAAATAAAATCCTAATAAAACTAAATACAGCTCCTGCTATATTTTTAATACAATCATGCACACACATATAAATGCCCTTGACATGTCCAAGGGTCCAATCAAACACATAATAACTAAAAGACATAATAGTTGGATCCTGCATCCACAAAGTTAGCACATCCTACTATTATCCTGCCTAAATTATGTATGTCATGTGCATAATTAAAACTAATACCAAATACACAGAGGTAAAACCCTAGCTCTGATACCAATTGTTGGTTGTTACTCGGAAAGCCTATAGGTTCCACTGTACAAAAATTTTGTACAAAGGTCTGAACCTTTTCCTAGCTACCATGTGTTCTTTTAAATTAAATTTTGGATCGCCTGCGGAACTTAACACGTTTGATCCAAAACTTAATCTATTTGTTCTTTTAGGTTTTGACTTGGATCTCCTGCGGAACTTAACACGTTCGACCCAAGTCACCTTAAGTTATTAATTCCATTAAATATTAATTTCCATAATTGGTTCCCAGTACTGACGTGGCGAGGCACATGGCCTTCTTGGATATGGGAGCAACCACCACCGACTAGACAAAACCTTTTATAGAAAGCTAATATTTAATTTCCTAAAATAACTTTAGGTTAACCGAAAAGAACAATCAAATCACAAGGAAAAATAAAACAAAAGAACACAACATCGAAAACCATATTCGAAATACTAGAATCATAAGCCTCTTGTATTTGGTATTATTTCCAAAAATAACTAGTATGATGCGGAAAGAAAAATTACTAGTTATACCTTTTAGAAAAACCTCTTGATCTTCTACCGTATTCCTCTTCTAACCTCGGACGTTGTGTGGACAACGATCTTCCGAGATGAGAAACCACCAACCACCTTCTTCTCCTCCTAGCTAGGTTCGACCACAAAGAAGCTTTACCAAAGATGAAGAACAAAACACCAACCAAGCTCCAAGAGATGCAAGCTTTCTCTCCTTCTTCTTCTTCTTCTTCTCCAAGTAGTATCCGGCCACCGCAAGAGCTCCAAGGGGAGAGAGAGGTTCGGCCACCACAAGAGGAAGAGAGGGAGAGGATGATGATGATGGCCGGCCACACCAAGGAACAAAAGAGGGAGAGAAATAATAGAGGTTGTATTTCATGAAGGCACCCTCGCCCCTTCTTTTATATTCCTTGGCCTAGGCAAATTAGGAAATTTAATTACAATAAAATTTCCTTAATTCGTTGACATGATTTAATTGAGAAAAATAAAATAAAATTTTCCCAATTAAATTCTAATGGCCGGCCATATCATGAAATCAAATTAGACAAGTTTCAATCAACAATTAAAACTTCCTAATTTGTTTCCGGAAATTTTAAAATTAAAATTTCTCTTCAAAATGTCTTCATGGTTGATAAAAAGGAATTTCCATAATTTTAATTTTACAACATGTGAATAATTTTTAAAGAGAAAATAAAATATCTCACCAATCTACAAATAAGGAAAGAGATCTAATCTCTTTCTTTAATCTTTTGTAGATCTTTTACAAGAGAGATAATTTAATTTTAATTCTCTTTAATAAATTATATCTTCCACATAATAAAAATTAAAATTAAAATTCCTTTTTTTTTAAATTTAATTTAGCCGGCCCCTCTAGCTTGGATTCAAGCTAGGGCCGGTCACCCCAATTTATACCTAGGCCGGCCCTAGCTTGGTTCCCAAGCTAGCTTGGCCGGCCCCCTTTGGGTGGGTATAGAAGGTGGGTATAGGTGGGTATAGTACTCTATAAATAAGAGGCTACGATAGGGACCGAGAGGAGGAATTGGTTTTGGTTTCCCGATAAAATTAAGCATCCCGTGTTCGCCCCGAACATACAACTTAATTTTATCAATAATAATTCATTCCACTAGAGAACTATTATTGAACTACCGCACCAATCCCAAATTACATTTTTGGGCTCCTTCTTATTATGAGTGTGTTAGTCTCCCTGTGTTTAAGATATCGAATGTCCACTAATTAAGTGAGTTACTGACAACTCATTTAATTAATATCTTAGTCCAAGAGTAGTACCACTCAACCTTATCGTCATGTCGGACTAAGTCCACTTGCAGGGTTTAACATGACAATCCTAATGAGCTCCTCTTGAGGACATTATCAACCTAGTATCTCTAGGACACAGTTTCCTTCTATAATCAACAACACACACTATAAGTGATACCATTTCCCAACTTATCGGGCTTATTGATTTATCGAACTAAATCTCACCCATTGATAAATTAAAGAAATAAATATTAAATATATGTGCTTGTTATTATATTAGGATTAAGAGCACACACTTCCATAATAACCGAGGTCTTTGTTTCTTTATAAAGTCAGTATAAAAGAAACGACCTCAAATGGTCCTACTCAATACACTCTAAGTGTACTAGTGTAATTATACAGTCAAGATAAACTGATACCTAATTACACTACGACCTTCTAATGGTTTATTCCTTTACATTTTGGTCGTGAGCTACTGTTTATAATTTATAAGGTACTGATAACATCATCTTCTGCATGTGGCACCACATACTATGTTATCTACAGTATAAATTAATTGAACAACTACAACTAAATGTAGACAATTTGACCAAATATGATTCTTTATTCATAATGAATGTTTACAAAGCTTAGGCTTTCAGTATACACTCCAACATCATCACCAGCTAAGGGCCAACCCCCGAGCCTCACAGGAGCGAGCGAGACCTTCCGCTCGGGAGGAGGAAAATAGAAGCAACACAACGCGGGGAGAAATCAACATCATCGCCGGTGGACCGACAGGCGGTGACTCGAATCGAGCCAGAAAGTCACACGCTCGGCAACTCAGGATCCACGCGGTTGGCTGCAGTCAAGAACGTGCATCCGGACCCGAGATCAGCTTTGGTCCCGGGGACCTTGAGGGAGTTGAAGTACCCCACGATGATGCCCTCATTATCCGAGCGGTAATAGTTAACTACACTATTCACCGTATATTTATTGATACAGGCAGCTCGGTCAACATTATTTTCAAGAAGGTGTTTAAGCAGCTTCAAATTGACCGAGTCGAGCTATTGCCAATGTCGACCTCATTATATGGGATCACTGGCAATGAAGTCCTTCCGATTTGGCAGACCAGGTTGGCTATCTCGCTAGGAGAAGAGCCACTCCGGAGGGCGCGGACTACTAACTTCATCGTGGTCGATGCCCCCTCCGCCTACAATGTGATATTGGGACGACTAGCCCTCAATGAGTTCCGGGCGGTCGTCTCAACCTTTTTCCAAAAAATCAAATTTCCCATGGAAGATCGAGTGGGAGAAGTCCGGGGAGATTAGCTGGCGGCCCGGCGATGTTATGTGGAGATGGTCCGAGCCGAAGCAAAGTCCGCTCGGAAAGCACCGCGCCTTGAGGTAAACGCTATAACTGAAAAGTTCCCTACTTTAGTTTATGAAGAAAAGGAGGAAGCACAGATTTGGGAAGGCCGACCGGAGGCCACCACATTTATTGCGTCCGATCTGGAGGAAGAACGAAAGGAAGAGTTGGTCAGATGCCTCCAGCAGAATCACGACGTCTTCGCGTGGTCAACGCACGAGCTACCAGGGATCTCGCCAAATGTCACGCAGCACGAGCTCCACGTCCGGCCGGACGCTCGTCCCGTCAAGCAGAGGAAGCGGGACTACAGTGCCGAGCAAAACGTCATCATATAGGCGAAAGTCGAGAAGCTCCTGGAGGTCGACCACATACGCGAGGTATAGTTCCCGAGTTGGTTAGCGAATGTGGTACTGGTCTCCAAGCCTGGCAACAAATGGCGGGTCTGCATCGATTTCTGTGATCTAAACAAGGCATGCCCAAAGGACTTCTACCCTCTACCCCGAATTGACCAAATGGTGGACTCGACTGCTGGATGTGAGCTGATATGCATGCTGGATGCCTATCAGGGGTACCACCAAGTTCCGCTCGCTCGGGAAGACCAAGAGAAAGTGAGCTTCATTACGGCGAACGACACCTATTGCTACAACGTAATGCCGTTCGGACCGAAAAACGCAGGGGCTACGTACCAGCGACTCATGAACAAGGTGTTCCGAAAGTAGATCGGGCGAAACCTAGAGGTATATGTTGATAATATACTCATTAAATCACTCCAAGCGGCCGACCTCTGTGCAGATATAGAAGAAATCTTCCGGACACTGCGGACGTACAGGGTCAAGTTGAACCCACAAAAGTGTCTATTCGGAGCAAAAAGTGGTCATTTCCTAGGCTACATAGTCACCGAGCGAGGCATTGAAGTCAACCCTAGCAAGGTTAAAGCGCTACAGGATATGCCGCCGCCCAGAAACTTGAAGGAAGTCCAACGCCTTACGAGTCGCATAACAGCACTATCCTGGTTCATCTCCAGGACGGCCGATCGGAGCATGCCCTTCTTCAGGATCCTGCGCCAAGCAACCAAATTCTAATGGGATGAGGAATGTGACCGAGCATTCGAAGAATTGAAGGCCTACCTAAACTCATTACCTGTATTAGCTAAGCCATCTATCAGCGAGCCTCTCCGCATTTATTTGTCTTCAACCGAGCACGCAGTCGGTTCGGCGCTAGTCCGGCAGAATGGCGAAGAACAACCAGTGTATTTCCTTAGCCACATTCTAAAGGATGCTGTGTCTCGCTACACTAGTTTTGAGAAGCTTGCCTTCGCACTTGTTCTTGCCTCTCGGAGGCTCTGACCCTATTTCCTGGGGCATACGATCATTGTCATGACAAATAGTCCCTTAGGTCGAGTTCTCCTGAACCCCGAGGCGTCCTTGCGACTGATCAAATGGACCACGGAGCTCAGCAAGTTTGACATACAGTATCAGCTCCGGACGGCTATCAAGGCGCAGTCGTTGGCAGACTTCGTCACTTAGGTACAAAATCCCGAGCTCGAAGCCACCTGGAAGGTGTACGTAGACGGATCGTCCACTCGGCAGGGAAGTGGGGTTGGCGTGGTACTAGTTTCTCCCCACGGAGAACGGATGCACCTGTCCATACGGCTAGACTATCGAGCAACCAACAATGAAGCAGAGTATGAGGCGCTAATAACAGGGTTGCAGGCCGCTCGGCATGTGGGAGCTAGTAATGTTTTGATTCATTCAGATTCACAATTGGCTGCTCAGCAACTTTCGGGAGCATTTGAGATAAGCAACGTCAGGCTCAAGTTTTATGCGGAAGCCTTCACAAAACTGAAAGCCGGTTTCCGAGAGGTGCTGATACAGAAGATCCCCCGAGCGGAGAATCAGGCTGCAGATGAGCTAGCTAAGCTAGCTAGCTCGATATCACCGATCGTCATCGAGCAGCCAATCGAGCAGGTGTCTCTGGTCGCCCATCGACCGGATGGAGGGGCTCACATTCCCAAATGACTGGCGGACAGCCATAGCGGAGTTCCTAAAGTCAGGAGCAACACCGTCCGGTCGGGAGGAAGCGCATCTGCTCAGGAGGAGAGTTGGTTGGTTCATCCTCATTGGCGACCAGCTCTACAAAAAAGCATTTTCTAGGCCCCTGCTAAAGTGCTTCGATCCGGATGACGTGGACTATATCCTACAAGAGGTGCACCAAGGCTCGTGTGGTGGGCATCCGGACGGTCGCTCGTTAGCAAGGAAGATTCTTTTGACCGGTTATTTCTGGCCAACTCTACAAGAAGACGCCGCTCAGATTGTCGCCACGTGCCTATCTTTCCAGAAATACCATAACTTCTCACATCGCCCTGCGAAGGAGCTAAAGACATCCACAATATCCTGCCCGTTCGACCAATGGGGTCTGGACATTGTGGGACCATTTCCAATGGCGACCGGACAATGAAAGTTCTTGCTAGTAGCAGTGAACTGTTTTTTCAAGTGGATTGAAGCTGAGCCACTAGCTAAAATAACTGAGGAGATGGTCAAAACATTTATATGGCAGCATATCATCTATCGGTTCGACATTCCATGGCGGCTCATCTCCGATAATGGGAGGCAGTTCTCGGGTCAGCAACTCAGGGAATGGTGCGAGGGGTACGATATCCAGCAAGCCTTCACCTCTGTAGCGTATCCCCAGAGTAACGGGCAAGCTGAAGTCACCAATCGGGAGAGCCTATGAATTCTTTGGGCTCGGCTCGACCATGAAGGTGGGAGTTGGGTAGACGAGCTGCCCGGGGTATTATGGGCACTCCGAACAATGCCCAAGGAAGGAATAGGAGCGACCCCCTTCCACCTGGTGTATGGGGGAGAGGCCATCGTCCCAGTAGAAGTCGAGGTAGAATCTAATCGGATCCGAGTCTACGATGAGAACAATGTTGAGTGGAGGCATTTGGAGCTGGACCTGGTGGACGAGACGCGAGCCAAGGCCGCCGTCTGGTTGATGGCGTACCGACAGAGGATGAAGCAAAACTACAACAGACGGGTAATTCCCAGATCTTTTCAGGTCGACGACCTCTTCTGGAAGAAAGTCAAGCCGGTCGGTGATGTGACCAAGCTGGGAGCTCCTTGGGCTGGACCGTTCAAGATTGTAGAAAAGCTCCATTTGGGCGCCTATTACCTCGAGGATGAAGACGGACGGAAGCTAGAGCGACCCTGGAGTGCAAGCCACCTCCAGCCGTATCGAGCTGAATAAATGGTGCACCAATGTAATACACGACATATATTTGTCACCCTTTGTCTCCTTCAACCGCAGGAAGTAAAAACAGAAGGGTTTTTGCAAAATCACGGCCGAGCGGCTAGTCTTCCCAAATCATCTAGTGACGACGTTAAATCCCAGAGTCGGACCGGCGACTATAAACCCCCCAGCCCGAAGACCATCGAGCGACGACGTTAAATCTCAGAGTCAGACTAGCGACTATAAACCCCTTGGCCCAAAGACCGTCGAGCAGCGACGTTAAATCCCAGAGTCCGACCGGCGACTATAAACCCCCCGGCTCGAAGACCGTCGAGCGGTGACGTTAAATCCCAGAGTCGGATCGGCGACTATAACCCCCCCCCCCCCCCCCGCCCGAAGACCGTCGAGCGGCGACGTTAAATCCCAGAGTCGGACCGGCGACTATAAACCTCCCGGCCCGAAGACCGTCGAGCGACGACGTTAAATCCCAGAGTCAGACCGATGACTATAAACCCCTCGACCTGAAGACCGTTGAGTGGCGACATTAAATCTCAGAGTCGGACCGGCGACTATAAACCCCCCAGCACGAAGACCGTCGAGCGGCGACGTTAAACTCTAGAGTCGGCGCGGCAACTGTAAATACCCCACCTAAAAAACCATGAAGTGCCGCTCGAGAAGAATGAGTTTTAAAAAGTAAATAACAAAATTGAGAGGTTATATTAATTCGCTGAATGGCGGGTGATCCTGTCCGAGCACTGAGTCGATGGGCGCTGGGGGCGTGGCGCTCTCCGCTGTCTTCGACTGGCTGAACGAATCTCCGGCGAACCTGCAAGGAAGTTGAGCCGGGAAGGGGTTCCCGGCGACGATCCTCCGACGCTCAAGTCAGGAAAGAGGAAAATGATGAAGTGGCTCCAAAGATGAGGGATCACGTACCTTTGGCGAAGTCTGAGGGCTCTTATATAGAGCTGTGGGGAGGCTTATGCACACCTATCGAGGTGTACACGTGTCCTTTACCATACCTTAGTATGGGCTTACCAGAGGAGTATGCCTGACACCATACTGCTACAGTCCGAGCACCTCTCTGATGGGACAGCAGAACCTTCCGTCGTAGGATTCTTCGTATGACTTGGTCGTCGAACATGCCTGTTGTCAGAAGATGTTCCCCAATGTCCCCTTTTCCTTGTATCTTTTTTCCCCGAGCCGAGCGTCCATCCGCTTGGCAGGCATCGGTCCGACCGGGCGTAGGTATCGGTCCGACCGGGAAGATTTCACTCCATCACGTGCTCGGCTGAGATTGTTCCTTCACAGCGTTGATGCTTTACGCCTCGGCCGAGTGGGCTACCCACTCGGCCTGGCGACCCTGTTCACCATGAGCGTCGGAAACCCGACTTCCCGTCGGGTTGTCTTTGATTCCGCTCGGACCCGTTCGGCTGGTTGACCCGACCCTTCTCCGATCGGATGGACCTCATGCTGACCCTTTTGACTTCTAACCTTCACGTGTCATTGGATCCCCACAAAGGGGTCCCCCATCCTTACTGCCAGATCACTTGCCTCCCCTTCAAGTCTAGTCGAAGGAGGCGATTAGTCCGACTGACTGTACCGCCATTTACGCCAAGCGGCGTCTCTGTGAAACTATCCTCCGTTCGACCCCCACGGGGTAGCTATGACGTCAGTCAACGCCAACATTCCTCGGATCTCTTCGAAATTTGTGCCAATCTTCGACATTAAGGCCGGACATGCGCTCTGTGCCTTGTGAAGGCGCTCATTAAATGCATTCCAGTGGCCGAATGTCACGTGGCACTGCTGCTGTCATCGTACGGCAACGGCGTCGCGGGCGACGAGACCGAGGCGGTTTGAAATGGACGGCCCGATAGAGTCCTTGGTTTTTGTGACCTGCATCCGACGGCTGAGGATGTTCGGGCCCAACCCTATAAAGCTCTCGCCTTCTTCCTCCACCGCATTCCTGCTTTCACGTGCCAAGAAGTTTTCCCTGTCGTTCCTGCTCCAGTGATCCTGCTGTTGCTTCTTCCGGCGACCTCCCGCATTCTTCCTTTGATCTTCGTCTGCTTCCGTAAGGTCCTTCTGCCATCTTCTTTTCATTTCTTGTTTTTCCTCGTGCTTTCTTCTTCTCTTCGCGTTCTCGTCTCCTGGTTACGATTCGGTCCCCTCTCTTAAACTTTTTGTCCTTTCGTCCATCTCTTGCTCCTTTTCCCGCTCGGCTTATGGCTAGCTCTTCTCAACCTCAAGACCCAGCTCTCGGCCCATGGTATACTACCATGGAGTCGCGGTTCGATCAGCGTGACGCCGACATTCTGATGGACAATTATGACATCCCCTCTGACTTTGAACTTATCTTACCCTCCCCCTCCGCTCGGCCACACAAACCACCGCGCGGAGCTATCTGTTTTTTCTGCGACCAGTTCATAGCCGGTCTGCGCTTTCCACTCCATCCCTTTATCGTAGAAGTCTGTAATTTTTTCGGCATTCTGCTCGGAAGCTTAGTCCCTAACACCTTCCGCCTTCTATGTGGCGTTGTTGTCTTGTTCAGAATCCATAACATTCCCCTCCGACCGGAGGTCTTCTACTATTTTTATTATCCTAAACAGTCCGAGATGGGTACTTAAATGTTCCAGGCTCGACCTGGTTTAGTCTTCTTTAATAAACTGCCCTCTTCCAATAAACATTGGAAAGAGTACTACTTCTATCTTCGTCTTCCTGAACGGGCCCTTTTCGGAACCTAGTGGCAGGTCGGACCACCAACCTCCCCTGAGCTAAAGAGGTTCAAGACCCGACCGGACTATCTTCACGCTGCCAACATGCTAGCCGGTCTGAAGTTCGACATCAATAAGTTCTTACCTGAAGGGGTGATGTACATATTTGGCCTGAGTCCGATTCGGACTCCCCTCCCGAACAGCTTCGGTAAGAATTTTACTTGTGCATCCGCCTTGATTTCTAACTGATTTTCTCCTTGTTCCTTTGCAGTGGGCATTGTCATGGAGTCCGTGATGACCGGGATTTTGAAGAGGAAAGCGGCGGCGCACGAGGCCGCAGCTGCCAAGGAGATAGAGTCGCTTGACATTGAGCCGGTCGGCTCACACGAAGGGGAGAGCGAGACCCACGAGGAGTCGGCTGCTCAAGCCTCTCCCCGGGATGTGGCAAGAGGCGCCACCCCCAGCAGGGGACCAACCGTCCAGGAGGAAGGCTCCGCTTAGGAGGAAGAGCGCCCTCTCCGATAAAAGAGGCGCCGAACGGAGACACCACTTCGATCGGCCACTTTCGCGGTCCAGCCGTCCGAACGGACCACCACCGATTCTCGCGGCAAAGCCCCAGCGGTTGAGGCGATCTCGTTCGATCGGACCCCATCCCAACTGGACGCGTCCGTGGACCCCCTCGAGGCCATACCTGTCAGCGTCCTTCCGCCCTCTTCCCGCCGAGTCCAACGCTCAGCCATTTTGTCCCAGTTTTCTGCACCGGCCTCCGATCTTTCCCCAGCTTCCGCTCAGACGACTCCCGGTCAGCGCCGTACCATCAGGGTCTCCCTGCATCTCCCCACCGAAGAGTTGATGCCTGAGTCCGATCGGCCAACCGCGCCTGAGCACATGATCACCATGAAGAGGCCCCTAGCCGAGATGTGGGCCGACGCTCGGGCACGTGTCGCGATGATTCCACTCGGCAATCTAGCCAATAGCCACATGCAGCAGGCCACTGGGATAACTATGTTTTCTTTGGTCTTCTACGCGCTTTCTCCGATCGGCTATTATTGATTTTATTTATGTCAGAGATGGGTAGAGGAGATCGCTGTCTCCAATCGTCTGGCCATGGTGGATGAAGAGTTAAAGAGGCTAAGGAGTTCGGGCGGCGCGCCTTCCCAAGGTCCTTCATACGCCGAGCTGCAGAAAGAGCTCAAGAAGACCCAAGATCTGTTAGCGGCTGAGCAAAAGAAGACGGCCGACCAGGCCCATACTATGGCCGAACTAGAACGACAGGTCAAGTCACTTGACCGGAAAATAAGCCTTGCCACCGATCGGAAGAAGACGGCCATCGCCGATCTGGAGAAGAAAAATGTCGAGGCGCGGGGCCTGGAGCAACGGGTCAAAGAGCTGATGGAGCAGCTGAATGGCGAGAAGGTGAGCCGCTCGGGCGAAGCCATCAAACATAAGGACGAGCTGAAGAAATTACAGGAGGCTCTTGAAGCTTCCCAAGCTACCTTCAAGGAGTACCAGGAGGCTGAGCCTGGCCGAGTCGCAGCCCTGAGGCTGAAGCACATCCACTCGACCGAATTTTCAGAAAAAGTGTGCGAGCGGATGTATACTGCCTTTGAGCTTGCCATCACCGCCACGACGGACTATCTGAAGTCCAAGGGCCAGCTCCCTGACTCCGCCAGCATCCCGACCCAAGACTATGCGGAGCTCCTTAGCACCATCCCTAAGGACCTTTATGATTTTCTGGAATAGAAGTTTTTATGTAATTCGGTCGTTCGGCCACCAACTTCCCTTTTGTAATTCGGCCGCTCGGCCTTGATTCCTCTAATTTCAATGAAAAATTTATCTGTGTTGTGCAACTTTGTTTTTACTTTGCATGCTTGTGGGTGATTGGTCGGGGCCTATGATACACAACTCTGCCAACTAGGCCTCCCGAGCGGGCGTAGGTGGCATATGACTTGTCACTAATTTCCCTTGCCGCTCCTCTTCAAGCGTCTTTCATTCCGGCCGGGAGGTTTATAGTCGCCGGTCTGACTCTCGATATTTAACGTCGGAGCTTGACGGTCTTCTGGCCGGAGGGTTTATAGTCGCCAGTCCGACTCTCGATATTTTACGTCGGAGCTCGACGGTCTTCCGGCCGGAGGGTTTATAGTCGCCGGTCCGACTCTCGATATTTAACGTCGAAGCTCGACGGTCTTCCGGCTGGAGGGTTTATAGTCGCCGGTCCGACTCTCGATATTTAACGTCAGAGCTCGACGGTCTTCCGGCTGGAGGGTTTATAGTCGCCGGTCCGACTCTCGATATTTAACGTCGGAGCTCGACGGTCTTCCGACCGGAGGGTTTATAGTCGCCAGTTCGACTCTCGATATTTAACGTCGGAGCTCGACGATCTTCCGGCCGGAGGGTTTATAGTCGCCGGTTCGACTCTCGATATTTAACGTCGGAGCTCGACGGTCTTCCGGCCGGAGGAGGGTTTATAGTCGTCGGTCCGACTCTCAATATTTAACGTCAGAGCTCGACAGTCTTCCGGCCGGAGGGTTTATAGTCGCCGGTTCGACTCTCGATATTTAACATCGGAGCTCGACGGTCTTCCGGCCAGAGGGTTTATAGTCGCCGGTTCGACTCTCGATATTTAACGTTGGAGCTCGACGGTCTTCCGGCCGGAGGGTTTATAGTCGCCGGTCCGACTCTCGATATTTAATGTCGGAGCTCGACGGTCTTCCAGGCTAATTTCAACATGGATGATATACGCCCTGCCGAGCGGCACGGGGTCTTCGTGTAGTCGTCCGTTCGGCGAATAATGCCAAATGCATTTTATCACTTTGCTTCCTGCATTAAAAGGACACAGGCGACCAAGACATACATAAAATGGATTACATCGGCGCACCTCTCACCCAGCTCGGTACGGTTAGAGATGATTTGCGCTCCACGGTCGGTCTAGCTGCCGTCCGTCTTCATCCTCCAAATAATAGGCACCCTAGCGGAGCTTTTTGATGACTTTGAAGGGGCCCGCCTAAGGAGCCTCCAGCTTGCCAACGTCCCCGACCGGCTTTACTTTCTTCCATACTAGGTCGCCGACCTGGAATGCTCTAGGGATCACGCGTCGGTTGTAGTTCTGCTTCATTCTCTGCCGGTATGCCATCAGCCGGACGGACGCCTTGGCTCGCTCCTCGTCGATCAAGTCCAACTTCATCTTCCTCCGCTTGGCATTGTCATCATCATAGTTCTGGATCCGGACGGACTCTACGCTGACTTCAACTAGGATGACTGCTTCGCCTCCGTACACTAAATGGAATAGCGTGACGCTCGTTCCCTCCTTTGGGGTCGTGCGGATAGCCCATAGGACGCCCGGCAGCTCGTCCACCCAGCTTCCTCCTATGTGGTTAAGTCGAGCCCGAAGAATTCTGAGGATTTCTCGGTTGGTTACTTCAGCTTGGTCGTTGCTCTGGGGATACGCCACGGAAGTAAAGTGTTGTTCGATGCCATAACTTTTGCACCATTCTTCGAGTTGCTTCCCGACGAACTGTCGCCCGTTATCAGATATGAGCCGGCGAGGAATGCCGAACCGACAGATTATATGCTGCCAGATAAACCTTTTGACCATCTGCTCGGTGATCTTGGCCAGTGGCTCGGCCTCCACCCATTTGGAAAAGTAGTCGACCGCCACTAGTAGAAACTTCCGCTGACCGATCGCCATAGGGAACGAACCTACGATATCCATTCCCCACTGATCGAACGGACAGGATACTGTAAATGCTTTCATCTCCTCCGCCGGTCGGTGGGAGACGTTGTGGTACTTCTGGCAGGAGAGGCACGTCGCGACGGTCCGAGCGGCGTGTGCTTGCAGGGTTGGCCAGAAGTACCCGGCCAGCAGGATCTTCTTAGCCAGCGATCGCCCGCCCGGATGACCTCCGCAAGATCCTTGGTGCACCTCCTGTAGGATGTACTCTGCGTCCTCCGAGCTTACACATTTCAAAAGTGGGCGGGAGAAAGCCTTCTTGTAGAGTTGGTCTCCAACGAGCGTGAACCGGCCGGCTCTCCTCCTCAATAGCTGGGCTTCCTCCCGATCGGACGGTGTCGTACCTGAGCGCAGAAACTCCATGATGGTTGTCCTCCAATCGCTCGGGAATGCGAGGCCCTCCATCCAGTTAATGTGCGCCACCAAGGATACTTGCTTAATTGGCTGCTGGATGACGACCGGTGATATTGAACTTGCGAGCTTGGCTAACTCATCTGCCGCCTGGTTCTCTGCTCGGGGTATCTTCTGGATAATGACTTATCTTAAGTGGGTCTTGAGCTTTTCGAAGGCCTCAGCGTAGAGATTGAGCCGAGCGTTGTTAATATCAAAAGTGCCCGAGAGCTGCTGGGCGGCCAGCTGAGAGTCTGAATGGAGTGTCACCCGACCGGCTCCTACATGTCGGGCTGCCTGCAAGCCGGCTATGAGGGCCTCATACTCCGCTTCATTATTTGTGGCTCTGTAGTCCAGTCGGACGGATAGGTGCATCCGTTCTTCTTGGGGAGAGAGTAATAGCATACCAATCCCGCTCCCGAGCCGAGTGGACGATCCATCCACAAATATTTTCCACATAGCTTCAGGCTCGGGATTTTGCACTTCGGTAACAAAATCTGCTAAGGACTGTGCCTTTATTGCCGAACGGGGTTGATACTGAATGTCAAATTCACTTAACTTCGTTGTCCATTTGATGAGTCGTCCGGACGCTTCTGGGTTCAACAGCACTCTTCCCAATGGGCTATTTGTCGGGACGATGATTGTATGTGCTAGGAAATAAGGACGAAGTCTCCGAGCGGCGAGGACCAAAGCAAAAGCCAGCTTCTCGAGCCCAGTGTAGCGGGATTCAGCATCTTTTAGAATATGGCTCAAGAAGTACACGGGTTGTTCTTCACCTCTCGTCCTCACTAATGCCGAGCCTACTGCCCGCTTGGTTGAAGATAAATAAATACAGAGCGGCTCACCTACAGCTGGCTTGGCTAGCACGGGTAAGGAGTTCAGGTATGTCTTCAGCTCCTCAAACGCCCGATCGCATTCCTCGTCCCAATGAAACTTAGTAGCTTTGTGTAGGATCTTGAAAAAAGGGAGACTCCGGTCGGCGGTCTTAGAGATGAATCTTGACAATGCCATTATCCGCCCGGTCAGGCGCTGTACTTCCCTTAGATTTCTTGGGGGCGACATATCTTGCAATGCTTTTACCTTGCTGGGATTTACCTCTATGCCCCGCTCGATCACTATATAGCCTAAGAAATGCCCGCCTTTTGCTCCGAACAGACATTTCTGAGGGTTCAGCTTGACTCCATACTTCCTCAGCGTTCGGAAGGTCTCCTCCATGTCCGTAAAAAGATCAGCCGCTCGGACAGACTTGATGAGAATATCATCCACGTACACTTCTAAATTACGTTCGATCTGCTCCTTGAATACCTTGTTCATTAAGCGCTGGTAGGTTGCTCCCGCGTTCTTTAGTCCGAACGGCATTACATTGTAACAGTAAGTGTCGTCGGCTGTGACAAAGCTGACCTTCTCTTGATCTTCTCGGGCGAGCGGCACCTGATGGTAGCCCTGATAGTCGTCTAGCATGCATATCAGCTCACACCCGGCTGTGGAGTCCACCAGTTGATCAATCCGAGGCAGAGGGTAGAAATCCTTTGGGCATGGTTTGTTGAGATCTCGGAAATCGATGCAAACTCTCCACTTGTTGCCCGACTTGGAGACTAGCACTACATTTGCGAGCCAACTCGGGAACTGGACCTCCCTTATATGGTCGGCCTCCAGGAGCTTCTCGACCTCCGCTCGAATGATGGCGTTTTGTTCAGCGCTAAAGTCCCTCTTCCTTTGTTTCACCGGCCGAGCATCCGGTCGGACGTGAAGCTCATGTTGTGCTATACTTGGCGAAATTCTCGACAACTCATGCGTCGACCAAACGAAGACGTCGCAATTTCTCTGGAGACATTTGATCACCTCCTTTTTCTGGCTTGCCTCCAGATCGGCCGCAATGAATGTGGTGGCCTCCGATCGGGTCGGGTGGATCTGCACCTCTTCTTTTTCTTCATAAACCAAGGAGGGTGGTTTTTCGGTTATGGTGTTTACCTCGATCCGTAGCATCTTCCGCGCGGAATTAGCTTCATCTCGGACCATTTCGACGTAGCATCACCGAGCCGCCAGCTGGTCTCCTCGCACTTCTCCAACTTTATCTTCAACCGGGAACTTAATTTTCTGGTAGAAGGTGGAGACGGCCGCTCGGAACTCACTGAGCGCTGGTCTCCCCAGGATAACATTGTATGCTGAGGGAGAGTCGACCACGACGAAGTTGGCAGTCCGCGTCCTTCTGATCAGCTCTTCTCCCAGCGAAATAGCCAGTCTGACCTGTCCGACCGGTAGAACTTCATTGCCCGTAAACCCGTAGTGGGGGGTTGTCATGGGCAGCAACTCAGCTCGATCAATTTGCAGTTGGTCGAAAGTCTTTTTAAATATAATGTTGACCGAGCTGCCTGTATCGATGAAAATGCGGTGAATAATATAGTTAGCTATTACCGCTTTGATGATGAGGGCGTTGTCATGTGGCACTTCGACTCCCTCAAGGTCCCTGGGCCTGAAGCTGATTTCGGGCCCACTCGCCCGTTATTGACTGCAGCCGACCGCATGGATCTTGAGCTTCCTGACACTCTCTTTCCTCGCTCTGTTGGAGTCACCTCTGGTCGGTCAGCCAGCGATGATGTTGATTTCTCCTCGGGATGTGTTACTTCTATTTTCTTCCTCCCGTGCGAACGGCCTAGGTCGCTCCTTGGATATCCGGGGATTGTTCTCGTGCCTCTGAGGATGATACCGCTCGGGAGACTTTCTGGATATCCGCCGATCGACTTCATGGTGTCGCTGTCGCCCGTCGGGCGATGTCGATCGACGACTGCCACTCCGGGGAGCGGGGTGGGCGATCAGGGGAAGGCTTCGGCAATCTCACGTGTTATGCGTGTCGGTCCGGTGGAACGAGCAAAACATGGGGGTCTATACCTTTTTTTTGGTGTGGGTCGCTCAGCGGCTACCTCTTGGATGGCGTGGGACCTTGCGTGGTGAGGGCGGACTGCTTCGGCTCGTGGTCCTCTGGGCGGCTGGTGGCCAGTGAGCGGCTTCCACTCGGCAGGGGCTAGTCGCTCAGTTAGAGCTTCTTTTCTTCGGGCCGCCTGGGCTTCCTCCACATTAATGTACTCATTGGCCCAATGTAACATATGATCATAGTCTCAGGGCGGCTTTCGAATATGTGAACGGAAGAAGTCGCCGTCCACAAGGCCTTGCGTGAACGCATTCATCATTATTTCTGAGGTGGTCCTTGGAATATCCATGGCCATCCGGTTGAATCGTTGGATGTAAGCTCGGAGCGACTCCCTGGGCTCTTGCTTGATGGCAAATAGACTGACACTGGTCTTCTGGTAACGCCGACTGCTCGCAAAATGATGGAGAAAAGCGATGCGGAACTCTTTAAAGCTGGTGATGGATCCGTCCGGCAACCTCCGGAACCATCGTTGTGCCGATCCCAAGAGGGTGGTAAGGAACACCCGACATTTCACTCCATCTGTGTATTGATGTAGTGTAACTGTGTTGTCGAACTTACCTAGATGGTCGTCGGGGTCGATGGTTCCGTTGTATTCCCCGATCGCCGGGGGCACATAATGCTTTGGCAGAGGGTCCCATAGGATGGCCTCTGAAAGCTGCCGGTTGATCCGCTCAGGGGAGGCGTCCGTTCGGGGAGCCTTGCCTTTTCTGTAGTCTCGCATGGGCGCCTCGTCGGATGAAGATCCTCGATCAAGGTTGTCGTTAGGATAGTGTCATTTAGAGTAGAGTTCTCTTCATCACTCAAAGATAGTATGAGCTACTGCCCCAACCGGGTGATCTAGCCGATCAGATCACATGACTGATCGAACACACTGGATGCTTGATCCTACCGAATTTATTGACCAAACAGAGAAGTCGGGCATGTTGGTGCAGTTTTCACTAACGGTCTAACTTAAGTTTTGATGAATGACAAGTGAGTTAAGTTAGGTATTTTGTTGTCTAACTATTTCACCTAGTATGCAGGATTTAGCCTAGATAAGTCGACGGACTGACCGGATATCTAGCGGTTAGTCCAAATAGGTCGACGGACTGACCAGATATCTGGTGGTTAGTTCAAATAGGTCGACGGATTGACTGGATATTTGGCAGGAAGTCCAGCTAGGTCGACGGGCCAACCCAATATCTGAAAAAAAAAGTCCAGATAGGTCGACGAGCTGATCAAATATCTGGCAAGAAGTCCAGATAGGTCAATGGGCCGACTAAATATCTAGCAAGAAGTCCAGATAGGTCGACGGGCCGACCGGATATCTGGCAAGAAGTTTAGTTGGGTATGTAGACTAGACAACTGGCAAACTGATAATTAAAGGTAAGTCACTGAAGGAGAGTGACTAAGTAAGGATGCATCCCGGTTGGGGGGACAGTAGGAGTCGGTCCAGGTTATATCCATTTCGGATCCCTAATCTTAGACCTTGACTAGTTCCGGGTCTTGGGAGGATAGGAACTAATTACTACTCATTATTATAACTGTGCTAACTTTATTTTTTAGGGTAGATATTTTAGTTTTAGACTAACATCTTTTTACAGAACAAAAGAGCAAAAAGCCTTCGGATGAACAGTACTCGAAGGCGCCTTTAAGGCTGATGGAAGGCGCCCTCGAATGCCCTTCAGAGGCTTTGCAAGGCGCCTTCCACAAGATTAACTTTGGACCTCATCATGGATAAGAGCTAGGACGATCGAGATCAGATTTCTCGGGTTGGAGGCACCTTCAATTGTTATGGAAGGCACCCTCCAAGCCCTTTATAAGGATGCTTGCCCAAAGCCTCAACGAGAACATTGATACCAGCTTCTACGCATCCAAAAGGGCTTTCCAACTGCTCCGAGCTCCTCCTACGACCCTACTGCTGCGAAGCTACTACACCCGACTACTGCTTCGAAGATTTTAGATCGTGGCCAGCAGACCGACACACAAGCTTCTTTACATCAAAATTGTTGGTAACGAAATTATTTACCTGTACTTAATTACTACAAAAGAACAAGTACAGTGTGTTGTACTTGTTTCATCTTTCTATACTCGATTTCCTCTTCTGGAGGTACCGAAAGAGGCTTTTAGTGGGTTACTCATCGATAGGTCTGCGGGACCTGGGTCTTAGAGTAGGAGTAGTTGAAGGCTCCGAACCAAGTAAATTGCCTGTGCTTTTCTGTGTCATTCTACTTTCGACTTCGTACGTATTTTTCGCTGTGTATACTCATTTTTTTTTAAACGAAAAAATAAGTTTTTAAAAATCACGTGATTCACCCCCCCCCCCTCTCACGTATGTATAGATCCAACAAGTGGTATCAGAGCAGGTTCTTTTTTGAATTGGTGCAACCACCAATCAAGCCAGGGGAAATCGGTTCATTTACGGATTTTAGTTTTTCTCGTTCGGTTTTAACTCGAAATTAGTGCAACACCACTCGAGTTTTTCGATATTTCATCTTATTTCTCAAACTCTGCTAATCCAAGACCAAGTCTTGGTACCTTCTTTAGTTGCTCTTTTCAGTTCTAAATGGCCCAAAATGAAGGATACAACACCATCCATCCACCACTTTTCAACGGAGACGATTTTTCATATTGGAAGAAATGCATGGAGGTATACCTAAAGACTGACTTCGACCAATGGTTTAACATCACCAAAGGATATAAAGTGCCAGTTGACCACAACATTGGAATTCCAATAGACCTGAAAAATTGGAATATGGAAATGAAGAAGAAGGCCCAGATCGACTTTAAGGCCCTCAACACAATCAAGTGCGAATTAACAAAAGAGGAGCTAAACCACGTCGACCCACATGAAAATGCAAAGGAGCTATGAGACAAACTCATTGAACTACACGAGAGAACAAATGACACAAAGGTAACTAAAAGGGATTTGTTTTTAAATGAACTATTTAAAAATAGCTAGAGGGGGGGGTGAATAGCTCGTCGCGTGCTCGTGTGCTTGGCGTTGCTTGTTTCTTCTGAGATGCAGCGGAAATTACAAGAAACAAACTATAACAATGCTAACAAAGTAGATTTACTTGGTATCCACCTCACAAGAGGTGACTAATCCAAGAATCCACGCACACACACACACCTCCACTATGTAAACACTCCTTTTCGGTAACTACCGAAGGCGGAGAAGCCCTACAAGACTCTCAATACAAGAAGAAAGGAAAGGGAACAAAATATAAGCAAAGCTTACAATGAAGTGCAGTAAAAAGCCCTAACCCTAACTTCTCTTCTTCGCCTCTTGACTTGGACAAGCTTCCAAGAATCTTCAAGATCTGGCGTGGAGAGCTCTGTGGAGAGGCTGTGGAGGATCTGAGATGAATGCTATCAAGTCTGGTTAGCTCTCGTAATCTCTACCGAAGGAATCGAGCACCTGCAGCTAAATACGACGCCAACGGTCGGATCCCGATCGATTGGAATGCTCCCAATCGATTGGGGAGGCTTTGGATCGATCAATGGATCGATCCAGAGCGCATCTGTGCTCTCTGGAATAGCCTGGATCGATCGGCTGATCGATCTAGGGCATATCGCGCGAAATCGCAGCTCCCAATCGATCCACTGATCGATTGGGACCTCTGGATCGATCCACTGATCGATCCAGCAGGCTTCTGTTCGTTCGCGACTTCCTCCCAATCGATCCACTGATCGATTGGGACAAAGGCTTCTCGCAGGGACACCCCAATCGATCGGCCGATCGATTGGGCTCCAGCCAATCGATCGGTTGATCGATCCGGCTGCTGGTTTTTGCCCAAAACCAAGTCCCAAAGCCCCCAAACCAACATCCGGTCAATCCATGACCTGTTCGTTCATCATGCCTAGCATCCGGTCACCCTTGACCTGTTAGGACTCTCTCACCAAGTGTCCGGTCAATCCCTTTGACCCACTTGGACTTCTCTTCATCATGCCAAGTATCCGGTCACACCCTTGACCTACTTGGACTTCTCTTCATCATGCCAAGTATCCGGTCACTCCCTTGACCTACTTGGACTTTTCTTCATCATGCCAAGTATCCGGTCACTCCCTTGGCCTACTTGGACTTTCACCAGATGTCTGGTCAACCTTGACCCATTTAGATTTCTCCCATGCCTGGCTTCACTCACCAGGACTTCCATTCTGCCTAGCTTCACTCACTAGGACTTCTCTTCTGCCTGGCTTCACTCACCAGTGCTTTCACCTAACTTCACTCACCAGGACTTCCATTCTGCCTAGCTTCACTCACTAGGACTTCTCTTCTGTCTGGCTTCACTCACCAGGGCTTTCACCTAGCTTCACTCACTAGGATTTTCTTTTTGCCTAGCTTCACTCACTAGGTCTTTCACCTGGCTTCACTCACCAGGATTTTCCTTCTGCCTAACATCCCAGTTAGGACTTTCCCAGTCAAGTATCCAGTCAACCTTGACCTACTTGACTCTTCTTCAATCAACCTGATCAGAGGGGAATTGCTCCAAACAATCTCCCCAAATGACAACTGCAGCTGCAGTTGTCCATATCATCGAAGTCGTGTATTGTCAAACATTGAAACCCAAACCAAGACTCAAGCTTAGTCAACCAAGTCAACCTTGACCTGTGGGATATTGCACCAACAATCTCCCCCTTTTTGATGTTTGACAATACCACAAATAAGTTAGACTAATCTCATAGCCTAAACCTCCTCCATGCCACTAGGTAATGAAGGCATAAGTTAAACCCTTCATTCTCCTCCTCAGAGGATAAACTCCCTCTAGGTAATGAAGTCCTAACTTAAACCCTTCATTCTCCCTCTATTGGCACACATCAACAACATGCCCCATCCTTGGGCACTCATCAACAAATTTACTTGTTGATAAATTCTCCCATTTGAGACTCTCCCCCTGAAGAGTTGCTCATCGTTGTTCACAACTTCACTCGTTGTGATCAACACGACAATGAAAGTCTCATACCCTTCATTATCCTTAACCCTGCATTCTCCCATTAATGTAGTCAAATGCCCATCCTAGAGCATTTCTAACTTAAACCACTTGAACAATGAGGATATCCACTCCCCATTAAAGTTCAAACGCTCAACCTTGAGCATTTTCTGAAAAAAAAAAATTAACCACCTTCCAAGGTTCATGGAAAAATAGTGTTCATGTCTTTAAAGAGTCCCTCCCCCTAAACACATGGTGGTAACTTCTGTCATTGCACCAACAATGACTTGGAACCCCTAAACCTTTAGGAAATCCAAATTTAGAAGTTTTGAGGTTCAAAAATTCAATATTGAAACCAACCTTAACCTAAACTTCAATTTAGTCTTCCTTAACCAATCCATCCTTGTTTTCAATATGAAAACACCCTTTTTATGTATACACATGTATTTTGAGGGGTTAGGAATGGTTACCTAGACTAAAATAGGTTCAAAATGCTGAAAATAAGCTTTCCCATCCAAAGTCAGCATCTTCGATCGATTGGAGTTGAGTTCCAATCGATTGAACCCTTCTGAATCGATTCACTAATCGATTCAGTCTTCTTGGATCGATCGGCTGATCGATCCAGTGAGCTTCTGCTCGCGAGAAATGCCTTCTCAATCGATCGGTTGATCGAATGAGGCACTCCAATCGATCCACTGATCGATTGAAGGCCTGAAATTGCTGAAATTCAATTTCATCCAATTTCAGAAACCCCTAGAAAATTCTACAAAATTTTAAAAATCGTAAAAATTTGTGTAGACATTATTTAGGGTATAATTTATCATGAAAAAATAGTTTTCTATGAAAATACATCATATTTTCAAAGATTGACACAAACTTGAGAACTTACAAAAACTTTAGTATTTTCTTCAAGTTTGTGTCTAACTATTCAATGGTGATTACTATCAAAAGATAGCCTTCACCAAGGTTTTCCAAAATTATTTTTAAAACATTTTCAAAACCAATATCTCACCATGTTCCTTGGGCTTAATGCACATGACTTGTACATTAGCTTTCCCAATGATGGGAAAACACATAACTATGTATTTTGATGAACTTAAAACTCAAAGAAATGCACTAAATCAATATGTTGAGTTTTGTTCATCATCCTAACATCTCACTTATATCTATTGTGCACAAAACACATACAAGTCATCTTATAGGTCTTTATGAGATGTAAAATTTGGTTTTGCCCTAATCTAGGGATCATGCATATCTATCTAGGCATTTTGTGGATATTGAACATCCACCTAGGATGTCACTTGTTGACTTGTTGATAAATGTCATTTGTCCTTAATTTTAAGGAACTAAGCATAATGCATGATAATTTTATGGCATACATCAAAAAGAAATAATTTTCAAAAGAAAATTTTCTTATAACTACATGATGTATGTATGACATGACATGGTATTTTTGTATTTTCATGATAAGGCATGAGTGCAAAACTAATCATGATGTCATGGTATATAATGGGCAAGCAAACATGGCAAGGTTTAGCATAAATAAAATATACCTAGATTATCTATCTAAGTATCCTTAAGCACATAGCTAAACCTAAAACTTAAACCCTAGATTGCCCAATTTCCTCAAGAAAATGCCAAGAACCTAGATTGACATTTCTATCTCTCTTGATTAAATTTATGCCAATTAAAATTAAGCACATTCCTCAAATGTTGGCATATCTATTATTCCAAGAGAGTAATCACTAAGAAAATACCACAATCCTAACTTGGTATTTCCTTATGTTTTCCCAATATGTGTCATTTTAAAATAAACTCAATACTTCTCAAATTTGGCACATTTTACTCTTTCAAAGAGTAAATCATAAATTCATTTCATTTTCAAAGGTTAATAATACCCTCGAAAATGCTCGTTGAGTGTCAATTTCTTCAAAGTTGGGTTAACTACCCTTCTTCTTAGAGTTGACACTCTCTAACCCATCTATGGGGTAGAGAAAATGCTCCTAGGAACCCAAAACCTATTGGTACTCATTGGATGCTCTAGGTACTCACTAGGGATAACTTCCCTAGATACCTTCCTAGTGACCTTGTTTGGCTTCTTAGAAGCCTTTGTGACCTTTTCTAGGTCAACCCTAGAGATTTCTTCCCTTGTGACCTCCTTAGTGACTTTATTAGACTTCTTATAAGTCTTAGTCACATTTGTTGCAAAAATACTCTTAGGGATGACCTCCCTAGTATTTTTGGCTTGCCCACTAAGCCTAGGGTTGGTTCTATAGCTATATGGAACCTTATGGTAAGAGACTACATCCTTCTTAGCCTTTGGTTTGTATCCCAAACTTCTATGGCCATTGGATGACTTTGATACTCCTAGCCCTAGATTTTTACCCTTAGACCCTTGTGTTTCATTTTTTATTTTTTTAAGGGTCTTCTCTAATTTATCAAGTCTTGACCTCAAGACTTGATTTTCCTTCCATAATCCCTCAACTATAGATTTTTCACTAAAATCATGACTTTTCTTTTTCTTAGACAAATACCTAGAATCCTTAGGGTTCTTACCTAAATTCTTATCTACCTTTCTAAACCTAGGTTGGGAGGTTTTAGCATGATAAGCTACATGATTTTCCTTAACTTTATCATGCCTCCTTTTTTCATGGTAAATAGCATTAAAATGGTATAAATTGGAGCTAACATGCTTTTTACCATTATTTACGGGGATAGGCTCAATAAATAATACCTTTCTTTTTACCTTGGAGGCTCCCCCTTGATTTGTGCCTCCTCCAAGAGCCTTGACCGCTTTCTTCCCCTTAGGACATTGGCTCCGGTAATGTCCTTTTTGTTGGCACAAGAAACACACAATGTGCTCCTTGCTCTTCTTTGTTCCGGGGACGGTCTCCTTGGGCTTCACCTTGCCCTTTTGTGCCACTTGGCCCTTCTTCTTGGCCAATTTAGGGCATTTACTTTTGTAATGCCCATGTTCCTTACATTCAAAACATATGATATGATTTTTATTATTTATTGAAATATTTATACCTTTGCTTGTAGGGGTGACATCTTCTCCATGTGATGTGGATGTGGAGACTTCCTCTTGATCCGAAGATGATACTCCTCCATTTGATTTTGCTTGACTTGTGGAGGTGGAAGCTACATCATCCTCTTCTTCTCTTGACCCGGATGTGGAGGATTCTTCTTGCTCTTGTTCCAGTGTCAATGAAGATTGCTCCCCCTCAATCCTAGAAGTGGAGGCTTCACCTTCTTCTTCATCTTCATCCTCTTGTACATGAAACAAGGAATATACTCCTTCCTTGTTCTTTTGATTGCTCTCCTTTGAGGATGAAGCCTTTTGGACCTCCTCTTCGGAGGTTGAGCATCTCTCAACCTTGGAGTCCTCCTCTTCTTGGTCTTGATCCATTGAGTCGCCCTCTTTGGATTCTTCTTGATTTGGTACAGTGGAGGGGATCTCATGAATTCTTGCCAATTTGCTCCAAAGCTCCTTGGCATCTTCAAACTCTCCAATTTGAGCCAAAATGTTGCTTGGCAATAAATTGACCAAAAGCTTGGTCACTTTATCATTTGCCTCGCTCCTTTGAATTTCCTCCTAGCTCCATTTGCTTTTCTTGAGAGCTTTGCCCTTGGAGTTCTTTGGAGCTTCAAATCCTTCCATTAGAGAAAACCATTGCTCTATCTCTATCATAAGAAAATTATCGATTCTTAATTTCCAAGAATCGAAATTTGTTGAAGTGAATGGTGGAGCCACCCTCGTGTCAAATCCAAGTCCATCTTGGAATTGCATCTTGAAGTTGAGCTTCTTGAATTCTTTGATTTTGATGAATTTGCTCCAACTTCTTCACCCTCTAGCTTTGCTTGTTTTGTTTGCCCCTTCCGGCGATGATTCCGATGAAGAGCGACCTCTCTCTGATACCACTTGTTGGGACTGAAAAGTAGCTAGAGGGGGGAGGGTGAATAGCTCGTCGCGTGCTCGTGTGCTTGGCGTTGCTTGTTTCTTCTGAGATGCAGCGGAAATTACAAGAAACAAACTATAACAATGCTAACAAAGTAGATTTACTTGGTATTCACCTCACAAGAGGTGACTAATCCAAGGATCCACGCACACACACACACACACACACCTCCACTATGTAAACACTCCTTTTCGGTAACTACCGAAGGCGGAGAAGCCCTACAAGACTCTCAATACAAGAAGAAAGGAAAGGGAACAAAATATAAGAAAAGCTTACAATGAAGTGCAGTAAAAAGCCCTAACCCTAACTTCTCTTCTTCGCCTCTTAACTTGGACAAGCTTCCAAGAATCTTCAAGATCTGGCGTGGAGAGCTCTGTGGAGAGGCTATGGAGGATCTGAGATGAATGCTATCAAGTCTGGTTAGCTCTCGTAATCTCTACCGAAGGAATCGAGCGCCTGTAGCTAAATACGACGCCAACAGTCGGATCTCGATCGATTGGAATGCTCCCAATCGATCGGGGAGGCTTTGGATCGATCAATGGATCGATCCAGAGCGCCTCTGTGCTCTCTGGAATAGCCTGGATCGATCGATTGATCGATCTAGGGCTTATCGCGCGAAATCGCAGCTCCCAATCGATCCACTAATCGATTGGGACCTCTGGATCGATCCACTGATCGATCCAGCAGGCTTCTGTGCGTTCGCGACTTCTTCCCAATCGATCCACTGATCGATTGTGACAAAGGCTTCTCGCAGGGACACCCCAATCGATCGTCCGATCGATTGGGCTCCAGCCAATCGATCGGCTGATCGATTTGGCTGCTGGTTTTTGCCCAAAACCAAGTCCCAAAGCCCCCAAACCAACATCCGGTCAATCCATAATCTGTTGGTTCATCATGCCTAGCATCCGGTCACCCTTGACCTGCTAGGACTCCCTCACCAAGTGTCCGGTCAATCCCTTTGACCCACTTGGACTTCTCTTCATCATGCCAAGTATCCGGTCACACCCTTGATCTACTTGGACTTCTCTTCATCATGCCAAGTATCCGGTCACTCCCTTGACCTACTTGGACTTTTCTTCATCATGCCAAGTATCCGGTCACTCCCTTGACCTACTTGGACTTTTCTTCATCATGCCAAGTATCCGGTCACTCCCTTGACCTACTTGGACTTTCACCAGATGTTTGGTCAACCTTGACCCATTTGGATTTCTCTCATGCCTGGCTTCACTCACCAGGACTTCCATTCTGCCTAGCTTCACTCACTAGGACTTCTCTTCTGCCTGGCTTCACTCACCAGGGCTTTCACCTAGCTTCACTCACCAGGACTTCCATTCTGCCTAGCTTCACTCACTAGGACTTCTCTTCTGCCTGGCTTCACTCACCAGGGCTTTCACCTAGCTTCACTCACTAGGATTTTCCTTTTACCTAGCTTCACTCACTAGGTCATTCACCTGGCTTCACTCACAAGGATTTTCCTTGTGCCTAACATCCCAGTTAGGATTTTCCCAATCAAGTATCCAGTCAACCTTGACCTACTTGACTCTTCTTCAATCAACCTGATCAGATCCTGATCAGAGGGGAATTGCTCCAAACAATCTCCCCAAATGACAACTACAGCTGCAGTTGTCCATATCATCGAAGTCTTGTATTGTCAAACATTGAAACCCAAACCAAGACTCAAGCTTGGTCAACCAGGTCAACTTTGACCTGTGGGATATTGCACCAACATAACTAAGCTCCCAAGCTTTGGTTATATAAGTCGCGGGTTGAAAAACCCCGCCTACTAGACGACTGCCAAAACCATCAATTGACTGCTCTCTTATGGAAATTCGACCGTTACATTCTAATGGCTATATATACTAGTCGATTGATACTTCTATCAGTCGACTACTCCACACTAACCGAACGAATAGAAGCATTTTGTTCGCTCTTAGTCGGCTGCCCAGTTGACCGCACCAGTTGATTGATGAAAACACCAGTCGACTACTACAGTACTGCTACAGTAACACTATAGTGCTGCTACAGTAACCCTAATCCTAGGATTTAACTCCCGAGTACATTCACTCAGCACTCGTCCTCACCCGACCAACCTAGACCTAGCCTTCTAGCCTCTTCCATCAGCTTTGCGTCCCTCGGATGCCTCCCCATCCTTCATGTCTTGCCTTCTGGAGATTCCATCGGCCTTGTCATTGTTGTCGGGTCTTCATTTGCAAAGAGGTCGCACCTCCAGGACTTCATCCATTGCCAAGTCACACTTGGACTTACGTTACCAAGACTACATGCTTGTACTTACACCACCAAGACTCATCCTTGGACTTTCCTCCTTTACCAAGATCACCCTTGGACTTTCCTTGTTGTACCTGTATCCTGCACACTCACAAAGTATATCAAATACAACAATAAATCTAACTTAAACCTTTGCCAAAATATCAAAATCTAGGGTACCCAGATTGCTCCAACAATCTCCCCTTTTTGATGTTTGGCAACCCGTTTAAGTTAGGGAAACAATATAGCAATAATAATGTAAATAAACATGCAATCTACACATGCATAAATCATGAAACCTAATCGTAGGCTCCTCCTTCACCAAAGCTCCCCCGCAAAAAGGCAAACTTCTCTCCCTTTGCAAATAAATGAGTAATCGCGCGCTCCCCCTTCATCTAAGCTCCCCCTTAAGTTAGGATTTCTTACAAAGGTATGTAGGTTTCCCACTTAAACCTAAACTTCTCCCCCTTTGACATACATTAAAAAGAGCTCCAACAATATCCCAATTATTAAACTCTCTGACCTCTAATGATAATAAACACTATGTATTAATCTCCCATAAGATTGCATACATGTTTCCCACTCTTTTGGTCATTTTCTAATGCTGAAAAATATTTTTAGATCGTATCAATCGACTGCTATAAGTCTCAGTCAACTGTCATCATCAAAATGAGCTTATAGAGATATTCTGTGCTCATGAATAGTGTTACCAGTCGATTGGTAACTGTTCCAGTCGACTGGTACACTATTTCAACAAAACTCAACCTTTTTTTATCAAACTTCAGAAATGCGTCAAAAATTTCACAGACCTCCAAAATTTTCCAAATTTTATGGAGAGGTCTATTTTATCCATGTCTACTTGGAAAATATATATATATAAAAATATATTTATCACAGATCCTAAGATTGACACAAAATTCAAAACTATCTAAATAGTTTAATTGAACCTTGACCTAAAGTCCTAGTTTTGGCTTTCTCTTGATGTATTTGCCTATACTAAACCATAATGCATCTCTTGCATTAGTTTATATGACATCTATACATCAAAAACTAATTTTCATGTAATATGAACCCAATACATATTTTCATGCATGAAACTTAACCCAATTGTGTCAACCAACTACAATAGAGACTCAAATCCATCTCTAATCCCTTTGACACATATTGATTCACTTGAGATCATTTATCATATGTCCCAAATACTCTTTGAGCTCCCCCTTGAGCTCTTAATCTTGTCCACCTCCCTAGGTGACTCATTTACTATGGCTAGGCCACTTCGGTACACTTCGAGTGACACTTGGCCTACAAAACTCACCTTCTTAACCTTAGATATCTTGTCTTTGGTTAGTTTCTTCTTGTCCTTTACCTTGGACAGCTCATCCTTGTCATAATTATATGTCACCCTAGCATATTCCTTCTTATTAGCCTTGGATGACTCTCTCTTGTCCTTGGTCACATCTCCCTTACCAATGTTATGTGCTACCTTAACACTTGACCTCCTTTTAGTCTTGGAGGGACCTAATTTGACATTTTTGGGTCTTTGATCACCCAAATACATGTCAAGTCCTTTAAGTCCAATAATGAACCTCTCTAGGGCTTTCTCCATTTCCTCAAGCTTTGCCTTCAAGGCTTGATTTTCCAACTCTAGGGTTCTAACCCTAGTATCAACATGTCCACCTTGGACATCCCTAGACCTACCCACATTCCTAGGCATATGTCTCCCTTTCTTGATGTTAATGCTTAGGTTTTCACCTATTTTCCTTCCCTTTGGAAAAGTGATTTGGGTATTATTAGGTCGTCTACTCTTACTAGATTTAGCATAAATAGGTCTCCTAGGGTTATCTCCTACATTAACCCTATTCCTACCATTATATCTAAATCCATGATTATACTTGGGTAAATAATAAAAATTATTTCTAGAATGCATGGAAGAATTTAAATTTGAACTTAAATTCATGTTAGGGTTTACCTCCCTTACCATTGAAGCTCTCTTCTTCTCCCACTTCTTCAAGTGCACTAATTTCTTGAGCTCACCTCTCCTTGGGCACTTTGTATCGTAGTGCCCCCACTCACCACACGTGAAGCACCTAATGTGCTTCTTCTCCTTCCTACAACTCATATTAGTTAAATCAACCTTGTTGAGTTTAGGCTTTACCTCCCTTACCTTTTGGAGCATTGGACACCTACTCTTGTAGTGTTTCATCTTACCACACTCAAAGCATTTGATGTGGTCCTTTGTGCTCTTCTTGGTAGTTGAGGTGGAGGGTTGAGCTTCCAAGATTTCCTCTTCCTTAGATTGCTCTTCTTCCTCTTAACTTGAAGATGTGGACAGTTCCACTTCTTCCTCCCTTGATGATGTAGATGATACCTCCTCATCTTCCTTCTCCTCCTCGGATGTTGAACTCGTGTCAACATCCGATTGATTCTTCTCTTCTTGGACCAATGAGCCATTCTCTTTGGGCTCCTCCTCTTCTTGGATTTGTGTAGGACTCTCATGAAGCGCAATTACATTTTTCCAAAAGGTCACTTGCGTTCTTGTATTCACCTACATTCAATATCGCATTAGGAGGTAATAAATTAATTAAAATTCTAGTTATTTCCTTGTCCATCTCCGATTGCTCCCTTTGCTCCTCAGTCCAATATCGAGGTCGGAGACGCTTCCCCTTTTTGTCCATTGGAGCTTTAAACAGTTCCTCCAACACAATCCATTAGTTCCAATTCATTTGGAACTACATCTCCATGCGCTTCCTCCAATAGTCGAAGTCCTCGCGCTCGTATGGAGGTCGGATTCGAATGTCCCATCCGAGAGGTCTCTGCGACTCCATCTTCTTCCTCTATTCGCTCTCTTGACGATTAGTCCAACAAGAGCTAACCTAGCTCTGATACCACTTGTTGGGACCTTGACACCCGCTAGAGGGGGGTGAATAGTGTCTCATCCAAATCGATAGCTTCCTATGAATTCGTTAGTGCACAGCGGAATAATACAAAATACAAGTACGAATATGAAAACTAAAGACTAAGACTAAGAAAGGAAATGGAAAACCAATAGACACGTCGATGTAACGTGATTCGAAGATTAGGGCTCCTAATTCACGGCTATCCTTGAGGTGGACGATCCCTATCCGTCGGTGGATTAGCCCCTGACAAACTTCCGACTAGCTCACGTAGCTCCTTGTGGGTGGAGAAACCTCACCAAAACTTCAACCAAGCACACTTGGACACAAGAAAACCTTTGAGCACTTGTTGACTACTAATTAGAGTTAACCACCACTAATTTCGTCAGCTATAACCAAACTTCCAATCTTTGGTTATATCGGTCGCGGGTTGGAAAACCTCACCTACCAGTCGACTGTCAAAACCATCAGTCGACTGCCCTCTTGTGGAAATTCGACCGTTACATCCCAACGGCTATATACCAGTCGACTGATACTTCTATTAGTCGACTGCTCCACACTAACTGAACGAATAGAAGCATTATGTTCACTCCCAGTCGATTGCCCAGTCGACCGCACCAGTCGACTGATGAAAACATCAGTCGACTACTACAGTCCTGCTACAGTAACACTACAGTACTGTTACAATAAACCCTAATCCTATTATTTAACCCCCGAGTACATTCACTCAACACTCGTCCTCGCCCGACCAACCTAGACCTAGCCTTCTAGCCTCATCCATCAGTGTTGCATCCCTCGGATGCCTCTCCATCCTTCACATCTTGCCTTCTGGAGCTTCTATCGGCCTTGTCATTATTATCGGGTCTTCCTTTGCCAAGAGATCGCGCCTCCGGGATTTCATCCATTGCCAAGTCACACTTAGACTTACGTTGCCAAGACTACATGCTTGGATTTATACTGCCAAAACTCATCTTTGGACTTTCCTCCTTTGCCAAGATCACCCTTGGACTTTCCTTGTTGTACCTGTATCCTGCACACTCATAATGCATATCAAATACAATAATAAATCTAACTTAAACATTTGCCAAAACATCAAAATCTATGGTACCCAGATTGCTCCAACAAAACTTAATCAACACTTAAAATTAAAACTAATACTTTCACTGGTCAACTAACTCAATCAGTTAATATGAAATATAAGTTGTAAGTTGTTTTAAGCAAATAAGTATTGAATTGAGTCAAGTAAAAGATAATCAATAAACCATTAATAATGATTAAGTGTTATTGAATTAGTAACAAATTATTTTATTTAACCTGAAATTTAAACTCAATACACCTAAAGTTAGTTTTTTTTACAATAATTGATTAATGATTAATCAAACTTAAGTGAACAATCATAATAAGGTATAAATAATATATACGATGAACATTAGTGTTAGGAACAGTAAATCATCTAAACACTTAGGTAGAACTTCTTATAGTTAATAAAGATAATGCGAATGTGCTAATTATTCACTTGGTCACATTTGTCTTGAAATTTAACATACCCAAATCCTAGTACGAATTAAGGAGGAGTGTTAACTTAAGGGGGAGGATTTGCTTGGACAACTTAAGAATGTTTTCAAAAATTATTTTAAAAAAATAAAAAAAAAATACATAACTTTGAAAATCTTTGAATAATTAGACCTTTTTTGAATAGTTGAAAAATTATTTTGAATCGATACTATAAAAACAAATTATATATATACTTTTTAAAAATATTTCTTACCTAAAATCCTTTTAAAAACATTTACTAATTTTTTGTTGGAAAATATACGCATAAAAATTATTGTTAGAAAAAAAATTTCCTTTAAAATTTTTTTGGAAAAATTTTCCTTATAAATTACTTTGAAAATCTTCCTTAGAAATTTTTTCCTTTAAAATTATTTTGACAATCTTTCTTAGAAAAATTTTCTTCAAACTTACTTTGAAAATTTTGAAAAATTTACTTAGAAATTTTTGAACAATCGTCTTGAAAAATGTTTTGAAAATACATCGTCTGAAAAAAATCTATTTTCTGTTTTCAAAATCATATTTCAAAATTTATTTTTTTGACTTAAAAATTTTTTTTGAAAGTTTCCTTGAAAATATTTTGAAAATCTCTTTGAAAAATATTTTTAGAATATTTTTGAAAAGTTATTCTATGTAACAATTACTCTTAAAATGTTAGAAAAATTACTTTAAAGAATTTTTTATTATCTTTTACCTTAAAAATCTTCATTAGAAAGTTTTTTTTACAATCACTTTACAAATAATTTCCTACAAAAGTATTCATTTTGAGAATCATTCTTAACATAATTTAAAAAATCACATATTTTGACAAATTCTGAGACTTTCTCAAATTATATGTTGTGAAAAATTAATTTGAAATATGTTTCAATTTTTTAAAACTGCTTTAAACCAACTTTGCAAGATGTTTTTGACCACCTTGGAAAAGTTTCATTCTTGCAAAACTTATTTTAAATTTTCCTTAAAATTTTTCATGTTTAAAGCATCTTAAAAATATTTTTTAAGTTCATAATTTCTATCTAAAGTATTTTGAACAATTAATACATTTTGAAAAGTATCTTTACAAGAGTTAGCTCTCAAAACCTATTATAAAATTCTTGCAAAAAGTTATCTTTCTAAATTATCTTACTTAGCATTTATTTACTCATTTTTTTTTGATGAATGTCAAACGAGGAGGGTTAAGGTTTAAGTTAGAAAACAAAGAAAAATTAAAATAACTTAATCCTAAAAATGATCAAGAGAACAAAACCAATTGTCTCAATTCTTGTTTCTCTTAAAATCATTTCTTGTGCTTGCATTGCATATTTTTTTTCCTAACTTAACCCAGGTTATTATTGCAACAAAAAGGGGGAGATTGTTGGTGCAGTTTGCACTAACGGTCTAACTCAAGTTTTGATGAATGACAAGTGAGTTAAGTTAGGTGTTTTGTTGTCTAACCATTTCACCTAATGTGCAGGAGTTAGTCCAAATAGATTGATGGGTCGACCGGATATCTGGCGGTTAGTACAGATAGATCGATGGACCGACCGGATATCTGGTGAGAAGTCTAGATAAGTCGACGGACCGACCGGATATCTGGCGAGAAGTCCAAATAGGTTGATGTACTGACTGGATATCTGACAAGAAGCCCAGATAGGTCGACGGGCTGATCGGATATCTGGCAAGAAGTCCAGATAGGTCGACGGACCGACCAGATATCTAGCAGGAAGTCCAGTTGGGTTTGCAAACTAGTAAGTAAAGGTAACTCACTGGAGGAGAGTGACTAAGTAAAGACGTGTCCCGATTGGAGGGACAATAGGAGTCGGCCCAGGTTATGTTCATTTCGGATCCCTAATTTGAAACCTTGACTAGTTCCCGGTCCTGAGAGGACAAGAACTAATTACTACTCATTATTATAACTGTGCTAACTTTGTTTTACAGGGTAGATGTTTTAGTTTTGGACTAACATCTTTTTGCAGGACAAAAGAGCAAAAAGTCTTCTAATGAATAGTACCCGAAGACGCCTTCAAGGCTGATGGAAGGCTCCCTCGAAGGTGCCATCAAAGGCTTTGGGAGGCACCTTCTATAAGATTAACTTTGGACCTCGTCGTGGATAAGAGCTGGGATGATCGAGATCAGATTTCTTAGGTTGGAGGCACCTTCAATTGTTATGGAAGGCACCCTCCAAGCCCTTTATAAAGATGCTCGCCCAAAGCCTCAACAAGAACATTGATACGAGCTTCTACGCATCCAAAAAGGCTTTTCGACTGCTCCGAGCTCCTGCTATGACCCTACTGCTGCGAAGCTACTACACCCGACTACTGCTTCGAAGATTTTAGATTGCGGCCGGCAAACCGACACACGAGCTCGTATACATCAAAAGTGTTGGTAATAGAATTATTTACTTGCACTTAATTACTGTAAAAGAACAAGTGCAGTGTGTTGCACTTGTTCCATCTTTCTGTACTCGATTTCCTCTTTCGGAAGTACTAGAAGAGACTTTTAGTGGATTACCTATTGATAGGTCCGCGGGACCTGAGTCTTGGAGTAGGAGTTGTCGAAGACTCCGAATCAAGTAAACCGCTTGTGTTTTTCTGTGTCATTTTACTTTCGACATCGTACGTATTTTTCACTGTGCATACTCATGTTTTTAATGATAAAATAAGTTTTTGTAACTCACATGATCCCCCCCCTCTCACTTGCGTAATGATCCAATAGGGCAAAGACTTAGTCCCTAATGACTTTCTTTAACTCTGATATAATTGTTCTTACATACGACAACCGATCAAACTATCGAAGGAAACTCAATCGATTTGCCCACTAAGCATAATAAGGGTCCCTCAATCCAAAGACATACATTCCTTCTTGTCATATTGTGTAATAGTTATCAGAGAATCAAGGGAATATTCCCTGTACCAGTTGTACGGCAGAAGCTTCTATGCAAAAATTATGGGTCAATTTTGGAAAAGATATCAAAACATCTTTATAATTTGTCCATTTTGAAAACGCTTTGAGATTCATGTATAGATAAATAGTAATACTATAAAAGGGAGTCTCCGTCCACAGACGTAGATACGCAATGCTACACAACTTTATACATCCATAACCACTGTTTGTTCTATTGTTCATCGTCTTTAATTGAATCAAGGACTTGAGCGTCAGAGTATATATATATATAATTATTATGCTACGGACTCTATCCTGCGGATTGTTACGGAAACTACCATGTCATATTATTTTATTTTTTTAATATAATATATTCTCTTTCTTAATTTTTTTTTCTTCTTCTTCGTTCACGCTGTAACGAAGCCACGCTCACCGCGCCTCGTCGTCGCTGCCGCCTGCCCACCGTCGAGCTGAGAGGAAATCTTAGCGGCGAGGGGATCTAGTCGCGCTAGAATTCGGTTGCGATCTCGTCGGAATCTGGCGTGATCGCGTTCGGTCGTGACGCGTCCGGAATCCGATCGCGATCGCGCCACGACCGGAATCCGGCGCGGCCGTGATCGCGCCGGATTCCGGCCGCGATCGCGCCGAATTCCAGTCGCGATCGTGTCCAGAATCTAGCGCGGTCGTGGCCGGATTCCGAACGCGTCACGACCGAACGCGATCGCGCCAAATTCCGACGAGATCGCGACCGGATTCAGACGCGATCGTGGCCGGAATCCGGCGCGACTAGATCCCCTCGCTGCCGAGACTTCCTCTCAGCTCGGCGGTGGGCAGGCGGCGGCAGCCAGAATCCATGCCGCGATCCCCGACGGGTTCACCCCTGGGCTATAGTGTGGGTGGGTCCAAGCGGCCGAAGGCCACCGGCGGTGGGCAGATGGCCGGTGGCCGGGCGGGTGGCGGGCGCGCGAGGAGACGCGGTGAGCGGATGGTCGACGAGTGAGGAGGCGCGGTGAGTAGTGACGAGAACGAAGAAACACGAGAAAAACTTATATTTAAAAAATAAAAAAATATTAAAAAAAAATCAAATTTTATAGATCGCGGATGAATCCGCATGACCAAGTCCGTATTTTAACAGAAGCAAATTTTTTTAAAAAACTTTTATTATTAAGATTAAAAAAATGACTAACTATTCCAACGTCTAATTTTATTAAAATAATAATAAATTAAAAATTATAAAAAAATAGTCATATAAAAAGAGTTTAGCTACCTAAGGCATTAACTAATCTTATCTCTAAGCTTGATTAACAAGGGCATTAAGTACTATCAGTTACTTAACGGACCAGAGATCTCTAACCTGATGCTAAATTTGTTAATATTTCGGAATTATGCCCGCTAATTAGCTATTAATTAATGCTTATATTAACTTTACACGGCCACCGTTGATCTCACGGTCACAGATGCGGAAATGATACCGATTTTTTTTTGTTTTTGAAAAAAGAAAACGGGGCGACCGATCTGACCCGTCCATTCTAAATCAAATGGCAGGGAGGTGGGAAGTTGAGATCGAAGGCGAAGGGTTTCTTTTTCTGCTTCGTCGCCGTCGCCATCGCCGCCTTGTCTTCCTCGGCCGTCGTCATCTTCCGCCTCTCTTGCACGCCCCTCACGACCATCTTCACCTCCTCAAATCTGTACCCGGAGAACTCCGGCCCGCGCGGGGCCTCGGTCTCCCATGCCGGTCGGAGGACCAGATCTGGTCCGATCGCCGGCGGCGCGAAGCCCCATCTCACCTGCCCGAGACCCGGCCCCACGCGTTGCTCAGCGGCGGAGAACCCGAAGTTGGTCTTGGCCTTCGGCCCCCGGAGGCTGCGCGCGGCCTCGTCGTACGCCTGGGCCGCCTCCTCCGCCGTGTCGAACGTCCCCAGCCACTTCCGCGTCTTCTTCCACGGGTCGCGGATCTCCGCCGCGAACCTGCCCCACGGCCGCTTCCGCACCCCGCGGAACCGCTCCTGCTTCCCATCTGCATCCTTCGCCGCCGCCGGCGGAGAGAACCCCTCCTTGCTCAGCCACAGCGTCTCCACCGCCATCTCGAGGCGATGGCTGTGGGTCTCCGCGAGGGCGGTATTTATACTGCGAAGAACCGATCTCGCTTTCCCCGACATGTTGTTTCGCCTGCCTTCCTCTTTTTTCACCTCCATTTTTTATTTAATAATAATAATTATTAACATAATTAATATTCCCGAGGTGGTGGGCCGCAGTTTTAATTGGACGGCGGTGATTCCGGTGCGCTCCCAGCCCATCCGACGGCTGATACGGTTCACGTGCAACTCCGTCTTCCCCGCTCCCCACGCGAGAATTACCGACCCCAATTCGTCAACTCGCATTCTCACCATTGGACAGATTCACAGTGTCCCATCCCTCGTCCAGTCACAAAGCAGGTACTATTTGGCCAGATTTCTATTTCTTTTGTAATTAATACAAAGCAGAGCGCATTAATATCATACCGTTTTAAAATGGAAGATGGCACCAAATGGGAGACGATTAACGAGGACTCGAAGGGTGGAGTTTCGTGCGAGGGGAAGCAAACAAGAGAATGGGGGGGGTCTGCGTGTGGTGTCAGCCGCCATTATGACGCCCGTCTCTGCTTGTCCTGTTGCCCTGGCTGGGATTCCAGTGCAGGGCGTGTTGGGCGCAGAGGAAAGGTTGCTGTTTGGGTATAAGTTTGCAGAGAAAGGCAGGCGCCGGTGGAGTCTTGTTGGGGCTGGGGAATGTGGCGGGCCAGCGCATTGAATGGGCCGGTTACTGGGCGTTATCACGCATTAATGTATCCGCCGCTCGCCCCCCAGTCTCTGCCGAAGGAAAGGGTGATTTGGCAGGGGAGGGTGAAGGACGCAGAGTGTTGCGTCGCTGTCGCAGCCCCAACGAAGTCATTATTGTTCATCAGTGAGCAGGGAAGGGGAAGGGGAAGGGGAAGGGGAAGGGGAAGAAGAGATCCGCTGGTTCACTTTTACGAATCAGAAATGATCCTAGATCTCCACCCATACATAAGGGAAGTAGGAGAAGGAGGAGGAGCAATGATGACGCGTGCATATTAAGTCCTGTGCTGTGCGTATTAAACCCAGGGGGATTATATTAATTAATCATGATGATCATCAATAAACCATTTTACTATCCAACATATGTTCACACAATATATGTATATAATTTATGGATTAGTTGATAAATCTAGAGTGCAATGGCGTTAGCGAGTGATGTCTCATCCACTTTCTCCAGCTTGTCCCAATTGCTGTACGCCTCATGGACCAGCCTTTCCACAATTAACTACATCATTAATTAAATTTTATTAAGTACAATCAATTCAATAGTTTAATTAGTTAAATAGTTAATTTTACCATATACTGATGAGGGAGTTGTTGTAGAGGGTAAACCCATCCGTTGACTACGGCTCCTTTGACTTCCCCAATTGGGCTCAAAACTAACGTGAGAATTTGACCGTGGTACAAATACACCTCCTTCCCCATTTCGCAGCACCTTGCATGGCTTATCGTTGCTTCCCACGTACTGTCCGACATCCCATGCCCACCTCCCATAATCTGTTTATAATATATAAATAATTAAATCTTAGTTAAATATTATTATAAGGACACAGTACCTGTCGAAGTCGTTGCATATCGAGCATGGATAGCTTCAACAAGTCTTGCACTGTTCTGATTCCTGCATCGGCAAGCCTTTTGTCGAATATTCCATTCTTCCCGATGTTCTTTAATCTCCACACTCTGTCATCCAAACTCGGAGGATGGTGCTTCTTGTTCACTGCACTCGCACAATTTTATATATATCGATGAAAATAATTGAGTTATGTTAATTAAGCGGTTGAGTATGTTAATTCTTCTTAATTACATTCTCCTCTGTGATCTAACACCGTGAACCGGTCGGTGATTGCTTCTTTGATCCTAATTGGCCCTTGGTAGCTCTCAGGACTGATCACTCTCGCTCCGAGCCTAAAGTGTCGAGACCGAACCCAGCTCGAATTGTCGGTGAACTCGAGCTTGTGGACCGAGGCCGGCGAGCCTTGCAGAATTGTGACCTTGCAGTCCCCTACGAGTAGTGGTCTCTTCCCCTTGCGCTCTTTCACAATGTGACTTTCAAAATCTTCAGAGGTCCAATCGGCGTCGACACCGCCGGGGAAGTCACCGTCGAGGACGACGATCTCTACCTCGAGATGAGGCATGATGTTTATCGGCCCCGACGATTCGTGTGGGACGAGTTGGATTTGTAGGGTGTTGTTGTCCCTGTCTTTGATGCTGGCTTTGGTGTAGATAGAGAGGGAGAGTGGCTTCGTGAAGGAGAGCTGCATCAATCCTATTATTGGTGATGGCTCCATCCGCGGAGACCTGAATTAGTTAGCTCTTAATTAACTAGTTAAATACTTCACTAAAATCCACTTAAATCAGTTTCATAATTAATTTAATTTAATTAAATTACCTGTGTAGTTCCTTCTTCATCGAGTCGATGAGTCGGCGTTCAACCTCTTCACGCACCTACAATTGTAAATAGTACTACGTTCCTGTAATTAATTGAGAAAATTATATGTAAGAGAATTAATTAGAACTTAATTAATTACCACTCGGCGAAGCATTGGCTCCAACGCAGAGCTCACGTACTTCTGCATGGAGCTTGTTAAGCCAACTGCAGGCTCCTCCAAATTATTAGTAGTGCTGTTCTTCTGCATCAGTGAAGAGGCTGAAAGGAAGGAAGCAGTTCGAGCTCCTGGCGATCGACGTTCATGGATCGAGGTCCTTAAAATGCTGTAGAAGATGACAGGAGGAAACTGGTGCAAGGTTTGAGGAAGTTTCGCATGGAGTGACTGGGAAAGTCGATGGAAGCATTCCAGCTCCATCTACACGATGACGCAGTGGATGAGGTCAGTGAGTGATATAAAGCCTGCAAGCTGCGTTTTCAACTTAGTTGACTTTTTGAATTAGCTCGTGTTCTTGCATTTCTCGATCGATTTAGGATACGATGACATGACCAGATGGAACTCGACGAGCCTGCAGGGACGACTTGCAGTAGTCTTTGTGGCAGGTGAAGGTCGTTTGGCAGTTTCTTATTGACTTAAGCATTTTAAGGTCAACCGTCACAGCGTACGTGTACCTGACAGGACCTCTACGGGCACGTAAAGCATGGTTGTGGTCATGGGTGGCGCTGACACGGCTTTGAATATTTCAAGCGTAAAGATCCTGGGATCAGCTAGAGTTGAAATGACTAGATTTTGTTTCGACAAACACGTAGCTTAGATTCTGTTTGTCGGTTTGAAAACTTTATTTGTTTCCTAGCTAGCTAGCGTGTGCTTGTGTTTATGATCAGTTGGCTTTTTGTGATAAGAAAATCGCTAATAGGACAATAGAAATAATGTTAGCACTTGCTACGAAAATAGTTAAGATATAGTCAAAACGGTATAACAAATTATGGTCAATATATAGCTACTAAGCATTATTCCGATTGACCACAATAACAACGTAAACTCAAGGTTTACTTCATTCTTCAACAAAGGTTAGGAATATTCACTGACGTGGTCATTACTTTATGATTGCTGGACAAAGCTATATTAATCAAAACATCAGTTTATTTATTTATTTATTATTAGCCAAGCATAATCACTCAGTTATCTAATCAACTTGTCCATATATATATTAATAGCTGTTTGAACATATATAATTTAGTTTTAACGACTGGATAATTTGATGGAGTGAAATTTATGTTTGGTTAGTGTATTGTTTGTTGAGGGAAGGAATGCCTTTGAATCGGTCCCTGCAACGCTGCTTGGCACAATTGCTTTGAAGGAACCTCCAGATTCAGATGCTACTGGATCCAACAGCGGTTCGGTGTCTTTCCTACTCATTTCATCAGCATTCATACGAAGATTAAGTTTTCATGAAACGTATTTTTTTTATTTAATTATAAAAATAAATTTAAAATATTTACTTTAATAAAAATATTATCATTTTTTTTGGAGTAAAAATCAAAAGAACAATTTTTTTAATGAGCATTTTTTCTTTTATTTTTTTAATCAAAAGAGTATTTCATCTTACCAACCACATATGTCCTCAAATATACTATTCGATATTATTATCTCTTATCACGTATTAAATCTTGAATTGATTAGTCAATTGTATGAATAGACAAATTTATTTTATAGTTATGAAATCGTAGCTGCTACAAATATAAATTGACAGTTACAGTTTCATAATTGCTACAATGTGAATATTATTGAATAAAACAAGTCTGTATCGTAGCAACTATGAAATTATAGCTATTACAATATAATGTTAAGTGAACAGAAGTATGTATTGTAGCAACTATGATTTTATAATTACTACAAAATGAATATTGTTGAACATATCAAGTCTGCCAGATCTATTCATGGTTTAACCTAAAATCAGTCTGTCAAAAAAATCAAAATAGGTCGAACACGGTTGATGGTAGCAAGATTTATCTTGAAGCATATGACAAATTTTTCCGAGCAATATAGTTGAGTTTCACTTTGTGGGATGAATAAATATTGCGGAGCATAATGTCAAGACTCAACAGAGCAATATCATGAAGGGTACTGCCAGTCTACCGAGCAATCTTGTTAAGATTCCGCAAAGCAATCTCATAAGAGTGATCGAAGGTCCACTGAACAAAAATGCTTAGTTCCATAAGAGCAGCCACATGAAGGATTGCATAGCAATATCATCAAAGTCTTGCAGAGTAATGTTTTTGAGGTCTACCAAACAATAATGATAAGTTTCTACCAAGCAATAATGTTAAGTGCCCGCATAATAACATCAAAGGTCCGTCGAGTGATAGCATTCAGTCTTACAGGGTGATAGCATAGAAAAACACTGAGCAATATTATCAAAGCTCCGTTAAGCAATAACGCTCGATTCCACAAAGTGACATCATTAAGGATAACCAATCAATAATAATAAATTTCTATCGACCAATTATATTAAGGCATGTAAAGCAATACTATTGAAGGAATCTTTCATCAGGAAGCTTCTGGTCGCCAACACGTGACACTCGATAATTGGAAAAATAAGTGATCATGTCAGAGACTTAATTCTTCTTCATAATATGTGGTAATTAGTGAACGATGAATAAGCAATAGTTGTCAGAAGTGGTTCCCTAAGAGAGCCCTCTTTACTTTACGTGATAGTTAGGGATTGGAAGCATGATAACAGATCATCAAGAACGTCGTCCTCACTGAACTAGGCAAGAAGAAGTAAAAAGGCTCAAAGGCAAATGACTTGGAGATTCTCCTCTAACAACTATATAAGCACCTTAGATGGTAACTTCTAGGTACGATGGTTTTCTGTATCTAACTAGCGGAGGCGACTCTTTTTTTTTTTAAGTTCTTCTTTACTCTCTCTCTCCACCGAATGCTAACTTGGGCATTGGAGGTGTCACGCTAGAGGAGCCAGCCCGACTCTTATAAGCAGTGTTACTTTCTCAAATCTACAAATCCATATGAGAGAAGAGGAATTGTTGAAAAGGAGGAGCCTAAACGAGTAAAAAAAGGAGCCATTAAATTGGCGTCGCATATGGCTGAAGGATCGATAGAAAGCGATAGAGGGGGGTGAATATCGCACATTAAAAACTCTTTCTTTTCATATCGTAAAAACAAGAGCAATGCAGTGGAAAATGAAATACACGTTTCGGTTACTTGGTTCGAAGCCTAGGTTGACTCCTACTCCAAGACCTGCGATCTTTGATCGCACCGTTAGACAATTCACTAAAACTCTTCTTTCCAAAATCTTTCAGAGAGAAGCAATTCATATAGATGCAAATTATAAGATAGTAACAATCTACTATCTTATTTTAATCTAAGTACAATGCAAGCTAATAAATAATAATTATACCGAACAAAGAATATCGATGAAGCTTGTCGGCGCTGTGTTGGAGCAGTAGCTTCCTTGAAGGTGTGTTGCAGAACAGTAGAACGAACAGAGCCTTTACACAGAGGTGAATTGAAAATTGATAATCAGCCTCGGACCTCGAGCTTCACTTTTATAAGAATCGTCATTGTTCACTCGACTGATCCTAAGGTTCGGTCGACCGAACCCGCTCTCTTCCTTCTTCACTGAGATCCGATTTTTGAACATTGATGACATTTAATGGTTCGGTCGACGGATAACTTTGTTCGGCCAATCGAATAGTGAATTTCCCTATTCCCCGAGATTCGGACTTAATGCTGCTTTAATGAGATGATCTTTCGATCGACCGATCCTCTGGTTAGGTCGACCGATCATCTAGATTTCCTTCTCTTCTTTGGCTTGGTAAGATCTGTGCCACATCATCAAGGTTTGGTCGACCGATCAAGTAGTTTGATCTAAGCAAGATGAATTTTTTAAAAGAATATCTAAGCAATAATGAATTTTTAGAATTTTTCAAAGTAATTTCTAAGACAAAATTAATTTTTAAAATTTTTCAAAATAATTTCTAAGTCAAATAAGTCAAAATTAAATTTTTTTTGAATTTACAAAATAATTTCTAAATCAAAATCATTTTTTTTAAAAAAAATCCAAAATAATTTCTAAGTCAAAATTTTCAAAAGACATTTTTAAAGAATTTATAAGGAAATGTTTAAAAACTTTTCAAAGCAGTAGTTAATTCTAATTTTAATGCTTTTATCAGAAAGTTAATTAAATATTTTTATTTCGATATTTCGACTTCCAGGTCGTGGCGAGGCACTAGGTCTTCTTAGTTATTGGAGCAACAACCACTTCCTTAGACAAATCTTCCATAAAGAAACTCAATGTTCAATTTTCTCACTGTAAACTTTTAACTAAAAGAGAAATTTAAACTAGCAAAGATTTTAGAACCCAATAAAGGTTCCTTCCTACAGGGTTGGTCAAAAGCTTAGGGGGTATATATCCTTAAAGTATTCTTCTAAGTTGGCCCTGATGTTTTCTTATATACCAGTTCAATTTTCCATAAATTCTTAATTTTAATTTTTGAAGTTTATTTAAGCATGCATTATCTTTCAATTTCTCAATTTCAACTTTTAATTTTTCATTTTCTAATTTTAGATTATCATACATTTCTAGTTGACATGTTTTTGCTAGGTTCCATTTCAATTCAGCATTTTCTTTTTTTAATTTGAATAAGTCTTTAGAAAGAGGCTTAATAAAGAGAAAAGACTGAGTCGGTGTTAGATTACGTACCTTACTTACCTGACTTGGTGAGGTTCCCCCTTCACTGCAGCTTTCCTCTTCTAATGTTCCTCCCCCTTCATCTATGCTCATCTTTGAGCTTGACTCTTCTTCCAGCTGATGACTTGCCACTAGCGCTAACCCCGAGAATTCTTCGATATCTGATTCGGAGGATGACAAATCTGACCAAGTGACCTTCAGGTTCTTGTGCTTGGAGGATTCTGGCTTCTTGTACTTGACCTTTTCCTTTTCTTTCTGCTTTCTCTTTAATTTCGGGCAGTCATCCTTGATGTGCCCTTCTTCGTTGCAGTTGTAGCAACGAACCGTTCTTCTTTTTTGCTCATACTTCTGCGATCTAAATTTGTTAGATTTAAAAAACTTATTAAATTATCTTACCATTAATGCAGCTTCGGATTCGTCGATCGAGGCTTCGGAGTCAGATCGTTTGTTCTTGCCTTCAAGGCAATGTTCTGACTTGCTTTCTCTACTTTAACGGGCTCTGCAATCCGAGATTCATGAAGTTCAAATGTAGAAAACAAACTTTCTAAAGTACTTACCTCGAAGTTCTTAGAGATGTAGTATGCATCTACTAAGGAAGTCCATTCTGGAGTTCTGGGGGAGGCGTTGAGCGCGTACCGGATAGAGTCTCAGTTCGTTACTTCTTCTCCAAGATTGGTTAGTTGCATGATCAACTCTTTGATCCTTGCTTAGAGTTGCGCTACCTTCTCGCCTTGGTTCATCCGAAGGTTCGTTAACTGGGTCCGGAGGATGTCGCGTCTCGCTAGCTTAGCTTCCGAGGTACCTTCGTGAAGCTCCAGGAATTTTTCCCAGAGGTCTTTCGCGGAGTCGTAGCTTCCTATTCGACTTACCTCTTGTGGTGGCAGCACGCTAAGCAGGTGGAATTCTGCCTTTCTGTTGGTGACAAAATCGGCTTGCTCCTTCTTGCTCCACGTGTTTTCTTCTTTATCTTTTGGAACTGCATAGCCATATTTCATAATTAAGCAAATGTCAAATTCTGTCTTGAAAAATACCTCCATCCGGTGTTTCCACGTCACGAAGTCTCCGCCGAACTTCGGGGGATGAATATTCGCTCAGGCCATCATCTTGATCGTTGTGCTTCAGTCGGCGGTTAGTCGTTCTGAGGCGGTCCGGCTTTGATACCAATTGTTGGTGCAGCGGAGGCCGACGCAAGGGGGTGAATAGCTTCTGAAAAAATAAAGTGTACCCTCCTCGGATCTTTTCAACTCAAAATAAAAGCAATAGCAATAATAATAAAAGAACTAAAATAATAAAGCTAGAGACACGGGAGTTAACCTAGTTACAACCAAGAAGATTGTTAATCCAGGGCGATGAAAAACGCGTACTAGAAAAATCTCCTTCTCTGAAGGCGGAGAAGCCTTTTACACTTTGGAAGCTTAGAACTATTGCTAGGAAAGACTACACAGTTGATTGCTTGAGTTGTTGAATATTTTCTAGCTTCAGGGGTCTTTATATAGCTCCTGGAAAGTCTATCCCGAGGGTCTAAGGCGCCTCCAACAAGGTTCAAGGCGCCTCCAGCTCGGTCAGCGGATAAAACTTTATCCGCAGCGAAAACGATCATTTTGACCAGTCGGAGGCGCCTCAAACCAGATTGAAGGCGCCTCCAATGCTGTTTGAGGCGCCTCCAAGGTGGAGGCGCCTCTAGCACTGGTTTAAGGCGCCTTGGGCTTTATTTTCAGCCCACTTTCTCCTTTGCTTTGACTTCCGACGCTCCGATCTTTTGGGTGATTACGACCAACCGGAATAGGGCTCACCCGAATCCAATTCTTGGCCTTCTCCTCGAGCAGCCTTCCTCCTCGGCTTAACGTCCCTCGAACGCCGCACACGTTCTTCTCGCCCACCAGTGTACTCTTCCGCAGCTCTCTCGTCCTTTGGACGCACTGAGCCCGTCGGCTCCCTTACCGTGTCGTCCTTCTCGCTAGCTGCGTCTTCCGCTCGACTTCCTGCGCTCCTAAGCTCCTGCACACTCAGACACAGGGATCAAACATACAGCAGGACCTAACCAATTTGGTTGATCACATCAAAACTACCACGGGGTTCAACAATCTCCCCCTTTTTGATGTACATCAGCCCAAGTCAAGTTAGGGTAAAAATAGACAAACAGTAATTTTAAAGAAAATTACTAAACTAACATATTTTAGCATAAATTTGTAATAAATAAAATTGTAACTACTTAATAAAGAGTTAACTAGAATTTTTCAAAAATATTTTTAATTTAACTTGTACTTCTCTCTCCCCTTTGATCACAGCAAAAACGGGGTAATAATAAGAGAATAAATGATTTAAAAAATATTTAGTAAATTTTAAGTTAGAAAAAAATTTCTAAGCAAGGTGAATTTTTTAAAAGAATATCTAAGCAATAATGAATTTTTAGAATTTTTCAAAGTAATTTCTAAGGCAAAATTAGTTTTTAAAATTTTTCAAAATAATTTCTAAGTCAAATAAGTCAAAATTAATTTTTTTTTTGAATTTACAAAATAATTTCTAAGTCAAAATCAATTTTTTTTTAAAAAAATCTAAAATAATTTCTAAGTCAAAATTTTCAAAAGACATTTTAAAAGAATTTCTAAGGAAATGTTTAAAAACTTTTCAAAGCAGTAGTTAATTCTAATTTTAATGCTTTTATCAGAAAGTTAATTAAATATTTTTATTTCGATATTTCGACTTCCAGGTCGTGGCGAGGCACTAGGTCTTCTTGGTTATTAAAGCAACAACCACTTCCTTAGACAAAGCTTCCATAAAGAAACTCAATGTTCAATTTTCTCACTGTAAGCTTTTAACTAAAAGAGAAATTTAAACTAGCAAAGATTTTAGAACCCAATAAAGGTTCCTTCCTACAGGGTTGGTCAAAAGCTTAGGGGGTATATATCCTTAAGGTATTCTTCTAAGTTGGCCCTGATGTTTTCTTATATACCAGTTCAATTTTCCATAAATTCTTAATTTTGATTTTTGAAGTTTATTTAAGCATGCATTATCTTTCAATTTCTCAATTTCAACTTTTAATTTTTCATTTTCTAATTTTAGATTATCATACATTTCTAGTGGACATGCTTTTGCTAGGTTCAATTTCAATTCAGCATTTTCTTTTTCTAATTTGAATAAGTCTTTAGAAAGAGACTTAATAAAGAGAAAAGACTGAGTCGGTGTTAGATTACGTACCTTACTTACCTGACTTAGTGAGGTTCCCCTTCACTGCAGCTTTCCTCTTCTGATGTTCCTCCCCCTTCATCTATGCTCATCTTTGAGCTTGACTCTTCTTCCAGCTGATGGCTTGCCACTAGCGCTAACCCCGAGAATTCTTTGAGGTCTGATTCGGAGGATGACGAATCTGACCAAGTGGCCTTCAGGTTCTTGTGCTTGGAGGATTCTGGCTTCTTGTACTTGACCTTTTCCTTTTCTTTCTGCTTTCTCTTTAATTTTGGGAAGTCATCCTTGATGTGCCCTTCTTCGTTGCAGTTGTAGCAACGAACCGTTCTTCTTTTTCTCTCATACTTCTTCGATCTAAATTTGTTAGATTTAAAAAACTTATTAAATCATCTTACCATTAATGCAGCTTCAGATTCGTCGATCGAGGCTTCGGAGTCAGAATCGTTTGTTCTTGCCTTCAAGGCAATGTTCTGACTTGCTTTCTCCACTTTAACGGGCTCTGCAATCCGAGATTCGTGAAGTTCAAATGTAGAAAACAAACTTTCTAAAGTACTTACCTCGAAGTTCTTAGAGATGTAGTATGCATCTACTAAGGAGTCCCACTCTGGAGTTCTGGGGAGGCGTTGAGCACGTACCGGATAGAGTCTCGGTTCTTTACTTCTTCTACAAGATTGGTTAGTTGCGTGATCAGCTCTTTGATCCTTGCTTAGAGTTGCGCTACCTTCTCGCCTTGGTTCATCCGAAGGTTCGTTAACTGGGTCCGGAGGATGTCGCGTCTCGCTAGCTTAGCTTCCGAGGTACCTTCGTGAAGCTTCAGGAATTTTTCCCAGAGGTCTTTCGCGGAGTCGTAGCTTCTGATTCGACTTACCTCTTGTGGTGGCAGCACGCTAAGCAGGTGGAATTCTGCCTTTCCGTTGGTGACAAAATCAGCTTGCTCCTTCTTGCTCCACGTGTTTTCTTCTTTATCTTTTGGAACTGCATAGCCATATTTCATAATTAAGCAAATGTCAAATTCTGTCTTGAAAAATACCTCCATCTGGCGTTTCCACGTCGCGAAGTCTCCGTCAAACTTCGGGGGATGAATATTCGCTCCGGCCATCGTCTTGATCGTTGTGTTTCAGTCGGCGTTTAGTCCTTCTGAGGCAGTCCGGCTCTGATACCAGTTGTTGGTGCAGTGGAGGCCGACACAAGGGGGGTGAATTGCTTCTGATAAAATAAAATGTACCCTCCTCGGATCTTTTCAACTCAAAATAAAAGCAATAGCAATAATAATAAAAGAACTAAAATAATAAAGCTAGAGACACGGGAGTTAACCTGGTTACAACCAAGAAAATTGTTAATCCAGGGCGATGAAAAGCGCGCACTAGAAAAATCTCCTTCTCTGAAGGCGGAGAAGCCTTTTACACTTTGGAAGCTTAGAACTATTGCTAGGAAAGGCTACACAGTTGATTGCTTGAGTTGTTGAATATTTCCTAGCTCCAGGGGCCTTTATATAGCTCCTGGAAAGTCTATCCCGAGGGTCCAAGGCGCCTCTAAAAAGGTTCAAGGCGCCTCCATCTCAGTCAGCGGATAAAACTTTATCCGCAGCGAAAACGGTCATTTTGACCAGTCGGAGGCGCCTCAAACCAGATTGAAGGCGCCTCCAATGTGGAGGCACCTCCAATGTTGTTTGAGGTGCCTCCAATGCTATTTGAGGCGCCTCCAAGGTGGAGGTGCCTCTAGCACTGGTTTAAGGCGCCTTGGGCTTTATTTTCAGCCCACTTTCTCCTTTGCTTTGACTTCTGACGCTCCGATCTTCTGGGTGATTACGGCCAACCGGAATAGGGCTCACCCGAACTCAATTCCCGGCCTTCTCCTCAAGCAGCCTTCCTCCCCGGCTTAACGTCCCTCGAACGCCGCGCACGTTCTTCTCGCCCACCGGTGTACTCTTCCGCAGCTCTCTCGTCCTTCAGACGCGCTGAGCCCGTCGGCTCCCTTCCCATGTCGTCCTTCTCGCTAGCTGCGTCTTTCGCTCGACTTCCTGTGCTCCTAAGCTCCTGCACACTCAGACACAGGAATCAAACACACAGCAGGACCTAACCAACTTGGTTGATCATATCAAAACTACCACGGGGTTCAACATCTCGAAGATGACTAAAAAAAGTCACTAGTTGATAGTGGGGGTGCATAAGAGCTTCCCTGAGCAGTATTGAAAAGAGGCGCCAATGTAAATCCCGGATCAAAAGGTTACTGATAGTGCTCCTCGACTGCATGCAATCGGCTCCTCCTCGGCTATATCTTCCTCGGCTACCGGTGGAACGTATCGTGGATGTGTCTGTTTATACACAAGTCCCTCAGCGCTAGTCCTAATCCCAGCCAAAGGCAACTGCCTAATCCTAACAAGATCAAAATCAGACAACTCTATCAATTCACCTCAGTGAACTCCTATACCTAAAGAAGCAATGTAGGCAATGAGAACGTGGCACTGGATCATGTGAATTTTACTTGAGGTGGTGTACCCTGAATAATAGATAATAGATTTGAAGATCTGGTAACCCAAGTCAAAGTCTAGTCTGTGTCTGAGTGCGTACATCAAAAAAAGATGTACTAGACGTAGAACTCCCTGGTCTTTAGACGATTGAGGATGAATGCAAGACACAATCATTTTATAAAAGGAGTTGTCAGTTGGACTAAGTGGTATAGTGGATATTTTTTTAGGGTGTGGTCGCTCAAAGAAATCAACATACAAAAGATCAAGGGTCAGATGAGTGAAAAGAGTGGGCAGTGTGTCAGGAAGGGAAGCACTAAAAAAGATGTTGTTAACAGAAGGTCAGATTTGTAAAAATCTAAGAAGCATATCAAGGTCAAACAACATATCCCAGGTTGCAACTCTAGTCTTATAGTGATGGGAGTCGAGTTCATATAAGTTGTGATAAAATTCAGAACACTGAATTGGATTATATACATGCCGACAAAAATACTATCAAGTTAAAAATATTGTGTGATGTCTATAACCTCTGGACAATATGTTTGGTAGAATTGAAGGTTAAGACAACGAGTCTCTATCACTTTAAATTATTTTATTGGGAAATGATTGATGTAGATCTTCAGTAGAAAATCTAGGGTCTTGGCTAGGATTTAAGGAGCTGATCTCCCTTTGTACAGATGTACGACTCTTTTCACTAATATTAAAAAAATTGAATAAATGAATAGTAATTAATAAAAGAAAGGATGTTTGAATAGAGATTACTGAGGCATAATCATGTTTTGAGGAAGGTTTTAAACAGCGAATGATCTTTGAAAGGTGTAGAAGGAGAAGAAAGTGAGGAGGGGTTTGGGTGAGACTCGGCTTCTGCCCGAGTGTCGGTTTTATAGCCTTCGATCGGTCGATCGATAAGGGGTTTGGACTACTGATCCCTTAAAAACACCGCTTTTCTCACTAATGAAGCAAGTTTTCGGTCGACTGAATCAGTTTTTCAGTTGACCGATAAATTACTCCTTGTAGAAATTTACGCACTAAATTAGGATGGAATTAGATTTTCGATCGACTAAACCAGTGTTTGGTCGACCAAATAATTGAATATGAACAATTTTAAGGCGATGAATTTTATTGTTTCGGTCGACCGACCCATGTTCGGTCGACCGAACAATTTATTGACTCCTCTAGTTCAGGGCGCAATTCAGATTTAATGCGATGTTTGGTTGACCGAATCTAGTGTTCGATCGATTGATTAATTTAGTTTAAATTAAGTTTTAATTTTTAAATTTTAAGATTAAGTTTTTTTAATTTAAGATTTAAGTTTTAATTGATTTTTTAAGTTTAATTAAGTTTATTTAGTTTTTTTTAGAGGTTTTAGTTAAGTGTTAAGTAAGTTTTAATAAATTTAATAATTTTTAAGTTTAAGTTTTGATTTAAGTTTAAATTTAAGTTAGGTTTATTTTAATTTTAAGTTTTAATAAGTTTAAGTTTGGATTTAAGTATTAATTAATTTTAGATTTTTTTTTAGTTTTTAGTTTTAATTTTAATTAGGTTTTATTTTTTTATTTTTTTTAATTTAAGTTTTAATTAGTTCTATTTTTAGTTAGGCTTAAATTAATTTTAATTAAGTTTTAGATTATTTTTAATTAAGTTTTAAAGTATTTTTAATTAAATTTTAAAATAAATTTTGATTAAGTTTTAAAATAATTTTCAATAAGTTTTAAAATATTTTTAATTAAGTTTTAAAATTAATTTTAATTAAATCAAGTTTTAAAATATTTTTAATTAAGTTTTAAGTTTAATTTTGAGGTTTTAATTAATTGTAAGTTTTAAAATTGACATTAGGTTAAGTTTAATCAAGTATTATTAAAATCTATTAAAAAGGTTGTTTAACCCATGTTAGATTCAAACTTAGTTTTGGATTAATCAATCAAGCTTTCTAAGGATAAGTTTTCAGTTTAATGGCGAGGCATATGACCTTCTTATTTATCAACGGTGGACCACTCGGTGAATACTTTCCAAAATAGTCCTACCAAAAAAACTTAATGCTAAGTTTTGATCTAACAAGTCCATGTTTGACTGGGGTAGCTTCGGTCAGATCCACTAAGTCTAGTGCGCCAGGTAGAATACACAAGATTTAGCCTAGACATGCCTTCGACAAAGTTTCCTTAACGTACTATCATCACAATCATTTTGATGTTGTGTTATTAGGGTTTGGTAAACTTTTTTAACTAACCATTCTAAACTAAGCAAAAAGCATACCTAATCCTAAGTATACAAAGTAGGTTAATCAAGTTGGTTGAACAATCTTTCTATTTGCTCCTCCTGAGTCATAGCTTAGATATGGTCTATCTAAGTAATGAATTTAACTCTTATGGATCAATTGACTTCCCTTTGGCTTGCTTAACTCAAGTCTAGGGTCTCCAATTCCAACATCTGGTCAACCGTGACCTGTTGGAACTCCTCATGCCTAGCATCTGGTCAACCTTGACCTGCCGAGACTTCTTCGCCAAGTGTCTGGTCAACCCTTTAACTCACTTGGACTTTTCTCCTCGTGCCAAGTGTCCGATCAACCTTGACCCACTTGGACTTACCATCTCGTGCCAAGTGTTCGGTCCTCCATGACCTACTTGGACTTCCACCAGATGTCAGGTCAACCTTGACCCATTTGGATTTCCTTGTGCCAAGTATCTGGTGAATCATTTGACCTACTTGAGTTTCCCAACATCAAGTGTCTGGTTAACCTTGACCCACCTGGATCTCCACGTGCTTGGCTTCACTCACCAGGTCTTTCTTTCTGCCTAGCTTCACTCACTAGGGCTTTCCATCTGCCTGACTTCACTCACTAAGACTTTCACCTAACTTCACTCACTAGAGTTTTAATCTGGCTTCACTCAACAGGATTTTCCCACTTCTCGGCTTCACTCACCAGGACATTTTATCTGCCTAGCTTCACTCACTAGGTCTTTCACCTGACTTATCTCACAAAGATTTTTTCACCGCCCGGCTTCACTCACCGGGACTTTCCATCTGTCTATCTTCACTCACTAGGTCTTTCACCTGGCTTCACTCACCAGGATTTCCAACTGTCTGGCTTCACTCACCAAGATTTTTCAGTCAAGTATTCAGTCAACCTTGACCTACTTGACTCTTCTTCACATCAAACTGGTCATCCCTTGATCAAAAGGGAATTGCTCCAACAATCTCCCCAATCGGACAATTACACCTGCAATTTCCATGTATTATCAAACATCGAAACCCAAACATCAAGACTCAAGCTTGAGCCAACTCAAGCTTAGTCAACCTGTTCAACCTGACCCAAGGGATATTGCACCAACAATCTCCCCCTTTTTGATGTTTGACAATACCTGTAAATTAGGCTAATCTCATAGCATCAACTTCTTTTCATGCCAAAAGGGCAAACTCCCCCTTTGGATAATGAAGGCATAATTTAGACCTTACATTCTCCCCCAAACTTTCTTAGAGGGGCAAGGACCTAACTTAAATCTTACATTCTCCCTCTATTAGCATACATAAAAAATTCACCCCTTGAAGAGTTACTCAACGTTGTTAACAACCTCACTCATTATTCACAACACCACAATGAAGGTCTCATACCCTTCACTGTATCCAATGTTCACCCTTGAGCATTAACCAAGGCAACCATGAAGGTCTCATACCCTTCATTGTAACCAATGCTAACCCTTGAGCACTAATCCACTTCATAATCCTAATGAAGGTCTCATATCCTTCATTGTATCTAATGCTCATTCTTGAGCATACTCCTTTTCAACAATGAAGATATCCAATCTTCCATAGTCCCCCAATGTTTAACCTTGAGCATTTTTCCAAATGAAGTATTTATCACCTTTGTAACAACCCATCCTTCTTACTACTACTCTCTAAGGGCGACCGTTACCTAACTACTACTCTACTTACTAGTGTCACTAACACTACTATTAGAATCAGTTAGATTTATCACGGCCCAGAGGAATTCCTACCGAAAAATTTCGACAGAGTCTCCCCTGTACCGGTGACCAAATCATTAATACAGACAATATATACGCAGCCACATGCGGCTAGAACACATTTTATTCACAACCACGCAGTAATAAATCAACAGTAAAAGAAAGAAACTACTCTAGCAAAGCAACCAACTACATCACTCCACCAATAATACAAGTGAACTACTTACAAGTGCGGAATAAACTTAAATACAGTCTCAACTCATAATAACTCTTAAGGAAACTAAAAGAATTAAACATAAAGTCTTGACAATTTTGCCAGCTAATTCTGGATCTCTCCACAATCCAGACATCACACACCTTCATCACCACCACCATCCTGTCGCCTCCCTTTCATATCTTAGCTTTTCCTTTATCTGCAGTAGGAGGAAAGAAAACAAAACTATAAGCGAAAACGCTTAGTAAGTACTAATCTATTTCACAAAAACTCGAAGTGCATAAAAGTAATGCAATAATACTGAAACTAAAATGCTAAAGCAAAGCTGCATGTACTCATGGTATACAGAAATAAAACTGAATACTAAACATGCTCACTAACTGACAGGAAAGTAATGAAACTACTACTGTAGGCTTAGAATTAAAGAACTAAACTTTTATTGATTCTAAGCATAAACTTGTTTCATTTTCCTATATCCTTATACTAGAAATTAATCTTTTAATTTCTCTTTTACTTTCTTCTTCTTTTTCTTCTTACTTTTCTTATACTAGAAATTAATCTTTTAATTTCTCTTTCACTTTCTTCTTCTTGTTCTTCTTTTCTTTTCTTATACTTTTCTTTTCTTCTTCTTTGGGCTCAGGCTTAATACCATCTTTGTTTTGCGCGCTCTTTAATAGTGACTGAGGTAGCGAGTCTCTAGTCCTATGAGGTAAAGACCTTGGTCTTACCAGGGCCAAGACCTTGGAATTGGTTACCTGAATTTGTTTAACGACAACCTTGGAAGTCGGGTACTAGCCTCTTACTTTAGTTTACTTGTTATCTCTTTTTAACTAGACCTTGGTCTTTTTATTTTTACTCAGTTTTCTCATAATCCTTTATTAGAATTTATTGGAATCCTTTAGATATACCTAACAAGTGTAGGATTACAATTAACTAAGCATGCTATATAAAAACAATACAAGGGAAACAAATCTAAACTCTCTCTAAGCATGTTATAAAACAAAGCAACAGAAGAGCAAATCTGAACTTTCTAAACATACTGTAAAACAAAGGAAAAGAAAGCCCATCTGAACTTACTAATCATGCTATAAAATAGAGCAAAAGAGAGCTAGTTTGAACTTTTAAAACATGCTGTGATAAGAGCAAAGAAAGCTAATCTAATCTTACTAACCATGCTATAAAATAGAGCAAAGAAAGCAACTTTAAACTTACTAATCATTCAAGCTCACTTGTTTGCAAAGAAATAAAACTGCAAAGCTAAAGGAGAAAGCCGGTTGTCCATGCTTAATAGTTTTTTTTTCAAAAGAACTAAACTGAATCACTGACCTAAAATTAATCATACTCATTAATTTACCAAAGGGACCACATCTGACACACTAACTACAAGGTTGTTCTTGCTTGTGGATTTAGTCTTCATACTTCCACAACCACTTACAACGTACGGGCAATGCACAGATGCCACAACACTAGGCTGAAATGCAAGGGAAAGAAACCTGTCGTTCATGCTTGCCGGTTAATAAGGGTTTCACCCAAAAATTGAAATGAAAGGGAAAAACTGTTCGGCCATGCTAAAGCAGCAACTAAAGGTTTACTACATGCTCAAGGAAAATAATTTAGGAATCTGTTCGTGCCCTTAACTAACACTAAATCTAAACAGTATGGGAATTTACTGCATATACTAAAGGAAACTAGAAGCTTAATGGATAATAAAATTCTGAAATGTTTCATTTGTTGTGATAAACCTTTGACTGCTACAATGCCACCTCAAAGCCTAATCTAGAATACACCAAGGTTGTTCAACCAATTAAAGCTTGCTGGAAGATGTAACTAAATACAAACTAAGGCTGTCCATAAATGTAAACTTAACCACATCATACATCTAAACTGTCAATTTATCATAAGTAAGCAATGTATCCTTTTTAGAACTTCAAACTATGCATCAACATTGAAATTATCCTAAGGAAACAATGAACCACAACTACTCATTACATGCATTTCTCCATTTTCTTCAATTCTGTCCAAAAACTATAAAACTTCATGTAACTGATCATGCCTATTAAGATCCCGAACATGTCTAAATCTGATGTACTAATCATAAGGGTGAAAGGATTCAAACTACATGCTCAAGCTATACAAATCATCGGATTGCACAGCAACTCCAGGAAAATTACTCGTGCTCACAACAGCAAAGTAAAGAGAAACTGCTCATGCTTGCAAACAGCAAGGAAAAATTATCCAGCAAAGGAAAATTATACCGCAAGGGAAAGGTCTAAACAACATGCTAGAATAAAAACCAAACTTGCTGGTTTTAAAAACTTCTCATACTCACGACAGGAAAGCATCTAAATCCACCATACATGTTCTTCTTTTAAACTCACGGCAGCAAAGGATGTGCAGGTTAATCCGAATCAAAAAGAAAAACTAAAACCTAAATCAAATCTGTCCTTCATGCCTAAACTGAACTAACTCTTCTCTTCTTTCTTTAGGGTTCACGGCAGCAAACCAAAAACCAAAATTCTTCACGGTAAAATTCAAGAAAACAAGGAAACACCAAAGTAAATTCGGAGCAACTCCTACCACGATCCAAATCTCGGCCTCTTCTCTTGCCCGAGCGTTTGCCTTGCCGAGAGAAGCTTGGTTGGTGAAGAACCCTTGAAGAAGAACGCTCGCCAGCCGCCGGAATGCAGCCCTAATCTCAGCTTCATCTTCGCCCAAGCAACGCCGACGCTGTCGCACACGAGAACGAGAGGAAGAAGAATTTCGGGAGAAAAAGAAGAATAAAAATAATCCCTTTTCACTTAACCTTTTATAGCTAGGTCTAATTTTGGGTTCCATTATACTATACCTTAAACTTATTTCTTCTCATACTTGGTTAACAAAGCGTGCGCAGCCCAGTTGGTTGGTTGTGTCCGGTTCGGTCGGGTTCGGCCGGAGGTCTTGGGTTCGAGTCTCACCTTCAACGGTTTTTGTCAAAACTTCTTTCTTTTTTTGTAAACATACTAAACGACCTCCAAAAATTACGTAAAAATACTCTAAAAATTCCTAAAAATCTCTAGAATATTTTAAAAGTATTTCCAAATATTTTTATGGACTTTTAGAACTTGAAATAGGGAAAATTGGGTTGTTACAATCCCCCATACCTTATAAAAAGTTCGTCCTCGAACTTAGAATAGCTCTGGATACTTCTGTCTCATACTGTCCTCCCGCTCCCAAGTGATTTCCTCGTACTTCTAGTTCTGCCAGACGACCTTCACTAGTGGTACTTCTTTGTTTCTCAATCTCTTGACTGCTCTGTCCACTATCTGTGTAGGTCTGCTCTCATAACTAAGATCCTCTTGGATCTGCACTGACTGAGGCTGAATCACTTGGCTCGGGTCATGGAGATACTTCTTTAGCATGGAGACATGAAATACATTGTGTATTGCTGACATGTCTTGTAGTAAGTCTAGCCTGTAAGCTACTTTCCCAATCCTCTCTATGATCAGGTAAGGTTCTACATAGCGAGGACTTAATTTGCCCTTCTTGCCAAATCTCATCACTCCCTTCATAGGAGCGACCTTGAGGAAAACTGAATCTCCTACTTGGAATTCCAATGGCCTACGGCGTGTGTCAGCATAACTCTTCTGTCTACTCTGGGCAGTCTCAATCCTCTGTCTGATCTTCACTTTGCTCTCTCTGTATCTCCTCAAGCAATGTGGACTCTAAGGTCAAGGCAGAGAGTTGCCCTTCAATAATTTCAAGTCCAAAATCCGACAACTCCTTCTGCAGTGGCAGGGCTAATGATGACAAAGACATCAGGGATGCACTGGATTTTCTGCTGAGTTCATCTGCCACTTTGTTAGCTTTGCTTGGGTGGTAGAGGATTTCACAGTCGTAATCTTTGACCAACTCCAGCCACCTGCGCTGTCTCATGTTTAAGTCCTTCTAAGTGAAGAAGTACTTAAGACTCTGATGATCTGTGAAGATTCTACACTGAACTCCATACAAATAATGTCGCCAGAGTTTTAGTGCAAAAACCACAGCTGTCAGCTCAAGATCGTGAGTGGGATAGTTCTTCTCGTAGTCTTTGAGTTGTCTGAAAGCATAAGCTATGACTTTTCCTTCTTGCATGAGTACAGCTCCTAAACCCATCTTGGAAGAATCACTATAGATGTCGAAACTCTTGTCGCTCTGTGGAACAGTCAGAATGGGAGCACTGATCAATCTCTTCTTTAGCTCTTGGAAATTCTGCTCATATTTATCTGACCATTCGAATCTCTTGTTCTTTCTGGTGAGGGCTGTTAGTGGAGAGGCTATCCTGGAAAAGTCCTCCACGAATTTCCTGTAGTACCCAGCTAAACCAAGGAAGCTTCTGATCTCTCTGATGTTCTTGGGTCTACTCCAGTTGTTAACCGCTTCCACTTTGGCTGGGTCCACTTGAATACCTTCTTTAGAAATAATGTGACCTAAAAATGCCACCTGATTTAACTAGAACTCGCACTTTGAGAATTTAGCATAAAGCTACTTTTACTGAAGAGTCTGCAGTACCATCCTCAAATGCATGTCATGCTCCTCTGGGGTCCTTGAATAGACCAGAATGTCGTCGATGAATACGATGACAAATTTGTCAAGATATTCTCTGAACACTTTGTTCATTAAGTTCATGAAGACCGCAGGTGCATTAGTCACTCCAAAAGGCATGACTACAAACTCGTAGTGCTCGTATCTGGTCCTGAAAGCTGTTCTGGGTATATCTCTTTCTTTCACCTTTAGCTGATGGTACCCAGAGCGCAGGTCTATCTTTGAGAACACTGTTGCTCCTCTTAACTGATCAAATAAGTCATCGATCCTGGGAAGGGGGTACTTGTCCTTAACTGCTACTTTGCTCAGCGTTCTGAAATCCATGCACATTAGTACGGATCCGTCTTTCTTCTTAACGAACAACTCTGAAGCTCCCCGGGGTGAATGACTAGGGCGAATGAAGCCTTTGTCTAGTAATTCCTGTAGTTGTTCTTGTAACTCCTTCAGCTCTGCTGGAGACATGCGATACGGAGCTTTTGAAATTGAACCAGTTCCATGAACCAATTCAATCTCAAATCCACTCATTTATTGGGAGGTAGTCCAGGTAGATCTGCTGGGAATACCTTGGGATATTCACAGACCACCCGAACCCCCCCCTCTTTCTTACCTTCTTTCTGTTCTTCTGCACTTACTTGCCTGGGGCTCCGGGCTCCCTACTGTCTTGTCTTCTATCTTGGCTGGCTTGAACTCTATAAGCTCCTCATAGTGCTTGTTGGTGATAGAACTCTTCATAGAACTCTAACTGAAAATCTGCCCAGCTCATCTGATCAGCTGCTCTCTTGGTCTTTATCCTCTCCCACCACATACGAGCATCTCCAGACAGGCAGAAAGAGGCACACTTACCCTTCTCAACTTCTGGTCAGTCAAGAAGCTCCATTGTGCTCTCAAGTGTCTTGAACCAAGCCTGGGCATCCCAGGGCTCAGTCGTGCCTGAGAATCTTCCTGGCTTCAGCTTCAGCCACTGTATCAGGGATGCTTCCTGTCTTCTAGGTGTCATGGAGACTTCCAGGGCAACTGATGGGACTTCAGTCACCACTGGGGTCTCCACATTAATGGTTGGAGGAGTGGGAGGAGCTAGCTTCTGATTGGCCATTAGATTGACAATCACTTGCTGCTGCTCGCTACTTGTCTCTGGAGTTGAACAACAACTTCAAGGAGAATAGGCCCAGGGGTTCTGGGCTCTTCGTTCTCCTGAACTTGGTCCTCAGTATGAACGGTACAGGAACGTCCTCTTCTTGACATCTAATTATGCAGACGAAAAAGACTAAATAGCTTCTCTAATCCTTCTAATCATATATATATATGAATAAAGAAAAGGGAAACAAAATCTTCTATCTTACTTAAGCACTTAAAAAAAATAAGTACTCTATACTGCAGTTAATAATAAGAAAAGCAGAATAAAGAAAGGATTTAAATACTTTCTTACTTGGAGACGGCGAGGATAATGCTGATGTGTGTGTGATGTTGGAGAATGGAACACTGCTCTGATACCAACTGTAACAACTCACCCTTCTTACTACTACTCTCTAAGGGCGACCGTTACCTAACTACTACTCTACTTACTAGTGTCACTGACACTACTATTAGAGTCAGTTAGATTTATCATGGCCCAGAGGAATTCCTACCGAAAAATTTTGACAGAATCTCCCCTGTACCGGTGACCAAATCATTAATACAGATAATATATACGCAGCTACATGCGGCTGGAACACATTTTATTCACAACCACGCAGTAATAAATCAACAGTAAAAGAAAGAAACTACTCTAGCAAAGTAACCAACTACATCACTCCACCAATAATACAAGTGAACTACTTACAAGTGCGGAATAAACTTAAATACAGTCTCAACTCATAATAACTCTTAAGGAAACTAAAAGAATTAAACATAAAGTCTTGACAATTTTGCCAGCTAATTCTGGATCTCTCCACAATCCAGACATCACACACCTTCATCACCACCACCATCCTGTCGCCTCTCTTTCATATCTTAGCTTTTCCTTTATCTGCAGTAGGAGGAAAGAAAACAAAACTATAAGTGAAAACGCTTAGTAAGTACTAATCTATCTCACAAAAACTCGAAGTGCATAAAAGTAATGCAAAAATACTGAAACTGAAATGCTAAAGCAAAGCTGCATGTACTCATGGTATACAGAAATAAAACTGAATACTAAACATGCTCACTAACTGACAGGAAAGTAATGAAACTACTACTGTAGGCTTAGAATTAAAGAACTAAACTTTTATTGATTCTAAGCATAAACTTGTTTCATTTTCCTATATCCTTATACTAGAAATTAATCTTTTAATTTCTCTTTTACTTTCTTCTTCTTTTTCTTCTTACTTTTCTTATACTAGAAATTAATCTTTTAATTTCTCTTTTACTTTCTTCTTCTTTTTCTTCTTACTTTTCTTATACTAGAAATTAATCTTTTAATTTCTCTTTCACTTTCTTCTTCTTGTTCTTCTTTTCTTTTCTTATACTTTTCTTTTCTTCTTCTTTGGGCTCAGGCTTAGTACCATCTTTGTTTTGCGCGCTCTCTAATAGTGACTGAGGTAGCGAGCCTCTAGTCCTATGAGGTAAAGACCTTGGTCTTACCAGGGCCAAGACCTTGGAATTGGTTACCTGAATTTGTTTAACGACAACCTTGGAAGTCAGGTACTAGCCTCTTACTTTAGTTTACTTGTTATCTCTTTTTAACTAGACCATGGTCTTTTTATTTTTACTCAGTTTTCTCATAATCCTTTATTAGAGTTTATTGGAATCCTTTAGATATACCTAACAAGTGTAGGATTACAATTAACTAAGCATGCTATATAAAAACAATACAAGGGAAACAAATCTAAACTCTCTCTAAGCATGTTATAAAACAAATCAACAGAAGAGCAAATCTGAACTTTCTAAACATACTGTAAAACAAAGGAAAAGAAAGTCCATCTGAACTTACTAATCATGCTATAAAATAGAGCAAAAGAGAGCTAGTTTGAACTTTTAAAACATGCTGTGATAAGAGCAAAGAAAGCTAATCTAATCTTACTAACCATGCTATAAAATAGAGCAAAGAAAGCAACTTTAAACTTACTAATCATTCAAGCTCACTTGTTTGCAAAGAAATAAAACTGCAAAGCTAAAGGAGAAAGCCGGTTGTCCATGCTTAATAGTTTTTTTTTCAAAAGAACTAAACTGAATCACTGACCTAAAATTAATCATACTCATTAATTTACCAAAGGGACCACATCTGACACACTAACTACAAGGTTGTTCTTGCTTGTGGATTTAGTCTTCATACTTCCACAACCACCTACAACGTACGGGCAATGCACAGATGCCACAACACTAGGCTGAAATGCAAGGGAAAGAAACCTGCCGTTCATGCTTGCCGGTTAATAAAGGTTTCACCCAAAAATTGAAATGAAAGGGAAAAATTGTTCGGCCATGCTAAAGCAGCAACTAAAGGTTTACTACATGCTCAAGGAAAATAATTTAGGAATCTGTTCGTGCCCTTAACTAACACTAAATCTAAACAGTATGGGAATTTACTGCACATACTAAAGGAAACTAGAAGCTTAATGGATAATAAAATTTTGAAATGTTTCATTTGTTGTGATAAACCTTTGACTGCTACAATGCCACCTCAAAGCCTAATCTGGAATACACCAAGGCTGTTCAACCAATTAAAGCTTGCTGGAAGATCTAACTAAATACAAACTAAGGTTGTCCATAACTGTAAACTTAACCACATCATACATCTAAACTGTCAATTTATCATAAGTAAGCAATATATCCTTTTTAGAACTTCAAACTATGCATCAACATTGAAATTATCCTAAGGAAACAATGAACCACAACTACTCATTACATGCATTTCTCCATTTTCTTCAATTCTATCCAAAAACTATAAAACTCCATATAACTGATCATGCCTATTAAGATCCCGAACATGTCTAAATCTGATGTACTAATCATAAGGGTGAAAGGATTCAAACTACATGCTCAAGCTATACAAATCATCGGATTGCACAGCAACTCTAGGAAAATTACTCGTGCTCACAACAGCAAAGTAAAGAGAAACTACTCATGCTTGCAAACAGCAAGGAAAAATTATCCAGCAAAGGAAAATTATACCGCAAGGGAAAGGTCTAAACAACATGCTAGAATAAAAACCAAACTTGCTGGTTTTAAAAACTTCTCATACTCACGGCAGGAAAGCATCTAAATCCACCATACATGTTCTTCTTTTAAACTCACGGCAACAAAGGATGTGCAGGTTAATCCGAATCAAAAAGAAAAACTAAAACCTAAATCAAATCTGTCCTTCATGCCTAAACTGAACTAACTCTTCTCTTCTTTCTTTAGGGTTCACGGTAGCAAACCAAAAACCAAAATTCTTCACGGCAAAATTCAAGAAAACAAGGAAACACCAAAGTAAATTCGGAGCAACTCCTACCACAGGTGAGTAGTACTTACCGACGATTCTTGGACTTACAACCGAGAAGGAAGGGGATTCTAGGGTTCGGGTAGCTCCAAATCTCGGCCTATTCTCTTGCCCGAGCGTTTGCCTTGCCGAGAGAAGCTTGGTTTGTGAAGAACCCTTGAAGAAGAATGCTCGCTAGCCGCCGGAATGCAGCCCTAATCTCGACTTCGTCTTCGCCCAAGCAATGCCGACGCTGTCGCACACAAGAACGAGAGGAAGAAGAATTTCGGGAGAAAAAGAAGAATAAAAATAATCCCTTTTCACTTAACCTTTTATAGTTAGGTCTAATTTTGGGTTCCATTATACTATACCTTAAATTTATTTCTTCTCATACTTGGTTAACAAAGCGTGCGCAGCTCAGTTGGTTGGCTGTGTCCGATTATGTCAGGTTCGGCCGGAGGTCTTGGGTTCGAGTTTCACCTTCAAGATTTTTGTCAAAACTTCTTTCTTTTTTTGTAAACATACTAAACGACCTCCAAAAATTACGTAAAAATACTCTAAAAATTCCTAAAAATCTCTAGAATATTTTAAAAGTATTTCCAAATATTTTTATGGACTTTTAGAACTTGAAATAGGGAAAATTGGGTCGTTACAACCTTCAATGGTTTCGAAAAAATATTTCCATGTTTTTAAAGAGTAGCTCCCCTAAAAATATGCTTCAAACTTCTGTCATTACACCAATAATAACTTGGAATCCCTAAACCTTTAGGAAACCCAAAATTAGAAGTTTTGAGGTTCAAAAATCTAATATTGAAACTAAACCTCAACCTAAACTTCAACTTAGTCTTCCTTAACCATTTCTCATTATTTTCATCATGAAAACTACCCCTAAATGTATACAAATGTATTCCAAGGGTTTAGAAGTGGTTACCTAGATTAAAAATAGTTTAAAGTGCTGAAATTAGACATTTACAGTCAAAATTAGCCTTTTCAATCGATTGAGGTTGGGTCTCAATTGATTGACACCACTTCAATCGATCACCTGATCGATTCCACAATCTTCTATTCGCGGAGAAAGTTCTTGAATCGATCCATTAATCGATCCAGGCTTGAGTGAATCGATTAGGTGATTGATTCAGTGAGCTTTTGCTCACGGGAACCTCTCTTAATCAATCGCTTGATCGATTGAGTCTACCCAATTGATCGCCCGATCGATTGAGTTTACCCAATTGATCGCCCGATCGATTGAGTTTCTAAATTTCTGAAATCCAATTTCAGTCAAAATTCAAAAACTCCCCAAAAATTCTACAAAATTCTAAAAAATCATAAAAATTGTTGTAGACATTATTTAGAGTATATACTATCATGAAAATATAGTTTTCTAAGAAAATATATCTTATTTTTAAAGATTGACACAAACTTGAAAACTCTTAAAAACTTCAATGTTTTCTTCTAGTTTGTGTCCAATTTTGCAATGGTTATTACTATCAAAATATAGTCTTCACCAAGGTTTTCTAAAATATATTTAAAATATTTTTCAAAACCAATTTTCAACCATGTTCTTTGAGTTCAATATACATGACTTGTACATTAGCTTTCCCAATGATTGAAGGTCACATAACTATGTGTTTTGATGAATTCAAAACTCAATAAGATGCACTAAATCAACACCTTGAGTCTTGTTCATCATCCTAACATCTCACTTGTATCTAATGTGTACTAAAACACATACAAGTCACCTTATAGTCCTTGTGATATGTAAATTTTGATTTTGCCCTAAACTAGGGATCATGCATATCTATCTAGGCATTTTGAATTATGAACATCCACCTAGGATGTCACTTGTTAGTAAACGTCATTTTCCTTAATTGCAAGGAATTAAAAATAATGCATGATGATTTATGGCATACATCAAAATAAATGATTTAAAAAAATATATACTATAGCTACATGATGTATGTATAACATGTCATGGTTTTTTTGTGTTTTTCATAATAATCATGAATGCTAAACACGATGTCATGGCATATGATGGGCAAACAAAGCATGACAATTAGCATAAATAAAATTTACCTAGATCACCTATCTAAGTATCTTAAATCCTTAGCTAGACATAAAATTAAGCCTAGATTGCCCATATTATCTCAAGAAAATATCAAAACCCAACTAGATATTTCTTTTACTCTTGATTAATTGTGCCAATTTAAATTATGTGTAATTTCTTAAGGTTTGACACATTTTACTCTTCCAAGAGTAATCAATTAATTTAAGACTTAAATTTGCCCTTAACTCCTTAAGAAAATATCAAAATCCCAACTTGGCATTTCTTTTACTCTTCTCCAGTGTACCAATTTAAATTAATTTAAATCCCTCAAATTTGTTAGCTAGAGCCCTAAACCCAATCATTTGATGATTGTATTTTGGACTTGTTGTATCATATTCTATATAAATAAAGGTATTTGGTTTTTGGTTATTATACTTACTTGTATTGGTGCCAAATAAACTAAGTATAATAACATCCTTGAGTAGACGGTTCTCACCTATATCAATCGGTTAGTTGAACCGATAGTGAGATGATATAGGGAACACTACTCTTAATCATTCCTAGTCGAGTATTAACATTCAGGGACTATGTTAATGCAATAAGACTAGCATGTAGGTCAACTCGATGACTTGATCTCACAAGTCATGGATATAGAGATATCAAGTTGACACATGGGTATGCATTAGAGAATGTATACTGAATGACCCGCCATGAGAAAGTATCATGGATCGTTATATGAGTGTCATATACTTTCTCATGTGGATATTAGTATGACTACTAGTCCTTAGACCTGAAGTCACCATGGTTCCCTACATAAGGAGTTATGTACTTTGGTTTCGTCAAACGTCACCCGTAATTGGGTGGACCATAAAGGCGATTACTGGGTATGTAACAAATTATGCGGAGGGATGTGAGTGATGTAGATAGGATCTATCCCTCCTATATGACGGGAGAGACATCGGTATTCTTGATAGAGTGAGACCACAAAGTGCATGGCCATGCCCAAATGAGTCAATATAGGATATTGAGCTCATTTGATTGAGTGAGTCTACTTGGAGTTCAAGATTTAGATTGATTAGAGGATGACATGGTCTATGCCTCACATTAATCAATCTAGATGTCTAGGATAGAAGGACACTTGTCATATATTGTGAGGAGTCACAATTAGTAGTCACAAGGTGATGTTGGATCTCAACATTCTTGTAACTTGGGTAGTAATGATGTATTGCTAGATACCCGCTCATTACTTATGTTTCTAAATGAGTTTAGGGACATTGCCAACGTTACAAGAACCTATTGGGTCACACACAAAGAACAAGTGGATGGAGATTAGGTTCATATGATGAACCAAGAGGATTAGATTCATTTGATGAATCAAATTGGATTAAGAGTAATCCTAATTGGGCTAATTGAGTTGGACTCAAGTTGATTCATGTGTTCAATGAGTCTAATTTAGATTATGACTCATTGAATCAATTTAATTAAATGAATTAGATTCATTGTATTAAATTTGCTTGAATTAAATGGTTGGATTAGATCAACCATGAGAGAGATTAAGTCAAGTTTGACTTGACTTGAGAGGAAGATGAAGAGTCAAGTTTGACTTGACTTTATGCCACCTCATTGGAGAGTTGGCATTAAGTGGACCAATGATGATGCTCCACATCATCATGGTTACTTAAGTGAAGTGCCACCTCATGGGAGTTACCAAGAGTTGTGACTCTTGGTATCCCATGGAGGTTACAAACCACTTAATTAGATGAAAAGAGTTTCATTTTGCAAGTGTAACTCTCATTCAAGTGATCTTCCTCCTCCTAAGCTCTCTTCTTGCTCCTTCTCTTCTCTTGGTCGTGGGTTTCAAGCAAGGGAGAAGAAAGGAGAGTGAATCTAATCCAAGAAGAAAGGTTAGTGAAAGTCACATAGAGATTTTAGAGGAGTGTGTTCTCTTCTTTTTCTTTCTTCTTCTTCCAATCCTACCCGAGAGCCCTAGAGAGTGTTAGTACACTTGTGGTGCTCTCTTCTCCATCCTTGAGTGTTAGAGAACACTTCTTATTCGTGTGGATATCACTAGAGAGTTGTCTACGTTGACAACTTCGAGATCCGGCGTACCGTTGGATGAGCGGGCTTTGCGAGGGCATGCTTCAAAGGTATAAAATGTTTTTCCTTTGTAGATCTACTGTAGATCATAGTTTGAAACTCGTACTCGTATTTTCGAAAGTTTTCTTCACACTGATCCAATGGCTAGGGGGTTTCGGGGTTTCCGCGACGCGAAAAAGCGATTTTCGCGGCCCGAAAAACCCAACAAAATTTTGGTACATTTTACTCATTCAAAGAGTAACATTTTATCAACCACATTTTCAAAGGTTAACACTAACCTTGAAAATGCTCTCTAAGTATCAACTTCATCAAGGTTGAGTTAATTACCCTTCCAATTTGAGTTGACACTCTCTAACCCATCTAAGGGGTAGAGAAGATGCCCCTAGGAACCCAACACCTATTGGTACTTCTTGGATGTTCTAGGTATTCACTAGGGATAGCTTCCCTTGATACGTTCCTAATGACCTTTCTAGACTTGTTAGAAGCCTTGGTCACCTTCTCTATGTCAACTCTAGGGATAGCTTCCCTTGTGACATCCTTAGTGACTTTTTTAGACTTCTTAGAAGTCTTAACCACATTTGCCTTTGCAAAAACACTTCTAGGGATAGCTTCCCTTGTGTTTTTGACTTGACCACTAGACCTAGGGTTGGTTCCATAGTTATATGGAACCCTATGATAAGAAGGAACATCCTTCTTGGCTTGAGGTTTGTATCTCAAACCCTTCCTACCATTGGATGACCATTGTGCTCTGTAGCGACCCGCCTTCTACTGACTAGGCTGTAAGGCCGGGGGTTACATTATGCTAAGCTATTCTTGGGCTATCACTGAATATTAAGGTGCGGAAAGCTGAACTAATTAAAACTTTCTGCTATTTGTAATAAAATCTAGATTTTATATTCAGAATACACTTATGAAGTTGTACATATGCTAAAGAAGGGAACATAAACTTTCTATTTGATCAAAAAGCTGAAATCAGACACTTCTAGCTGAAATCAGACTTTCCAATCGATCGGTTGATCGATTGGAGTTATTTGATCGATCCACTGATCGATTCAACGTGCTACTATGCACGGGGGCCAATTCTGGATCAATCGGATGATCAATTCAGCCTGGCCAATCGATCCGATAATCAACTCAGAGGCTCTCTGTTCGCGGAATTAAATTCCCGATCGATCGGCTGATCGATTCATGGCCAATTGATTGGCTGATCTATTTAACAGCTCTCTGTACGCGGCAGATTACCTCCCAATCGATCGGCTGATCGATTGGGGACCCTCCAATCGATCAGCTGATCGATCGGAGCTCTGATTTCTGCTGTATTTCAGTAATTTCGTGTACCACACGAATGTATCACCCAATAAACACTGGAATATTACTAAGCATGTCATGATTCATAATTTGCTGACTAACATCAAGGTAACTAGAAGTCTAGGCATAACATTTAGAATCTAAAGAGGTGCGGAAAATGAAATATAAGGAGTTCTAATCCTTTTAAGCTTGCTAGCCTCCAAGGGTCTTTATTCCAAGTTCCTTCTCACACACATCTTGTCGCATTGCCCTCCAGCCTCCGCTAATCCATCTTCCCTTTACCTTTATCTGTAGTATAAGGAAAATGAAACTATAAACTTGGGAGCTTAGTAAGAACCATCTACCTCACAAAAACATGCATTCGAAGAAATCATGCTTTCAAAGGATGCTATTTGAAATACATGCTGATGATCAAGCTGAAAATGCTAAAACATGGCATATGGACATACAAGTCATGGCAATCAAAGACTGAACATAAAGCTATTTGTTATATCAATAAGAAAACTAAACTGAAGCTGAGTTGTATTCACATATCTGGTTTGTGAAGTTTGAAACTATTTGCATAAATAGATAAAAATACTAATCATGCTACTGATGGGCCCGACAACTGTATTTGCTATGCGCACATCCCTAACTAAACCCGAGGTAGCTAGTCCCGAATCTAGTAGGGTTTACTAAGTTATCTAAACCTATGGAAAACTATGGGAGTCCAACCCAAGGACAACTGAGAGTCCAGTACAGTGCCACTGATAAAGTAAAATACTGTTCATAAGCTGATTTATCTTATCTTGTTCTTACTAGGTTATCTGAACCTAGAGCTAGGTTATCTGAACCTAGAGGCGAATATGGGAGCCCACCCATTGGACCGTAGTCCCATATAAACTGAAGCAAGACTAAGTAGCTATTTAAAATGCATCTATGGCATTTAATTGAGCTACTAAAATGCCTACTATAGCATTTAACCGTACTAGTCATTTTATCGAACACTTGGTGTGCTCTAACTCTCCTCAACTGAATAATCATACATATGTCTGAACTAAAAGCATAAAAACGTATGATTAACTACTTATACTGCAGGTGAGGGGTTACTTACATCCCGCGCTAAGTTTTCTTACAATCCGTTCGCTAGGTTTTCCGGAGAAGCGATCTCTTCGGCGATCTTCTTACGTCTACTTGTTCTTCTCGTGGAGAGGGGCATCCTCGTACCGGAGTTGTCGCCAGAAGGTGCTCCTACGACCCTAGGGGTAGAACCCTAGTTCTCTTGGGCTTGGGCGCCGAGAGGGTGAGGAAGAGAGAGAGAGGGCGGCGTGTGAGGGTGAAGGTGAGGGAAAGTTGTCAATCAAAAAAATACTAAATCCCCACTTAAATTCCCTATTTATATTAAGTGATCAATTCGACCCAACTCAATCATAAATATAATTCCTCTCCTTTTCTTTCAGCACACCCCTACTAGGGCCCCTTGGTTACTAGAGTCACCCTATAAGTCATAGAGTCCATAGGTTGCGGGTTCAATTCCCGCTTAGGCCGTTTTACGTTTTTATTTAATTTTACTACTTCTGCTACTCCAAAAATTCTATAAAAATATTCTAAAATTTCAGAAAAATAGTAGAATATTTTTAAAATTTATTTGAGAATTTTCGAGCGTTACAATCCCCCATACCTTATAAAGTTCGTCCTCAAACTTAAAATAACTCTGGGTACTTCTGTCTCATACTAGCTTCTATCTCCCAAGTTGCCTCTTCTGTGGTGTGATTTTGCCAAATGACTTTTACTAATGGTACCTCCTTGTTCCACAATTTCTTAACTGCTCGGTCTACTATCTGGATAGGCCGACTGTCATAGCTGAGGTCTTCGCGGACTTGTACTGACTAGGGGTCAATCACCTGGGTGACATATGAGATATGCTTCTTCAGCATAGAGACATGAAATACGTTATGGATAGCTGACATCTCCTGGGGTAGCTCTAGCTCATATGCTACCTTGCCAACTCTTCTAGTGATAAGGTATGGTCCCATAATTCTGGGACTTAGCTTGCCCTTCTTCCCAAAACGCATTACTCCCTTCATAGGAGCCACTCGGAGAAATACCATATTCCCAACTGAAAACTCTAAGGGTCAGCGTCGTGTATCAACATAGCTTTTCTGGCATCTCTGAGCTGTCTTTATCCTCTGGCGGATCTGCTGTATAGCTGCTGTGGTATCTGCTACTAGATCTGTCTGAAGTTCTAGTTCTTTCTGTTCACCACTTTCATACCAGCAGATTGGAGATCTACACCTCCACCCGTAGAGAGCCTCGTAGGGTGCTATGCCGATAGTGCCCTCATAACTATTGTTGTATGCAAATTCTGCTAAGCACAGATATTTGCACCAACTTCTCTTGAAGTCTAGGGCACATGCTCGGATCATATCCTCGAGTACCTGATTTACTCGCTCTGTCTGACCATCTGTTTGAGGATGGAAAGCTGTGCTAAACTTTAACCTGGTGCCCAATGCTGACTGTACACACTCCCAGAAATGTGACGTGAATCTACTGTCTCTGTCTGATATAATGGTCCGTGGGACTCCATGCAGTCTGACAATTTCCTTGAGATACAACTAAGCCAGCTGTTCCATGGAGTAGGGTATCATGATAGCTAAGAAGTGGGCTGATTTAGTCAATCTGTCGACTATTACCCAGATGGTATCAAAACCATTCGTGGTTCTGGGTAGTCCCACTATGAAATCCATAGAAATATCCTCCCACTTCCATTCTGGAATCTGAATAGGCTACAGAACTCCTCCTGGTCTCTGGTGTTCTACCTTAACCCTCTGGCAGGTCAGACAAGTACTGACATATCTAGCGATGTCTCTCTTCATTCCAGGCCACCAAAAACGTTTCTTTAGGTCTTGGTACATCTTGGTGGAACCAAGGTGCATCGCATAAGGAGTCCTGTGAGCCTCGTCTAGGATCTTCCTCCGTAATTCCTCCTGATCCAGAACGCATAGTCTGTCACCAAAATACAATACTCCACTATCGGATACTCTGAACTCTCCACTTTCTGATTCTGCTAACCCTTGCTTGATTTTCTGGATTTCAGGGTCCTGACCCTGAGCTGTCTGGATGTCACCAAGTAGGGTAGATGCTAAGGTCATAGTAGAGAGTTGCCCAACTATAAGTTCGAGACCGAAATCTATAATCTCCTTCTATAGGGGCGGTGACAAGGCTGCTAAGGATAGTAAGGTGGCACTGGACTTCCTGCTAAGTGCGTCTGCCACCTTGTTGGCTTTTCCTGGGTGGTAGAGGATGTCTATATCATAGTCTTTGACCAGCTCGAGCCATCTGCGCTGTCACATATTCAGATCCTTCTGAGTGAAGAAGTACTTCAGACTCTGATGATCTGTATACACTCTACACTGAGCTCCATACAAGTAATGTCTCCAAATTTTGAGGGCAAAGACAACTGCTACAAGCTCGAGGTCATGAGTAGGGTAGTTCCTCTTATAGTCCTTGAGTTGTCTGGAGGCATAGGCGATCACTCTGCCATTTTGCATCAATACTGCTCCTAGTCCCAATTTAGAGGCATCACTGTAAATATCAAAGCTGTCTGTGTTTTCTGGCAGAGTCAGAATGGGAACACTGGTCAATCTTCTTTTTAGCTCGATGAAACTGTTCTCACAATCCTCTGTCCACTGAAATTTTCTGTTCTTCCTGGTGAGAGCTGTCAGTGGGGAGGCTATCCTGGAGAAATCCTCTACAAATTTTCTGTAGTAGCCTGCTAGTCCCAGAAAGCTTCTGATTTTCACTGGTGTTCTTAGGCCTTTTCTAGTTACTCACAGCCTCTATCTTACTGGGGTCTACCATGACACCATCCTTGGAGATGATGTGACCCAGAAAGGATACCTGATCGAGCCAGAATTCACATTTCGTGAACTTGGCGTACAGCTGGTTCTGCTGAAGGGTCTGTAGTACTATCTTCAGGTGCTTTGCGTGTTCTTCCTGAGTTCTAGAATAGATAAGAATGTCGTCGATGAAAACGATAACAAACTTATCTAAGTATTCTCTGAATACTCTGTTCATGAGGTCCATGAAGGTAGCTGGAGCATTCGTCACGCCAAAGGGCATGACTACGAATTCATAATGTCCGTATCTGGTCCTGAAAGTCGTCTTGGGTATGTCACCTTCTTTAACTTTCACCTAGTGATATCCCGATCTGAGGTCTATTTTAGAGAACACTGCTGCTCCTTCTAGCTGATCAAACAGGTCATCTATCCTGGGAAGAGGATACCTGTTCTTAATCGTGACTTGGTTTAGTGCCCGGTAGTCTATACACAGGCGCATGCTCCTGTCCTTCTTCTTCACGAACAATACAGGAGCTCCTCATGGTTAGTGACTAGGGCGTACGAAACCCTTGTCAAGCAGTTCCTGCAGTTGCTCCTGAAGTTCCTTCAGTTCGGCTGGAGCCATGCGGTAGGGTGCTTTGGAGATGGGATTCGTACCGGGGATGAGTTCTATCTCAAATTCAATCTCTCTATCTGGTACTAGGCCCAGTAACTCCTCAGGGAAGACTGCTGGGTAGTCACATACAACTCAGACCTCTTCTAGCTTTTGGTCCTTGTTATGACTGGTACTGACTACATGTGCTAAGAATCCTGTACATCCTGAATCCAGTAGTTTCTGTGCTTTTAGAGCTGAGAGAAACTTCTTGGCCTTTCTCTTTGGTTCTCCGATGTACCCAAACTGCACTCCTATTTCGGGTTAGAATACAACTTTCTGTTTACGGCACTCTATGGAGGCACCGTACTTGATCAGAAAGTCCATTCCCAAGATGACATCATAGTCAGCCATATCTAGCACTATCATATCACCAAAAAGCTCTCTGTCTACTATAATGACTGACACTACTCGGAGCCAGTGCGTGGATGTCATAATTTCTCCTGAAGGTAGTGTTGTCAAAAACTGACCACTGAGTACCTCTGGAGATATTGCCAACTTTTCGGCGAATGTCCTGGATATATAAGAATGGGTTGCCCCAGTATCGAATAAGACAGTTGCACTTTGCTTTAAAATACTGATCTGACCTGTAACAACTGTCGAGGTATTCGCTACGTCCTCTCTGGTGAGTGAGTAGACCCTTGCGTTCGTTGTGGCTGAGGGGGCTTCTAGTCTGCCTTGGTTGATGTGTGGACCATCTAGAGTAGCCTGCATCTGGTGCAACTGGGCTGGTTTGTCTCCGTACTGAATCGGTTGCGGTAGGAGAAAATTGGTCTTGTTTGGGCATTGCTTAGCCATATGCCCTTCCTAGCCACATTCGAAGCATCCTCGTGTGCCCTTGCGACAAACTCCGGGGTGGAATTTCCCACAAGTAGAACACTTGGGATAGCTAGGTTGTTTACTAGCTGGTCCTCCTTTTGGGTAACTCCCTGGTTTACGTTTGTTACTGGAGTTCCCTTTCCAATTAGAGTTGTGGCCCTGGTGTTTCTGAGTACCTGAGCCTCCTTGGCCTTTAGACTCTGAGAAGGCTTACTTCTGCTGTTTGATGTTGTTTTGGTAATGCTCGGTGATCAGAGCACTACTTACCAGTTCTTCAGTGGTTTGCAGCCTACGGATGCTGCTGGCCACGTTCAGTGTTATTTCCGGCCTTAGCATTTTGAGCATCATCCGGACTCGTTCTCTTTCAGTGCTGACTCTTATCGCCAAACGGGCCGACGACATAAGGGCCGCCAGTTGGGCCGCCACAAGGGCCGCCCAAGAGGCCAAAGGGCCGGGTCGTTACATGCTCCTATCCTTAGGTCATGCTCATTTTGACCCTTAATAGTATTTTTCATTTTCTTTAGGATTTTTTCAATTTTGTTAAGCCTTGACCTCAAAACTGTTGGACCGTTGTGGCCAGCTAGAAGGGGGGTTGAATAGCCTGCCAAAATAAAACTACAACCCTTCTCGAACTCTTAAACTAACACTTGCATAAAAGTAATAGCAGAAAGTAAATTAGAAAAAGATGAGGCACACCGGGATTGACTTGGTTACAACCGGGGAGGTTGTTAATCCAAGGAAGATGATTGCACTAAAAACTCCTTCAGGCGGAGAAGCCTCGTACAACGATGAAGCACAGAAAACAGAAGCTTAACTACAGAGAAAACGTACAAGTGTAGAAAGAATGAATTGCTTGAGTTGTTTAAAAGCTTCTGGACCAAGGCTGTATTTATAACCTTGGTCGGGGCACCCCGAGGGATTCCGGGCGCCCTGGGGGGTAAAACTTTATCCCCCAATGTTCAGATCGTGTTTGACGTGATTTGGTCAAAAAGTCAACTCCGGGTGCCCGGAAGGGTTCCGGGCGCCCCAGAGGGGTCCGGGCGCCCTGGACTATTCTGGGCGCCTCGGACAGCTCCGGGCGCCTCGGCTGGAAAAGTCAACCCCATTGACTTTTTCCAACCCGGGTCTTATGCTCCGGCTCCGTTCGCCTTAGACCGAGTCTTCCGCTTGCTTGGGTGATCTCTGCCATCCGGAATAGGGCTCACCCGAACCCAACTTCCGGTCTTTTCGAGCAGACTTCTACTCCAGCTTCTCGTCCCTCAGAATCACCGCGTGCTTCCTTCTCGTCCGCCAGCGTACTCATCCGCAGTCTTCGTCCCTCGTTCACACCCCGTGCCGACCTTCTCGCTAGTTGCGTCTCTTGCTCCTCGAGCAGTCTTCTGCTCCAGCTTCTCGTCCCTCGGAACCACCGAACGCTTCCTTCTCGTCCGCCGGTGTACTCTTCCGCAGCGCCTCGTCCCTCGGACACACCGCGTGTCGTCCTTCTCGCTAGTTGTGTCTTCTGCTCGACTACCTGTGCTCCTAAGCTCCTGCACACTTAGACACAAGGTTAAAAACACACAGGACCTAACTTAACTTGTTGATCACACCAAAACAACCTTGGGGTTCCAACAATCTCCCCCTTTTTGATGTGAGCAACCCAAGTTAAGCTAGGGTAAAAATAGACATAAAAAAAATAAACTAACTAAATTTGTAATAAAGTGCAAAAAAATAGAAAATTTAGATTTGGTCTACCTCCCCCTAGATTTATACTTTTCCTTCTCCCCCTTTGATCACATAAAAAAATGGGGTTCCGAAACAAATCTAAGGGTAAAAAAATTTCTAAGTTGAATAAACTCTAAGTTAGAGAATTTGCAAAAATATTTTTGAAAAAAAAATCTAACTTAAAAAAATTTTAAGTAAAATTTTTAAGTAAGAAAATTTTCTAAAAAAAAATTCTAAGTAAACCTTTAAGTAAAAAAATATTCTGACTTTAAGAAATTTTGCAAAAAAAAATTGAAAATTTTTCTAAGTAAAGATTTTAAGTAGAAATTTCAAAAATACTTTTAACTTTTATGTATAGGTTTTGTGAAAAAAAAATTCTAAGTAAAAAAAATTTTGAAAATTTTTTTAAAATGTTAAAAAAAACTTTTTAAAGTATTATTAAATTTCCACCTTAATGCTTTTATCAGAAAGTTAATTAAACATTTTTATTTCAATATTTTGGCTTCCAGGTTATGGCGAGACACTAGGTCTTCTTGGTTATTAGAGCAACAACCACTTCCTTAGACAAAGCCTCATAAAGAAATTCATTGTTTAATTTTCTCACTGAAAGCGCTAATTTCGATTAAAATTTAGGCTAAGCAAGATTTAGGAACCCAGTATTGGTTCCAGCCTACTGGATTAACTAAAAATTTCTTAAGGACATATTTTCTTGAAATATTCCTAATTTGTCCCTAGTGATATCTATAATACCAATTTAAATTATTGAACTTTCTAAAATTTGTATTAGATAGGCATGCACAATTTTTCAAGTTATCTACTTGAATTTTCATATTTTCATTTTCTGATTTCAATTTCTCATTTTTCTAATTTAACTTTATCTAATTCTTCTAAAGGGTGGGATTTAGCTAATATTATTTTTAAATTCTTAATTTCTTTTTCTAACTTGCAGTAGTCTTTCGTTAGCAACTTAACAAACTTAAAAAGTTTATCGAGAGGAAGAGATCGTACCTCACTTACCTTGTTGATCTCATTGTTCGTGTCTCCCCCTGAACTGCTGCTTTCTTCCGATGTAGATCCCCCTTCATCGATGCTCTCGATGCTCATCTCGAAAGAGCTTGAATCACAGTCGTCGTCTTGATGACTCGCCATTAATGTGAGTCCGGAGAACGCCTCGACTTCCGATTCGGACGACGTATCGTCCCACGTCGCCTTTAGGACCTTGCGCTTTTGAGTAGGGCTTTTTACCTTTATCCTTGTTCTTGTTCGTCAGCTTGGGGTAGTTGTTCTTGACGTTCCCTTCTTCATCGCAGTGGTAGCAGCGGATGGTCCTTTTCTTTCTGCCCTGCGGATGGTTAGTAGTTCTAGATTTACAAAGCTTTTTAAATCATCTTACCATCATTACCATTTCCTTGTCATCGAAAGAAGATTCCGACTCAGGTTCGTCTCTCGATGCTTTAAGGGCGACGTTGTTCTTGGGCTCCTTCGTACCTGCACATCTTGATTCGTGCACTTCAAATGTCGAAAAGAATTCTTCTAATGTAATTTTCTCTAAATCTTTCGAAATGTAAAAGGCATCTACTAGTGACACCCATTTTGAATTTCTTGAAAAAGAATTTAACGTGTACCTTAGTGAATCTCGGTTACTTACCGTCTCTCCGAGATTCGAAAGTCCGGTGATCATTTCCTTTATTCTTGAGTGCAGATGCGCAACTGTCTCGTCTTCCCCAAGTCGCAGGCTGGTGAGCTGGTTGCGGAGTAGATCTCGTTTTGCGAGCTTTTGCTTCGGATGTTCCTTCGTGCAGCTCAAGGAACTTCTCCCAAAGTTCCTTCGCGGAGTCGTAGTTGCTGATCCAGTTGACTTCTTGTGGAGGAAGAACAGTTAGTAGATGGTACTCAGCTTTGTCGTTTGCCACGTAGTCGGCCTGCTCCTTTTTCGTCCAGTGGTGTTTCTCCTTACCTTCTGGTGCTGTAAAATCGAATTCCATAATTAACATTAAATCGAAATCTGTTTAAAGAATACTTGCATTCGCTTTTTCCAGCTAGTGAATTCCCCTTCGAACTTTGGCGGGTAGATAGTTGGTTCGACCATTATCTTTGCTTTGATTGATGATTAGTCCTCCTGAAGCATCTTGGCTCTGATACCACTTGTTAGACCGTTGTGGTCGACTAGAAGGGGGGTTGAATAGCCTGCCAAAATAAAACTACAACCCTTCTCGAACTCTTAAACTAACATTTGAATAAAAGTAATAGCAGAAAGTAAATCAGAAAAAGACGAGGCACACCGAGATTGACTTGGTTACAACCGGGGAGGTTGTTAATCTAAGGAAGATGATTGCACTAAAAACTCCTTCAGGCGGAGAAGCCTCGTACAACGATGAAGCGCAGAAAACAGAAGCTTAACTACAGAGAAAGCGTGCAAGTGTAGAAAGAATGAATTGCTTGAGTTGTTTAAAAGCTTCTAGACCAAGGCTGTATTTATAGCCTTGGTCGAGGGGCCCCAAAGGGATTCCAAGCGCTCTGGGGAGGATAAAACTTTATCCCCCAACGTTCAGACCGCGTTTGAAGCGATCTGGTCAAAAAGTCAACTCCGAGCGCTCGAAAGGGTTCCGAGTTGTCTGGACTGTTCCGAGCGTCCGGCTGAAAAAGTCAACCCCGTTAACTTTTTCCAACCCGGGTCTTCTGCTCCGTTCCATTCGCCTCAAATCGAGTCTTCCGCTCGCTTGGGTGATCTCTGCCATCCGGAATAGGGCTCACCTGAACCCAACTTCCGGTCTTTTCGAGCAGGCTTTTGCTCCGGCTTCTCGTCCTTCGGAATCACCGCGTGCTTCCTTCTCGTCCGCCAGCGTACTCATCCGCAATCTTCGTCCCTCAATCGCACCCCGTGCCAACCTTCTCACTAGCTGCGTCTCTTGCTCCTCAAGCAGTCTTCCGCTCCGGCTTCTCGTCCCTTGGAACCACCACACGCTTCCTTCTCGTCCACTGGAGTACTCTTCCGCAGCGCCTCGTCCCTCGAACGTACCACGTGTCGTCCTTCTCGCTAGCTGCATCTTTTGCTCGACTACCTGTGCTCCTAAGCTCCTGCACACTTAGACATAAGGTTAAAAACACACAGGACCTAACTTAACTTGTTGATCACACCAAAACAACCTTAGGGTTCCAACAAAAACTTGATTTTCTTTCCATAAATCCTTAGATTTTGGTTTATCATTAAATCCTTGAGCATTTTTATTTCTAGGCTTATAACTAAGGTCCTTGGAGTTATTGCCTAATTTATCTACATTCCTAGCCTTAGGTGTGGTAGTTTTAGCATGAAGAGCTACATATTTTTCTTTAATCCTATCATGCATTCTATTTTCATGATAAATAGCATTAAAATGATATAAATTTAAACTAGCAAGCTTTTTATCATGGATCAAAGGAATAGGTTCAATGAATGATACTTTGGAGTTTCCCTTGGAAGCTCTCCCTTGACTTGTGCTTCCTCCTTTGACTTTGGTTCAATTGTTATACCTTTGCTTGTAGGAGTGACACATGATCCTCCATTTGATTTTTCTTGACTTGTGGAGGTGGTACCATCTTCTTCTTCTTCTTCACTTGATCCAGAGGTGTAGAGGCTTCTTCTCGCTCCGGAGTCAATGATCTACACTCCCCCTCAATCCTAGAGGTGGAGGCTTCATCATCTTCATCCTCTTGCGCATGAAATAAAGAGTATGCTCCCTCTTTTCTCTTTTAGTTGCACTTCTTTGAGGATGAAACTTCTTGGACTTCTTCTTCGGAAGTTCAACATCTCTCAACTTCGAAGTCTTCTTTCTCTTGATCTTGATCCAATGAGTCGCCCTCTTTAGATCCTTCTTGATTTGGTGCAGTGAAGGGGTTCTCATGGATCTTTGCCAATTTGCTCCAAAGCTCCTTGACATCTTTAAATTCTCCCACTTCCAAGAATCGAAGCTTATTGATATGAATGGTGGAGGCACCCTCGTGTCGAATCCAAGTCCATCTTGGAATTCCATTTTAAGTTGAGCCTTTGATGAAGTCTTCAACTTGTTAAAATTTGCTTCAACTTCTCCCTCTAGCTTGTTGCCCTTTCCGGCGATGATTCCGGTGAAGAGCGGCCTCACTTTAATACCACTTGTTGGGACCAAAGGATGTCCACATATCTCCACAATGGCATGATATTGTCCACTTTGGGTCTAGACCCTCATGGTTTTGCTCTTCGGCTTTACCCAAAAGGTCTCATGCCAATGGAGATATCATGCATCCTTTTAATCTCATGATCTTTACCAAATCTTTCTAATGTAGGACTTTGATTGAACACTAACAATAAGTTCCTATGTGTTCATCTGTTTCTCTTGATTATATAAATATCCTCAAATATATTTTTTTACCCTATATATTTTTTTAGTGATTTTTCAAACACCAATATGTTCGTAAAATATAATTTGGATTTAAAAAAATCATAGATCCAAATATATTGGGTCAAATTGATTTTTGAAAACATGCATATAATCATGACAACTATATGAACACATAAAATTAATTTAGCTCTCTGACATTAATTTGTAACTCTAACAAGTTCAACTAATTCAATTTAATTTCTAACTCTAGTATGTTCAACTTTCATTTGAAATCCATCTATTTGACTTAGGCATGAAAAAAAAGTATTCGGTCAAAAAAATATCAGAACATTTATATATTCAGAAGAAATAGATGAATATATAGAAACTAATTTCATCTTATTTCGAGTTCTCTATGTCCATTAACAGGCTTAAGAGATTTTTTTTTTAATTACCAAGGTTTGCAACGAATTCTGAAATTCGTTACAAAGTTTGATTATATATGTCTGATGCTGGGTAATAGACCTAGAGAGCTCAGAATATGATGAAATAAGTTCCTATGTGTTCGTCTATTTCTCCTGATTATTTAAATATTCTTGAATATTTTTTTTACCCTATATATTTTTTCAATGATTTTTCAAATATCAATGTATCCGTAAAATATAATTTAGATTTAAAAAAACACAGATCCAAATATATTGGGTCAAATTAATTTTTGAAAACATGCATATAATCAGAACAACTATACGAATACATAAAATTAATTTCATGTCGTATGAGCTCTCTGACATTAATTTGTAACTTTAACAAGTTTAACTAGTACAATTTGATTTCTAACTCTAACATGTTCTAACTTTCATTGAAATCCATATATTTGACTTACCTATGAAAAAAAATATTGGTTCAAAAAAATATTTGAGGATATATATATAATTAAGAGAAATAGACGAACATATAGGAACTGATTTCATCTCATTCCAATCTCTCTAGGTCCATTAATCAGCTTTGGAGATTTTTTTTTAATTATCAAGGTTTGCAACGAATTCTGAATTCGTTACAAATTTGCAATAAATACCAAAATTTGTTGCAAATATTTGCAACAAATTCTGAAATTCGTTCCAAACTTTGATTATATATGTCCAATGCTGATTAATGGACCTAGATATCTTAGAATGAGATGAAACAAGTTCCTATATGTACGTCTATTTCTTCTGATTATATAAATATTCTCAAATATTTTTTTACCCTATATATTTTTTTCAATGATTTTTCAAACACCAATGTGTCTGTAAAATATAATTCGAGTTTAAAAATTCATAACTCCAAATATATTGGATTAAATTGATTTTTAAATGCATGCATATAATCAGGACAACTATACAATTACATAAAATTAATTTTTTATTGTTTTGAGCTTGAGACATTAATTGTAACTCTAACAAATTCAACTAATTCAATTTGATTTCTAACTTTGACATATTCAATTTTCATTTGAAATCTATCTATTTGACTTAGCTATGAAAAAAAAAATTGGATAAGAAAAATATATGAGGACATTTATAAAATCAGGAGAAATAGACAAACATAGGGCTGTAAACAAGCCGAGCCGAGCCGAGCCGAGCTTTGGGGTGTTCAAACTTGTTTGATAAGATAACCGAGCCGAGCCGAGCCGAGCTTAAAATGAACCAAGCTTTTGAAATGAGTGTTCAAGCTTGGCTTGGTTTATTTTTATGAGCTTGAGCTTGTTTGAAGCTTGGCTTGAGCTTGGTTCGTTTAGATGTTATCAAGCTCTCAATTCAAGCTTGGCTTGAGCTTGGTTCGAGCTTAGCTTGAGCTTGGTTCGAGCTTGGTTCGTTTAGATGTTATCAAGCTCTCAATTCAAGCTTGTTTGATTGTTTGAAACTTTTAATTGTTTGATTAGTTATTAAGATTGATAATTTAAATTTATTTATTTTATTTTATTGTTTATTTAGCGTATTAAAAAGAATTTTATTAATAAATATTGTTCGTGAACATTGTTCAGGAACGTTGTTCACGAACATTGTTCATGAACGTTGTTCACGAACATTGTTCACGAACGTTAACGAGTTGAACACATATGTGTTCAAGTTTGTTTGTTTAGCTTAACAAGCTATTCAAACTTGTTTGTTTAATTAATCTAATGTATATTGAACGAACATAAACAAGGTCTTACCAAGCCGAACACCAAGCTTGTTCACGAATGCTTGGTTCATTTATAGCCCTAGACAAACATATAAGAAATAATTTTATCTCATTCCAAACTCTCTAGGTCCATTAACCGGCTTCGGAGATTTTTTTAAAAATTATCAAAGTTTGAAACGATTCTGAATTCATTACAAATTTGCAATAAATGCCAAAATTCATTGCAAATATTTGCAAAGAATCTCGAAATTCATTGCAAATATTTACAACGAATCCTAAAATTCGTTGCAAATTTGTAAAGAATTCTAAATTTGTTGCAAACTTTGATTATATATGTCCGAAGTCGGTTAATAGACCTAGGTTCATTAATTGGTTTCAGAGTTTTTTTTTTAAATTACCAAGGTTTGCAACAAATCTCCTATTCGTCACAAATTCCTAGTAACAATTCATATAAAAAATATTTGCAACGAATTCGGGATTCATCACAAAATCTGCAATGAATATTGTTTTCGTTACTAAATCTACAACGAATATTGTTTTCGTTGCTAAATCTATGATTTTTTTCACCAGCAATTTTGAAACAAATATTCATTTTTGTTGCCAAATTGGAATAAAATTTAGTGACGAAATAGTTTTTGTTGCTGATTTACGATAAAATATTTCGTTGCTAAATTAGTTGCTAATTAGCAACAAATTTTATTTTTGTCGCAAAATTCATCGTAAATTTGGGACAAAAATTATTTGTCGCAAATATTCGTCCCTAAATGAGTGGTTTATTGTAGTGTTCGTTTATGTATCTCTTCGTTGCTAACTTATTCTCTTCCATGCATCTTGCTGGCCGAGGATTGCTTGCCAAGGATCTCCTACTCTCTCTCAACAGGTAATAATTAGTTTATTCTTCTTCCTCATACTAGCACATTGCCCGTCATTATTTTAGCCTCAGACGCGCGCAACCAGTGGCCTCTTTGGTGGTGCATGACCAAATCGCAGTGACCTGTTGACGCCTCCTTAGCCGCAGCTGCTACCACCACTTGTTGGTATTAAGGAAATGTTTTAGATAATTAAACACAACATGTGTGATTTTATGAAAACTACTTTGAACTCTTTTGAAGTTTAGTGTGTTGATATTTCTATTACAATGTACATTTGTTATTTGAGTAAGTCTGGATATAATAAGGCCTATTATATGGAGAGTAAAGAATGCATGTAAAAGTCACAAGATGATTGACTAAAATGCTCTCGTTCTTTTGTGGATGAGGAAAAATTTTCGTTCAATGCTCCTCCGCTTGTATACAAATTAGATGTTCCCCGCATATTAATATTTTTCAATTTTTCTATATATTTTGAATGGCTACAGTTTCATAAAATGACAATTGGTAAAAGTTGAATAAGTGTGATGAATCAAAAGATGAGAGTGGCTTGCTATTAGAGTTATTCGAGAAGGTGTGTAAGATGAGGAGGCACTAGAAGTAATTTGGGGGATTGGAAAATAAAGATACACTAAAGAGGAAGCCGTACAAGAGAGTAAGTCAAAATGATTAAGATTTTTTTAAAATTATTTTGACAAAAAAACATATGATTGGTAATAATTAAATTAGTTGATAAATATTTTTTTATTATTACTTGCACTAATATTATTCTCTTTTTATAGGAAATATATGAAAAGAATAATAATAATCAGTTTAATATGTCACTTGAAGGTACTTATGGATGGAAGACTTTATTTTAACATTATCACAAAATTATAAGTGTTATTTAAAAATAAAATTTCTTCTCACAATTTATATGGTAATAAATTGTTTTATTCTTTAAGATTACCCTATGATGAGAGAGCTTCCGAGTGTGATCGACACCTTTGAGAAATTCTTTCACAAAGGACAATGGAAGAATGATTGGACTGCAAAAAAAAATATGTAAATATCTTTTGTTATTTTTTTGGATGAGCATTGAAAACATTAATGAATATTTTCTATAATTAATATGAATGATGATTAAGATGAGATAGTTTTCATTAGTTTATGCCATTGAAAATCTTAATCTTAATAACTTCTTGTAGAATATGTTATGCAGATAAATAAAGAGTACCAATTCTATGTTAACCACAGAAAAGATTAGAGATATGAATAAATAAAAGAAGTTATTCTTTGATATCCTTAAAAAAATTAAGACTGTTACAATGAATTTTAGGCATCTTCCATGGCGTGAAAATTGAAATAGAGCTCAACTTTGAATTACGTGTCAATGAATTCCTCTAAACCATGAAGACCAAGAAATAAACATGAAATAATTTCACAAACCGTAGCATCTTCACCACTTAGGAATTTGACAAAGGTGCTTAGGGTTGACCATGCAAGCAGTGGCGGATCTAGGGGGAGTAGGGATGTGCTTGAGCACCCCTTTATTCTCGGAAAATTCCACCAGTATACTGCAGTCTGAGGGGTAGCGAGAAGGAAGACAAGCTCCGACTCTCTTCTTTGAGCACTCTCTTCTTTTTTTGTCTGGATCCGCCACTACATACAAGTATGGATTCATCAATGCATAGACATCAAAAGGCCTGGCAAGAGAAGACTAGACACAAATGGGTGTACGAAGTACTAGCAACGTTGTAAGTTCCTGAGACTATTTTTCGAAGTTGCAATCCAACACAAGTCTAGATGATCGATCCACTGAGCAGCAGTTTTCATATGGAGTGGTCAATAGTTTCCTTTTAGTAAATGGAATGGTGAATACTAAGCCAAACTTTCCATCATCAGCCAAATAGAAGATTATGTAAACATCTACTAGAATGACAGTGCTAGACTGAGACAAATTCTTTATGTAAACTTCTCTATGGCTCTTACTCATTATGGGAAATTTAATTGGCTAAGACTCTATGTCTGTAATTATGATGATGGGGTAGAAAAACATAGTCTTCACTTGGATCTTAGATCCCACACAGGAATTCTGATTAATGAATGTCTATACATAATACTTGCTAGTTGGTCCGATTGTATTTTGATTGTATTGTCTATATATATAGTAGATACAAACTTCACATAGTTCCTTCTGTTTCATTGAATTAATGTAAAATAAAATAACATTTGGTAATTTATTTATATATTTGATGATTAATTTGTTTATATTTTTTACATATTATTGATGTATTTTTTTTTATAAAAACTAAATTCATTAATCCATTATTTTGCATACTAATATTTTTTTAAGGTTGAAATGGTAGATCTTTAATTGGCTCGGCCAGAAAGTGAAGTGTTCACCTCTACTGTTGATAATGTGCATCAGCCAAAGGATTTTGATATCATGATGCAAGTCTTAGGCTCATAGTCTCGTTACATGAATGGTTTAGGTTCATTACTTAAACTATATGTAGTGAGTAGTTCTAGAGCCACAAACATCAACTCAAAGTATCATGATAATTGTGAAAATTTTACAACTATGAAAACAATGATCGATGAACAGAATTAGACTATATGTGAACAGAATCAGACTATATGTGAGCAACATCAAAGATTTGAGGCATTATTGCATCAGCTTCAACAGGTCATTTCTAGCTTCTCATTCTTGTTAGGACCTTGACGTCCGCTAGAGGAGGTGAATAGCGGCTCACCCAACGTTTGCTTCCTACAATGGTTAGTATGCATAGCGGAATACAAAAACAAACACTAACAAGAGAAAGCAAACCTAACACATTGGTTTAACATGGTTCGGAGATGAAACTCCTACTCCATTGCTGTCTGTAAGGTGAATGATCCCGATCCGTCGGTGGATGACTCCCCAGAAAACCTCCGTCTAGCTCGAGTAGCTCCTTATGGATGGAGAAACCTTGCCACAAACTAGCACAAGCTCTTAATCACTTAAGAAGACCTTGGAGACTCTAATAGGAGTTAACCACCTCTATTTTCATCAACCTTGGCCAAGCACCCTGAGCTCTATTAAATAGAGCTCGAGAGGAAACACCTAGCTGTGTTTCCCGCCACCAGTCAATTGGTATAACCACCAGTCGACTAGTTCTGTCACGCCCCGAGTGAGTCCCTGTCCGAAGTAATTTCGGCAGCACCTCCCCTGTACAGCTGACAATCTGAATCATTTCTACATGCACAATATACATCAGCCACAGGCGGCTGGAATATACACACAACCACGCAGTTATATGATACAGCCTACTCGGCTGATACATTAAAAACACAACCACGCAGTTATATGTAAAGCAGCCCACTCGGCTGTACCAAAACCAAAACACAACAGAAAATGACAGAAACCAAATACAAACCAAACACAAAACTGCTAGCCGGCTAGGCTTACACAACCAACAATAATACAAAATACCACATAACAACTTCAAAACTCCAGAAACAAAACCGGAGCACAAACTAAACACACTGACACATAAAACAAACAAAACATAAATGAAACCGATAGATCTTCTGAGGTGACGTGGGGACCAGCAGACAGGATACTCCAAGTGACATCATAAACAACCTGGTACCTGAAAAAGATAGTGTCCACGGGGGTGAGTTCAACAACTCAGCGAATACCAATAGACATGCCTAGTAAGATATATCTAACAGCAATAAACATGGAATACAGCTTCCTAATCATATATAGGAAATATGCAAAACTGATAGGTAACTGAGGAAGCTGTACTCACTAGGAACTCCTATCCAGAACAAAAGGGTCGTCAAACCAGATACACAATATGCCTCCTGTATGCATGTCAAACAAATGCATCCACCAAAATGCAGCATATAAGTGCAGCAAACACAAGCAAATAAATGCAATAAATGCATATGATGCCAATGACATGGTCACCCCTGACGCCAGTCAGTCATCTCACACACAATGGTCAGACTGAGTGGGTAGGGTTGTGACAACCGTGCACTCTGACGTCACTGCTCCTGATGAGTGGCCGAATGGACGGGATGCTGTCGGAGTACATACATACTCCTACCCCAAATCATAAATGGGGGAGCGTAATGCTCTCATCTCCCGGTACACCATGACGGGGAGGGATCCCTGACGTGCTACCACGCTGCGTCACACTACCCATGAGCGGACCAACGGAGCACCGACAGAGCCAAACTGACGTGCTACCACGCTGCGTCACGCTAATCATGAGCGGACCAACGGAGCACCGAACAGTGATGAAACTGGCGATATGCTCTACAATAATGGAGCAGCCTATCACGCAGCATGCAATCATGCAAATGGTGTATGAAACTAAGCATGACAATATCCTGAACCAAATCCACACACACACACACACACACACACACACACACATATATATATATATGTGTGTGTGTACGCTAGTACAAGTAAGTCAAATCCACAGATCTAGGGTATACAGATCCTCTATGGTATAACAACCTAGGTCCTGAACATATCCACCTCCATAAAATATGTACCCACAATATTCATGGATCAAAGCAAAAGAGGTCTAGGTACATAGATCAGATATGATATAAAAATATAGGTACACATGCCAGATAATAAAAATCCAGAATCTAGTCCTAAACATAGTAAAGCATGGTATGTCACTTACTCTAGGAACTAAGGTACTCATGGCAATAATCACGAGGTATAAATATGGATACATAACAAGCGACAAAACAGAACGTGCTATGGGTATCAAACCGTGACATACCAAAGACAAACATGATCATTGCTTGTAGCTATAAAATACTATGCATATCCAATTGACAATATCATAAAAGATAAGTCAAGAGGTACCCGCCTCAAATAGCAGGTCCAATCAGTCAAATCCAACGTCGAGATGCTCGTATCGAATAAGAGTCCTGTGTCACCAATACAAATATATTTTATTTAGCTAACTCAAATGTATAGCTAAATAAAATCCTTAAGGCTAAATTAGGGTAAATTAGGGTAAAACCCTGATCAATCTAACCGTCTAGCAATCCAATTTATCTCCAATTCAATACATAAACCTAATTTATCAACATCACGTATCAAAATTACTACACATGAACCTAACTACAAAATACCTCAAATCACAGCCGCTGCTTGCTGCTGAAAAAAGGTCGTTTGCTGCTGGATTTCAAGGTAAACCGCTGCTCCAATCCTGAGGAACCTACTGCCAATATTTCTGGCCGCAGTTACCTGAATTACTGATCCCTAAATCAAAATACTCAAAATCAGCACTTGCCGTTATCCAACAGGTCCAAATGCTACTGTTTGGATTTGTACCCCAACCTCAAATTAAACGAGTACATACAACCAGTGATATTGATCCGGTGGTAAGAGCCCGGGACCCCCTAACGAGGGGTCAATGCCACGTGGAGGTCAGAGGGCCAGGTGGTCCGTCGAAGAAGGGTGAGCCGACCGGACGCATGAAAAAGGGGTAGGCCGATCGGCAAACCCGTAAACGTCTGATAGTGAAAGACGCCCTGACAGGGGTCGGGGTTCCGACGCTCAATGAAATAGTAAATAATGACCGAGCGGAAGGCCTAAGAGAAGGCAGGACATAATGGGCGCTCCGGCCGGCTGGCGCCGGGAATTAAGGCCGTCCGGACGACGCTCTTCGCACCGGCCGTCCGGACGGACGTCCCGGCCGGGCGGTGGGTGAAGGATAGGAACATCTTCTGACAGCCGTCAAGTCCTATGGCTAGGCCATACTCTAAGTCTGACAACAAGGTGTTCTGTTGTCCCATCGAAGACGTGATTGAACTGTAGCAGTATGGTGTCAGGTAAGCTCTCTGACAGGTACATACCAAGGTATGGGCTGCGGACACGTATGCGCCTCGGTGGAAGTGCATTAGTTCTTTCACCGCTCTATATAAAGAGCTTCTTACTTCACCGGAGGTACGCATTCTACAAGCTTTGGAGCCACTTTTTCCACCACTCGCTTACCTGACTTGAGCGTCGGAGGGTCACCGCCGGGAACCTCTTCCCGGCCCGACTTCTGTGCAGGTTCGCCGGAGATTCGTGCGACCAGACGGAGGCCTACACCATCGACTAGGAGTGCGCCACGTGCCCAGCGTCCTTTGGTTCGGTGATTCGGACAGGATCAATTTGGCGCCGTCTGTGGGAACGCTCCTGCGTCCGATCGGCAGCCATGGACGAGGCTGGACGACAACACGTGGTGACGCTATCGAACGAGGAACTTGACGCTCTGATCGAGATAAGGGCCGCCAAGCTCGTGGAGCAAAAACAAAAAGCCACAGCCGAGCGGCCTGAGCAGTAAGCAACATCGGCGTCTGGTGGTCGAGCGGAAGCACCACCGACCACCGTTGCATTTCATCGAGCCCTATTCCGCACCCCTGAAGCCGTACCAGCTCATAGGGATAGGGGATCTTCTTCGGAGGAAATGCCTAGGCGAGATGACATAAAGGGGAAAGCCCCCGAGCGGACGCATCGCCCGAGCGGATCAATCGTCAATTTTCAGAGGCTATTCTACGAGACCCTCTGCCAAAGCACTACGCGTCTCCAACGATCGGCGAGTACAATGGGACAACCGACCCAAATGATCATCTGGGTAAGTTCGATAACACAGCTACTCTCCAACAATATACAGATGGAGTAAAGTGCCGAGTTTTTCTTGCCACTCTCTCGGGATCGGCTCAACGGTGGTTTCGGAGATTGCCGGACGGATCCATCACGAACTTCAAAGATTTCCGAACGGCCTTCCTCCACCATTTTGCGAGCAGTCGACGCTACCAGAAAACGAGCGTGAGCCTGTTCACCATCAAGCAAGAAGCCCGTGAATCGCTTCGAGCTTACATCCAGCGGTTCAACCAAGTGGCGATGGACATTCCAACTGTTAGAGTGTATACTAAAAATCCTAGCTTTTGGTATAAACATTTATCTAGAAATAAGAATCACATTGGTCAAATATCTACATTTATGATAAATGTAGTTGTTCAATTAATTTATATTGTAGATAACATGGTGTGTGGTGTCACACACAGAGGATCATGTTATCAGTACCTTATAAATTATAAACAGTAACTCACGACCATAATGGAAAGGAACAAACCATTGGAAGGTCGTAGTGTAATTAGGTATTAGTTTATCTTAACTATATAATTACACTAGTACACTTAGAGTGTATTGAGTAGGACCATTAGAGGTCATTTCTTTTATACTGACTTTATAAAGAAACAAAGACCTCAGTTATTATGGAAGTGTGTGCTCTTAATCCTAATATAATAACAAGCACATATATTTGATATTTATTTCTTTAATTTATCAATGGGTGAGATTTAGTTCGATGAATCAATAAGCCCGATAAGTTGGGAAATGATATCACTTATAGTGTGTATTGTTGATTATAGAAGGAAACTGTGTCCTAGTGATCTAGGTTGAGAATGTCCTCAAGAGGAGCTCATAAGGATTGTCATGTTAAACCCTGCAGGTGGACTTAGTCCGACATGATAATAAGGTTGAGTGGTACTACTCTTGGACTAAGATATTAATTAATTGAGTTGTCAGTAACTCGCTTAATTAATGGACATTTGACATCTTAAACACAGGGAGACTAACACACTCATAATAAGAAGGAGCCCAAAATGTAATTTGGGATTGGTGCGGTAGTTCAATAATAGTTCTTTAGTGGAATGAATTATTATTGATGAAATTAAGTTGTGTGTTCGGGGCGAACACGGGAAGCTTAATTTCATCGGGAGACCAAAACTAATTCCTCCTCTCGGTCCCTATCGTAGCCTCTTGTATATAGAGATTTATACCCACCACATACCCACCTTCTTACCCAACCAATAGGGGTCGGCCAAGCTAAGCTTGAAGCTCAAGCTTAGGGCCGGCCAAGCCTAAAGGTTGGCCTTAAGGTGGCCGGCCAATAGCTTGGAGCCCAAGCTTAGGTGGCCGGCCACATCATATTAAAAAGGATTTTTTATTAAAATTATTTCTTATGTGGATATCATAGTTTTAAAAGAGAGTTTAAAAATTAAATCTTTCCTTATAAAACTTTATAACAAAGATTAAGAAAAGCTTTGAAATCTTTCCTTATTTGTAGATGGAAAGGAGATTTTATTTTAAGAAAAACTTTCCTTTTTAACCATGATAATAATTTAAAAGAGAAGTTTAAAAATTAAATATTCTCTTTTATTAGTTTCTACAAAAGATTAAGAAAAGATTTGATATCTTTCCTTATTTGTAGATTGAAAAGAGATTTTAATTTTTAGAGATAACTTTCCTTTTGGAAATTATCCACATGTTTAAAAGAAGAATTTTAATTTATAAAATTTCCTTTTTATTAACCAATCATGAAGGGATAAAAATTATTGGAGAAATTTTTATAAATTTCTATAAACAAATTAGAAAGTTTTAATTCTTGTGTGAATTAAATTTTCCTTGTTTTGGGGGATTAGAAGTGGCCGGCCATTATTATTAAAAGAAGAAAATTGTTTTTTAATTAAAATAATTTTTCTTTTTTATGACAAAAGAATTAAGGAATTTTTTTATTAAAATTTCCTTATTTGTCAAGACCAAGGATTATAAAAGAGGGGGTAGAGGTGCCTTCACGGGTGATCAACTCTATTATTCTTCTCCTCTCTTTTCCTCCTTGGTGGCCGGCCCTAGCTTCTTCCTCTTCTCTTCTTCTTATGGCCGGCGGCAACCTCTCTTGGAGCTCTTGATGGTGGCCGGTTCTAGCTAGGAGAAGAAGGAGAGAAAGGTGGTTTTGTTTCTTGCATCCCTTGGAGCTTGGTGGTGGTGGCCGGACCTCGACTTCTCTTGGAGAATTGTGGTGGCCGAAACTTGCAAGGAAGAAGAAGGTGCTTGGTGGTTCTCATCTCGGAAGATCGTTGCCCACACAGCGTCCGAGGTTAGAAGAGGAATACGGTAGAAGATCAAGAGGTCTTTTTAGAAGGTATAACTAGTAATTTTTCCTTTCCGCATCATGCTAGTTATTTATGGAAATAATACCAAATACAAGAGGCTTACGATTCTAGTATTTCGAATATGTTTTTCGAAGTTGTGTTCTTTTATTTTTCTTTTCCTTGTGATTTGATTGTTCTTTTTGGTTGACCTAAAGTTATTTTAGGAAATTAAATATTAGCTTTCCATAAAAGGTTTTGTCTAGTCGATGGTGGTTGTTCCCATCTCCAAGAAGGCCATGTGCCTCGCCACGTCAGTACTGGGAACTAATTATGGAAATTAATATTTAATGAAATTAATAACTTAAGGTGACTTGGGTCAAACGTGTTAAGTTCCGCAGGAGATCCAAGTCAAAACCTAAAAGAACAAATAGATTAAGTTTTGGATCAAACGTGTTAAGTTTCGCAGGCGATCCAAAATTTAATTTAAAAGAACACATGGTAGCTAGGAAAAGGTTCAGACCTTTGTACAAAATTTTTGTATAGTGGAACCTCTAGGTTTTCCGAGTAGCAACCAACACCAACGGCCACCTCGGAAACCATGATGAATGCCTTCACACAAGGCTTGGTGGATGGGGATTTCTTCCGATCGCTCATCCGAAAGCCGCCCCGAGACTATGATCACATGCTACACCGGGCGAACGAATACATTAATGTGGAAAAGGCACAAGCGGCTAGGAAAAAAGAAACTCCAACCGAGCGGGCTCCTCCAGCCAAGCGGAAACAGCACGTCGTTCATCAGCCGCCCAGAGGACCAAGGGCCGAAGTAATCCGATCCCCCCATGCCAGGCCCCACATGCAAGAGGTAGCCGCCGCCCAGCCCAAGCCAAAAAAGAAATGGACCCCGATGTTTTGCTCCTTCCACCGGACGGATACGCACAACACAAGGGATTGTCGAAGTCTTCCCTTCGTGGCTCATCCTGCGCCCCGGAATGCCGGACGACGGTCTCCCTCAGTCGACAGGCAACGTAGAACTCATGACGCCGATCGGACGCAAGCTGATAGGCCACAGCAACAGACTCCCGATCGGCATCGTTCCCCAAGGAAGGAGAATCGCCGAGCGTCCAGAGAACGGTCTCGACCATCTGCTCGGGAAGAGGAAAATAGAAGCAATACTTCCCGAGGCGAGATCAACGTTATTGCTGGCGAGCCGACCGGAGGAGACTCCAACCGAGCTAGAAAGGCGAGCGTCCGGCAGCTCCAGATTCATGCGGTCGGCTGTAGCCAAGAACGAGCGGAAGGACCCGAAATTAGTTTCGGGCCCGGGGACTTGGAAGGAGTTGAAGTACCCCATGATGATGCTCTGCTCATCAAATCGGTAATAGCCAATTACACTATTCACCGCGTATTTGTTGACACAGGGAGCTCAGTCAACATCATATTCAAGAAGGCGTTCGATCATTTGCAAATTGATCGAGCCGAGCTGTTACCCATGACAACTCCGCTCTATGGGTTCACTGGTAACGAAGTTCAGCCGGTCGGACAGATCCGGCTAGCTACCTCGCTGGGAGAAGAGCCGCTCAGGAGGACAAGAACAACAAACTTCGTGGTAGTCGACTCTCCCTCTTCCTGCAATGTCATTTTGGGACGACCGGCGCTCAGCGAATTCCGAGCGGTCGTCTCAACCTTCCATCAGAAGATCAAGTTCCCTGTGGAGGACAAAGTGGGAGAGGTACGGGGAGATTAGCTAGCAGCTCGGCGATGCTACATCGAGATGGTCCGAGCAGAAGCCAATTCCGCTCGGAAGGCGCCCCGGATTGAGGTAAACGCCATCACCGAAAAGCCACCCTCTTTAACTTATGAAGAAAAAGAGGAAGTGCAGATTCACCCAACCCGATCGGATGTCACGACTTTTATTGCGTCCGATCTGGAGGAGAAACAGAAAGATGAGCTGATCCAATGCCTCCGAAGAAATCATGATGTCTTCATCTGGTCGACACATGAGCTGCCCGGAATTTCGCCGAGCATAGCGCAGCACGAGTTGCATGTCCGACCGGACGCTCGGCCAGTGAAGCAAAGAAAAAGGGACTTCAGCGCCGAGCAGAATGCCATCATCCGGGCGGAGGTGGAAAAGCTTTTGAAAGCCGGCCATATACGTGAGGTGCAGTTCCCGAGCTGGCTGGCTAACGTAGTGTTAGTCTCCAAGCCAGGCAACAAGTGGAGAGTGTGCATTGATTTTCGGGATCTCAACAAAGCTTGCCCGAAAGATTTTTATCCTCTGCCCCGGATAGATCAGCTGGTGGACTCTACGGCCGGCTGCAAATTAATCTGTATGCTCGACGCCTACCAGGGCTATCACCAAGTGCCGCTCGTCCGTGAAGATCAAGAAAAGGTTAGCTTCATGACGGCCAACGGCACTTATTGCTATAATGTAATGCCGTTCGTATTGAAGAATGCGGGGGCCACATATCAGCGCTTGATGAATAAAGTATTCAGAGAGCAGATCGGGCGGAATCTAGAAGTTTATGTGGACGACATTCTCATTAAGTCCGGCCGAGCGGCCGATCTCTTCAAAGACATGGAGGAAACCTTCAGAACGCTGCGCAAATATGGAGTCAAGCTAAATCCCCAGAAGTGCCTGTTCGGAGCAAAAGGAGGGTGCTTTCTGGGGTACATAGTGACCGAGCGGGGAATCGAAGCAAATCCCAGCAAGGTGAAAGCTCTACAAGATATGCCGCCTCCAAGAAATACAAGGGAAGTGCAGCGTTTGACCGGTCGGATCACCGCTCTATCCAGGTTCATCTCCAAAACCGCCGACCGGAGCCTTCCTTTTTTCAAGATCTTACGCAAAGCTACAAAATTTTACTAGGATGAAGAGTGCGACCGGGCATTCGAAGATTTGAAGGCATTTCTGAACTCTCTCCCGATATTAGCCAAGCCGACTGCGGGTGAGCCACTTTATATGTACTTGTCTTCAACCGAGCATGCAATCGGCTCAGCTTTAGTGAGGTCGAGCGGAGAAGAGCCTGTATATTTCCTTAGTCACATTTTAAAAGATGCTGAATCTCGCTACACTGGGCTCGAGAAGCTGGCTTTCGCTTTGGTCCTGGCCGCTCGGCGCCTTCGTCCATACTTCCTGGCGCATACGATCATTGTCAAAACCAATAGCCCGCTCGGACGTGTCCTACTAAATCCAGAGGCATCCGGATGGCTCATCAAATGGACGACGGAATTAAGTGAGTTCGATATCCAATACCAGCCCCGCTCGGCGATCAAAGCGCAATCCTTGGCCGATTTCGTGACTGAGGTGCAAAGGCCGGAGCCGGAAGCTATGTGGAGAATATATGTGGATGGGTCGTCCACTCGGCTCGGAAGCGGGATTGGAATATTGTTGATCTCCCCTCAAGAAGAAAAGATGCACTTATCCGTCCGGCTGGATTATAAAGCTACCAACAATGAAGCAGAATATGAGGCCCTCATAGCTGGCTTGTAGGCTGCCCGGCATGTAGGAGCCGGTCGGGTAACGCTTCATTCGGATTCGCAGTTGGCCGCTCAACAACTCTCTGGTACCTTCGAAATTAATAATGCTCGACTCAAGCTCTACGCTGAAGCCTTCGAAAAGCTCAAAGCCGATTTTAGAAAAGTTATTGTTCAGAAGATACCCAGAGCAGAAAATCAAGCGGCCGATGAGTTAGCCAAGCTCGCGAGCTCAATAACGCCGATCGCCATTCAGCAGCCAATTAAAAAAGTATTGTTGGTGGCGCATGTCGACCGGATGGCAGGCCCCACGATTCCTAGTGACTGGAGAACACCCATCATAGAGTTCCTTCGCTCGGGCGCTACACCATCCAATGAATATGAAGCTCAGCTGCTAAGGAGAAGAGCCGGTCGGTTCACACTCATCGGCGATCAGCTTTACAAAAAGGCTTTCTCACGCCCGTTGTTGAAATGCGTGAGCTCGGAGGACTCGGCTTACATCCTACAAGAAGTACATCAAGGATCGTGCGGAGGGCATCCGGGCGGACGATCGTTGGCCAAGAAGATCCTCCTAACCGGGTACTTTTGGCCGACTTTACAAGAAGACGCCGCTCGGACCGTGTCGACATGCCTTTCATGTCAGAAGTACCATAACTTCAACCACCGACCGGCAGAGGAAATGAAGGCATCTACAGTCTCGTGTTCGTTCGACCAGTGGGGAATGGATATCGTTGGTCCATTTCCTATGGCGACCGGACAGCGGAAATTTCTATTAGTGGCAGTAGATTATTTTTCCAAGTGGGTGGAGGCCGAGCCGCTAGCCAGGATCACCGAACAAATGGTCAAAAAGTTCATATGGCAACACATCATTTGTCGGTTCGGCATCCCTCGCCGACTGATTTCCGACAACGGACGGCAATTCACAGGGAAGGTGCTGGAGGATTGGTGCAAGAGCTACGGCATCGAGCAACACTTCACGTCCGTGGCTTATCCCCAAAGTAACGGTCAAGCCGAAGTAGCCAATCGGGAAATTCTTCGTATTCTGCGCGCTCGGCTCGACCATTTGGGAGGAAGTTGGCCGGATGAAGTGCCGGCCGTCTTGTGGGCCATTCGGACGACTCCGAAGGAAGGGACGGGCGTCACACCATTCCATTTGGTGTATGGTGGCGAGGCAGTTATTCTGGTTGAAGTCGGTATCGAGTCCGTCCGGATTCAGAGTTATGATGATGGCAACGCCGAACGGAGGAATATGGAGCTGGATTTGGTCGACGAGGAGCGAGCCAAGGCGTCCGTTCGGCTGATGGCTTACCGGCAGCGGATGAAGCAAAATTACAACCGCCGTGTAATCCCCAGATCATTCCAGGTCGGCGATCTTGTTTGGAAGAAAGTCAAGCCGGTCGGCGATGTCGGCAAGTTAGAAGCTCCCTGGGCGGGCCCCTTCAAGGTTATTTAGAAGCTCCGATCGGGAGCATATTATTTGGAGGATGAAGACGGGCGGCAGCTGGATCGACCGTGGAGTGTGAATCATCTCCAGCCTTATCGAGCGGGGTGAAAGGTGCACGAATGTAAATCATTTTTGTATATGTTAGTCGCCCATGTCCTTGTAATGCAGGAAGCAAAATTAATGCAAAGGATGGCCAATGGATTCGCCGATCGGCAGCGTCAAAATTAACCTTGAAGACCGTCGAGCTCCGACGTTAAATATCGAGAGACGAGCCGGCGTCTATAAACGTCCGAGCGGAAGACCGTCGAGCTCCGACGTTAAATATCGAGAGACGAGCCGGCGTCTATAAACGTCCGCGCGGAAGACCGTCGAGCTCCGACGTTAAATATCGAGAGACGAGCCGGCGTCTATAAACGTCCGAGCGGAAGACCGTCGAGCTCCGACGTTAAATATCGAGAGACGAGCCGGCGTCTATAAACGTCCGAGCGGAAGACCGTCGAGCTCCGACGTTAAATATCGAGAGACGAGCCGGCGTCTATAAATGTCCGAGCGGAAGACCGTTGAGCTCCGACGTTAAATATCGAGAGACGAGCCGGCGTCTATAAACGTCCGAGCGGAAGACCGTTGAGCTCCGACGTTAAATATCGAGAGACGAGCCGGCGTCTATAAACGTCCGAGCGGAAGACCGTCGAGCTCCTACGTTAAATATCAAGAGACGAACCGGCGTCTATAAACGTCCGAGCGGATAGCCATTCACATGATACGATCAACGATAGCCTGGTCGTTAAGACCAACATATGGCTGAGCGGCTCGCTTATCCAATGTGTATGGAAAACCCCTTTGGGGGTAAGGCACAGAGCAAAAGTTGGTCAGTAGAAGTTAAAAGATATTAGCGTGTAAACGCCGAGCGGCTTCGTTAGAACGCCGAGCGGCTGCTCAGTCGCGTGATAAAAGACATTAAAAACAATCGACTTGTCTGGTAGAGCGTGGTGCCTAGCGGAAGAGTTTTAAAGAACACTTCAGTCGTGACGAGAGAAAAATTTCTTGCCACAGGGTGAAGGAAAGATTATCTACAAAAAAAGTTGGGCCGAACGACCGGAATACAAAAGTTCATACAGAAAAAACGCTTATCACGCGTCAAAGTCAAAAAGAGTGTCAAGGATGGCGCCCATCACGGTCGCGAGGTCCTCGGGGGGGATGGCCAGCTCGGCGGGCAGGTGGCCCTTGGTCTTCAGGTAATCCACCGCCGCCTTGATCGCTTCTTCGAAAGTGAGGGATATCTTGTCGGTAAACTTCTCTCCGAAATCTTCCGAGCGGAGATACGCCTTCCTCACTTCGTCAGAACGGGCCGACTCCCCCTCTTGATATTCTTTGAGCGCGGCGTGGGCAGCGTCGCTGGCGGCTTGGAGATCCTTCAAGTCTCCATCAATCTTTGGAGATCGACCGAGCGGCTCTCCTTCTCGGTAGCCAGCAGAGCATCCAGATCCTTGATGCGTTGCTCCAGCCCTCGGATCTCCACCTTCATCCGGTCCATATCATCGATGGCCTGGAGCTTCCGGGTGGTCGCCGTCTTGATCTCCTTATCTCGTTGCTTGATCATCGCCTCAAGCCGAACGACCTTGCTCGCCAGATCGGAAGCCCTTTTCTGTTCGGCTTCCAGTGACTTTTTGGCCTTCTCCAGAGCGGCCGTCGATTGTTGGTTGTTCCCGGCGGCTTTAAGTTTTCTCAGTTCGTCCTCCAGCTCGGCCAACCGATTGCTAATGGCAATCTGCTCCACCCAGTTCTACGAGCAAAGGTGAATAGGTTAAAAATTTAATTCAACTACACGAATAAAGAAGAAGAGCATACCCCGGTGGCCTGTTGGAGGTTGCTGTCGCCGAGCTGCCCAGGAGTCATCACTTTTATGCGACGCCGAGCGTCCTCCCAAGCTTGTGCAAGGGGGCCCGTCAAGGTGATCTGCTGCTCGGGGACCACTGGCCGATCAGTAGCGGCCATGTATTTCTCTGAGGGGAGGCGCAGAACGGTCTTAATTAAATTCGAGCCGCTCGGCTCGCTCTGAGAGGCATCGGCCTTACCGGTGGACGAGGAGGGAAGGTCGCCCAAACACCTGATACGGCGCAGAGTTCTAGAAGGGCTGGATGGCGGCACCTCAGAGCTGGCCCTCGGAGAGCCATGTGGGGTCGGAGTACTCTCGAGGGAAACTGTCCTGGACAACATCGGAGCATCCACGCCCCGCTCGGGCTGTGGCTCATCAAGTGGAGTGGAAGCAGACGCAGATTCCGGGCGGCGGCGCTTCCGAGTGACTAGCGGAACATCGTCGGCCGAACAGCCCTCCACCTCGGCTTCGGCAGAAGGTTCTGTGCCGCCCGCTGCCTCGTCATGAGAGGTAGTAGCTGCTACGGCTTCAGGGGCATCCTGAGTCCCCTCACTTGCTTCGCCGGTCGGATCAGCTGGATCAAGGCCCCGCTCGGCGACCTCCTTGTTCTTCACCGCCTCGATCTGAGCGGCTTTCAGCTTGAGCTTTTCGGTTGCCTTGGCGCGCCACATGACTTCAGCTGCAGAAGCAAAAAATAAATCAGTTAGAACAAAACAAACGGGAAGATAAGGGAACTTACTCATACTGCAGGACAGATCGGCTGGGGTAGAGGACAAGTCAAATATGTGCATTACTCCCGGAAGGAGCAGCTTGTCAATATGATAACGCTGACCAACCAGCCGTTCGGCTGCATGAAGGTAGGCCGCGTCGCCTCTAAATTTGCCAAGCTCCGGCTGCGCTGGCATCGCCGTCTGCCACTTGGTACGAAAAGTTGGCCGCTCAGGAAAACGTATATAGAAAAAGTGCTCCTTCCAATGTTTGTTGGAGCTCGGCATGCCGTCGAAGAGGACGAAACCTATCCTAGATTAAAAAACAAAAGTTCCCCACTCGGCCTGCTTGGGATAGTAGAAGTAGTGGAAAATTTTTGGGTCTAAGGGGATGTCGTTCAGTTTGAACAAAACTATTACTCCGCTCAGCAGCCTGATAGAGTTGGGAACTACCTGGCCGAGCGGAATGCGGAAGTAATTGCAGACTTGCAGGAAAAATTTATGGGGTGGGAAGCATAGTCCGGCCAGAAATTGGTCTCGGAAAAAAAGAACTATGCCGATCGGCGGTTCATGAGGCCGATCGGCCGGTGTGGCTAATATTATTTGGTGGTCGGAAGGAATGTCGTAAGTCCGAGCGAGACGCAACGCGTCCTCCTCGTCAAAACGGCTTTCCATGGTCGAGTACCATAGACCCGGAGCACCGCCGGTAGACTACGAGGTGCTAGTCATGGTCGAAAGACAAGAATGCGGGACAAAAGGGGAAGGTTCAAGCAAGGAATGGGTGGAAACCGACTGAAGGAAACGATTAACAGAAAGAAGAAAACGTTGGGAGCGAGAAAAAGGGTCTTACGAGCAAGGAAGATGGTCTGAAGAAGCTGTAGGGTCGCCGGAAAGCCGAAACGCAGGGTCGCCGGCGAAAGGAGGAGCAGCGGGATGTCTGGAAACGAGGAGGTCGAAATGCGGCGAAGAGCAGGGGTCGGGAGCTTTATATGGGCGGCCGCCATCAATTTCCACCGTCTGATTCAGGTCATCGATATCAAGGTTGTCATCCAGCCGTTCATTTCAAACGGCGGCTGTCCCATCGGAAGTGACGCCACCGCCATACGCTGACAAACGCACGATCGCCGCGTGTCAGCAGGATACTGGCCGCATTTAATGAACTCCCCTTACCGTGCGCAGCGCACGTGATGGGTAATAGGGGAGAGCATCGGACATGGATTCCAAGAAAACACAAGGCATGGGCAAGATACCGCCGAAAGGATGAGCATCCTTACGCCTGGCCGAGCGGCCCAATGCAGCAATCATTGCTCAGTCAGATCGGCAGTCCAGTCAGTCGGACTTCGCTTCCTTCGACTAGACTCGAGGGGGAGGCAAGTGATCCAGTGGTAAGAGCCCGGGACCCCCTAACGAGGGGTCAATGCCACGTGGAGGTCAGAGGGCCAGGTGGTCCGTCGAAGAAGGGTGAGCCGACCGGACGCATGAAAAAAGGGCAGGCCGATCGGCAAACCCGTAAACGTCTGATAGTGAAAAACGCCCTGACAGGGGTCGGGGTTCCGACGCTCAATGAAATAGTAAATAATGACCGAGCGGAAGGCCTAAGAGAAGGCAGGATATAATGGGCGCGTCGGCCGGCTGGCGCCGGGAATTAAGGCCGTCCGGACGACTCTCTTCGCGCCGGCCGTCCGGACGGACGTCCCGGCCGGGCGGTGGGTGAAGGATAGGAACATCTTCTGACAGCCATCAAGTCCTATGGCTAGGCCATACTCTAAGTCTGACAATAAGGTGTTCTGTTGTCCCATCGAATACGTGATTGAACTGTAGCAGTATGGTGTCAGGTAAGCTCTCTGACAGGTACATACCGAGGTATGGGCTGCGGACACGTATGCGCCTCGGTGGACGTGCATTAGTTCTTTCACCGCTCTATATAAAGAGCCTCTTACTTCGCCGGAGGTACGCATTCTACAAGCTTTGGAGCCACTTTTTCCACCACTCGCTTACCTGACTTGAGCGTCGGAGGGTCGCCGCCGGGAACCCCTTCCCGGCCCGACTTCTGTGCAGGTTCGCCGGAGATTCGTGCGACCAGACGGAGGCCTACACCATCGACTAGGAGTGCGCCACGTGCCCAGCGTCCTTTGGTTCGGCGATTCGGACAGGATCAACAAAGATAAGTTGCTTACCTCACTGTTGTAATCAAACGGATCAAATCTGGTTGGGCAATGGAATTGGGTAGGCAATAGAGGGTCGACTGTTGCGGCTGATCAGATGAAGTGGCGCCCAACAGAAGCAAAGCAAAATCACAGTAATTGCCACAGTTGCTCAGATCGGACCAGAGAAGAAGAACAGGACACTCAACGGCAAGGTTAAGTCTGGGTTGGATCCGCAGCCGGGAAAAAAAAGAAAGAAGGCTCGGCAGAAATCCAGTGACCACAATTAGGGCTCACAGCAGTCGGCGCGAAGAGAACACACTGCTCTGAAGGAAGGAGGGCGCCGGTTGTCATCGCTAGGGAAGAGGATGCTAGGGCACAGGGGAGTGTCGGCAGCACCAAATACAAACTAGGGCAAAGGAGTTTGGTCGGCACTAGGTCGGACCGGTGGTCGGCGGAGGTGGATCGGCGTCGGCACGTAGATCCGAAGAGGGAAAGGGCGGCGCTCAAGTGCCGGCGAGGAGAAAACGTCTGCGGCACAGGAGGAGAAGGGATCGGGCGGCGCGGCTCGGAAGAGAGGGGAAGATCGGGCTCTGCACGCGCGCGGAGAGGGAAGAAAAGGAACGGCACAGTAACGGGGAAGAAAAGAAATTAAATAAGAAAAAAGGGAAAAGAAAATAAATAAATAAATCTTTTCCTCGCTTAAAACGGGGTAGCCTAAACAGGCTTTTCCGGACCCCGTTTTTATCCCCGTTAACTCGTCCATACGAGCTCCGAAAAATTCTCAAAAATTTTCCAAAAATTCCGGAAATTTTCCTTATTATTATCCGTCATTTTTTCGGTATTTTACAGGTTCTAAGTGAAATTCAACCGTTACAAGTCAACGGTCGACTACCAGTCAACTGATGAAAATACCAGTTGACTACTACAGTACTGCTACAGTAATGGTGCAGTACTGCTACAGCACACACTGGAATTTTACCCTAAGTACAGTCTCTCATGCACTCGTCCTTGCCCGCACAACCTAGACCTAGCCTTCTAGCTTCCTCGATCAGCCTCACGTCCCTCGGATGTCTCCCCATCCTTCAGACCTTGTCTTCTGGAGCTTCTATCGGCTTTGTCATTGTTGTCGGGTCTTTCTTTGCCAAAAGGTCGCACCTCCGGGACTTCATCCATTGCCAAGTCACACTTGGATTTACGTTGTTATACTTGTATCCTACACACTCACAATGCATATCAAATACAACAATAAACCTAACTTAAACCTTTGCCCAAACATCAAAATCTAGGGTACCTAGATTGCTCCAACAATTCTAACCTCCACCAATATGCTCTTCGATTCGATCTCTTCCACCACCTCCCCCGCCTCCATCATCAACTATGTAGTTTTTTTACTTTGCAACATTATGTAATGCATATTTCACTACTTATGTTCTTTTGGACAATATTTGACTAGTTGTGTTCATTTGTTAAAAATATTTAACTAATTAATAATAAATTGTACTTTTGTGATGTATTTTAGACACATTATAAAGTTATCATTGGATGAGCAATATATTTTGTGATGTATATAATACGTCGCCAAAATGATTAAAGAAACAATACAGCAAAAATACATTTCGCGACTCATTTCTTGCATCGCGACATGTTAGAACCTTTTGGCGACGAGTAAAAGAAGATGTCGCCAATATTGGTGTTGCGAAATGACAACACCTTTGGCAACAAAGAAGGCGTCGCGAAATGTTGTAACCTTTAGCAACACATACCTTGATGTGTCGCCAAAGATCATATTCACATTTGCATACGAACTAGTTGCAACACACGTCGGCGACACGTGTTTGCATCACAAAATGTTCTGTGACACGTTTTATGTACATATGGTGACACTAAAATGTGTCGCAAGACGTAAAATTTCTTTAGTATAATAATGACAATACACCAAATATATTTTCACTGCCTTCAGAGATGAATCTTAATGCTTCCGAGCATCATTATAATGACCTAAGTGTCAGGTAACTAGTGCTTCCAAACCACTGATGACGTCCAATGCGGTGAATATATTTACATTTTAAAAGTTATATTCTAGTTATATTTCCATCTCATTGGTTTTTCTTATCTCTGCGTCCTTACATTCTTAAATATATGGGTGTTACTTATTCCATAAAACTTTTGTAAAACATATTGGTCTAGTCATATTCATTTTTTATTTATAAAGAGGATAACTTTTTTGATGTTTATGACTTGACAACACAGGGATCTCCCAGATTATTGAAGGACAATAATTATATTGCAAGCGGAGACATCTTCCATAAAATGTTGTAACATTTGGCGACACTTATATTGCAAGCGGAGACATCTTCCATAAAACACCTCCCGAGCAATGAATATGAATGAATACTAGAAGTAGTATAACAATAACAGTGATTGACCCCCGGAGATGATATATTCTTACACTTAATCAAACTTCATTCGATTTTGCTCTTTAATCTTGATTTGAAAGAGGGGCATCTGATGGTAGCTGAGTTTTATTTCTTCAAAGAATATTATCATTGAATATACACTTAATTAGATTTTATTTGACTTTACTATTCAGTTTGACTTAAGAATGGGCATCTAATGGTAGCTAGATTTACTCCAAAGGATATGGCAGATTTTCTCGAGCAATATAGTTGAGTTTCTCTTCGTGGGATGAATAAATATTGCGGAGCAGTAATGTCAAGACTCAATAGAGCAATATCATAAAGTGTAACTGCTAGTCTACCGAGCAATCATGTTAAGATTTCGCAAAGCAATCTCATAAGAGTGACCGAAGGTCCACTTAATTAGCAATAATGCTTAGTTCCATAAGAGCAGCCGCATGCCGGATTGTAGAGCAATATTATCAAAGTCTTGTAGAGTAATGTTATTGAGGTCCGCCGAACAATAATAATAAGTTTCCATGCACCTAGCAATAATGTTAAGTGTCTGTAGGATAATAGCAAAGGTTTGTCGAGTGATAACGTTTAGTCTCACAAGGTGATAGCATAGAGGAATGTTGAGCAATATCATAAAATCTCCGCTGAGCAATGATGCTCAACTCCACAAAGTGACATCATTGAGGTTCAACAAGCAATGTTGTTAAGTTTCTGTCGGGCAATTATATTAAAGCCCATAAAGCAATACTATTGAGGGAATCTTTCATCAGGAAGCTTCTGGTTGTCAACACGTGACACTCGATAATTGGAAAAATAAGTGATGGATGTCAGAGGCAGTTCCCTTGATTTCTTCTTTATAATACGTGATGATTAGTGAACGATGGATGGGTAATAGTTGTCAGAGGTGGTTCCCTGAGAGTCATCTTTTTCACTTTACGTGGTAGTCAAGGATTGGAAGCATGGCAACAGATCATCAAGAATTGCATACTTACTGACTTAGGCGAGAAGAAGTAAAAATGCACGAAAGGAGATGAGGTGGAAATTCTCCTCTAACAACTATATAAGTACCTCAGATGATAACTTCTATGTATGATGGTATTTTGTTTCGAACTACTGGAGGTGACTCTTTCTTCTTTAAGTTTTTTTTTCTTTTACTCTCTCTCTCTCCACCTGTTACTAACTTGGTCATCGGAGGGGTCGCACCGAAAGAGCTGCCCGACTCTAACCAGTGTTACTTTCTCAAATCTACAAAGTCATGTGAGAAAAGAGGACTTGTTGAGAAGGAGAAGCCTGAGCGATGTGAAAAGGAGCTATCAAGTGTATTTACGAGTAGCTGTGTAATTTTGTAGGGGATTGATGGGGTGAGATACTTTTTTAATAAAAAATGAAAGAGAAAAGCTCATGTGATAATTCCAAAAAATAGAATTGCTGTTTTGATTTTTGTCTTTTTTTCTGTCCTTTAAACGAGAAAGACATTAAGGATTGATGAATGGTCTTGATTTGGAATGCAAATAAACTGAACAACAGTTTGTCCAACTAGATAAAAAAATATTTAATTTATATTTAAAATTATTGAATTCAAGTTGATCTCGAATATGTTAAAAAAAATTCAAGCTGAATTCATATTTATAATATTTTATTTGATTATTCACAAGTCGAATTTGAATCTAACTCTGATTATTTTTATATAATTTTAATTTAAATATATTCAAATTAAAATTCAAATAATTCGAACCAAACTCAAATTTTAATTATTTAAAATTATTATTTACTTATGCTCGAATCAAGATTCAAATCATTCTAATTGAACTCAAGCTCGAATTTTATTTTAAACTAAGCTGGAGCTACAATTAATTGTATTTTCAAGCTTCGAGTTGAATTCGAGTATCTCATAATTTTTCAAGCTCAAACTGAATTATTAGTATTTTCATATTATTTAGCTCCATTCCTTTTATTTGCACTCCTAGTCGATGGTTGGGCTAAGTTAAGTTAAATATATTTGTTGAATTTGATGGACAAGGAGAGCCGCGTGGGCTAAATGGACTAGATGGATTGGATTCAAAGGTTAGGCTAATCGAATTGGTTGCAAACTAGAGCAATACAACTAGAAAAACCAAGTAAACAAAGCGAATCAAATCAAACTTATAAACCAAATCAACCAAGTGAGCTAGGCGAATTAGCAAGATAAGTCTATAAAAATAAAATACTCAATAAAGTATAAGAATCTATAATTTATATTTTTTTATCTAATATAATCAAATAAATTAGATGGGACAGAAGATTAGTGAACGGGTCAATGTATTTAAATTCTAGTCATTTTGAATTATTCTTTGCCTATTTTTACCTTTAATATTCCGTATAAAACCAAATATAAGTATAAATATTATATATAAATAATTATTTCAACCATTTCCTATTTTATTGACACAGCAAATGAGCCATTATTCACTGCCAAATGAGAATACTCCATCTTAGGAACTCAATGGGTGGACTGATTATACCTTAGTTCACCTATATGATAAATTCAAAACACAATTTATGAACAGTCAGAAAGTTGAAAGACAAAAGATGGAGCCCAGTGATCTTCTATACCAAATAATAAGTCGAGGAAAATTTACGATGAGATGGACAAATAATAAGCAGAGGGAAATTTTCAATAAGATGAACAGAATATACACAGAATTAAAACAAGATAAACACAAGTGATTAGATAAAGTTTCACCAACATCTCGACAAAATTGTGGCAGCTTTCAACTTTTACCACTAGAACAAAGTTGAAAATGGAACACAACTTGTTTAAGTTGAGTGCCATCTTATTCATGTGAACATTTCCATGTAGATTATACAAATCCAGGGATGTGAAATTCACAAAGTAGGAACCATTGTCACAAGTAACAATTTAGAATTTTGCACTAAAAGACTTCTTTGCATTGCTAGTTTAGCTACTTCACAAAACTCAAATAGCAGCTTCCATATATGCTGTGAGCAAGGCAAAAGAGGGTTCGAGTTTCTGCTATGCTCTGCTATCTGACAGAGGGAAAAGCATTTACAGGATCCAATTTCTTTTTGTAAAGCACTATACATTTAAGAAACCAAACATGATTTCACTGCAGCAGCGGACTAGCTGTAACATTTGAGGGTGATGAAAGGAGGGCATGAACTTTGAGATGGGAACGACCAAGGCTACGCGAGCATGGGTTTAGTCGTCGTCAACTTTGTAAGCCTCTACTGTGATGTCAGACAGCCACAGCCCAGGGAAGAGCGACTACATGAAGCAGGGAAATTGAGACTGGGATGCTTAGTAAATAAGGCATTCAACTTATACATGACAAGAAAACATACTTTATGGTTATAGCCAAGCGGAAAACAAGAGAAAGACATGTATGAAGAATTTATGAGTAGTTTGCATACCAAGTTCTCTATCATCCCCTGTGCAAACCAGATCAGTCTAGACCAAACCAGGCCTATTTAAGCTGAAAATCACAATGCTCAAAGGCTGTACAAGCGCTACAAGGTACTGAAGGGGCAGTTTTAGCCACTAATGAATTACGTTATTCAGCACGTCCTGGTTTAAAGTTCTCCATGTGACAGTAATTGAACACCTTCTGGCAGAATTAAACTGACTTGATCAAAGTTCATGTAGATTCTCCTTCATTGAAGGACTCTGATTTTCATACAACAATTATAATCTCATGATAGTATTATTCACTGAGTTAATGGCCTTAATATATGGTGGCATAGGTACTTCACAAACTAACTGTACAAAAAGAGATAACTCAAATAACAACTTCAATACTCTTATATCTGCTAAATATATTGCTAAAACAAGTTTATTTGAAAACAATTTGCCATAAGAAATTAAAGGTTACACACAAGGACAATATTAAATACAATTTACATTTGATAGGATCATTTAATGTTACACAAGGAAACTCAATCATGTGTTTTTATTTTGAAAATCTTAAAGAGTTTTCTACCCAAAGTTCAATTAGTGTGCAAAGTCACCTAGTTATTTATCCTCCCACTACAAAACTCAAGCCATAAATGCCTTGCTTAAAACCCTACTTGCCTACAAGTACACCAACCATCTCTCTGTAGTTACTAATACTCCCAGCCGTATGATAGAATAATCAGTGTTTCAAAAAGTGGTTCACATGCGACCGTTGTGCATATGTGATAGGAGGTGATATTCCATATAGCATTTGTAATCTTACGTAAATGGTCCACTTCATATATAGGACCCGGCAGTATACAGCCTGCATATGCAGAAACTCATCAAGAAAATCTGTGCTCTGTTTGAACTTGTTTGACTTGAACAAATCAAATAAAAATCTTAACTATTACTTTCACTGGTTCTCCTCAAATAAAAGGGGTGCTTATTGTGTTTTTTCTCTTCCTATAGAAGAAATACTTTTCTAAATTAAGGTTTTGTTGTGTTAACTTGTAAGTGTTAGTTATTAATACTATAAAATCTTAAGTCAATTCTATTATTTTGTTCCATTCTACTTCTGTAATACTCTCGCTCTCAAAATAATAATAATAATAATATTTAGCATTCCTAAGACCTTCATTGCGATCTAAATAATCATCCTAATTAGCAACCTAATAAAATAAAGTTTCTACTTTACAACTCTCCTTCAATTAATGAAACATTAAAAGAAGAAAGGAATAATTTGCTCTTCTTGGAATATCCTTGCTTTTGAGAAAAAAAAAGAAGAGAAGATAGGAAGGAAGAAGCAAAAGAGGAGAACTTTACCATCTTTATTAGCAAATTTGACTAGTTTTCATGAGTTCGGCAACAACTCAAAGAGAGCAAGGCAAGACAGAACATGACTATTCTTGTGGTGCCAATAAAATCCTAAAAAACATGAGAAGAGGAAGAAGATGCGAGGGCTAAGAGTTGCTCTTGTTGCTGAAAGAGGGATCAGTTGCTTTTCTTGCTTACTGGAGAAGAGAAAGGATAAGAAAAGAGAGTTCTTGTTCTTGAGGAAAGGAGAGGAAAAAATAATAGGTTTACTACGATTGGAGAAGAAGCAAATGGGGCAGAAGAGGAAGAGAAAAATAAAAGAAAGAGATGGGCGAAGGGGTGACATATGGTATGGCGGGGTTGCAACATGCTTACAGAGAAAAGGGAGAGAAAAAAATGAAATAGAAAGTTTACTCAAAAAATATCCTAATTTGTTTTAATCGAGTGAACCTGTTTAAACCTTAAATTTGGTTCGACCATAACTTAATCAAATCAACTCTAAATCAATTTCAGTTTGAACCAATATAATCCTTATCTCTACACCTACTAGTTGGAGTTAGTTCGAACCCAATTCAATTTTAATTTAGCGCCCTCACTTCGTGTCCTACAATTTAGTTTATCAGTTTATTATTATATGTTTTATTTTTAAAACTCAATACTTAATATTTCAAGTCGCAATATTTCTTAATAAAAGTGGTACCAATAGATAGTTTAGGACATGGCCTTTTCAAATATGTGATTAATTTCAGTTTCCGACAACAAACAGTAATGAATTAGCCCATCAAAGTGATGATGAAGACTTTCAAATATATAATATTAATATTTTAACAAAATGTGCAGGGGCAGTCGCACCCCGTCTCATCCATGTGGCTATGCCTCTCTTACTAGCTATTTTCTATTATTGTTATTGCTTTGCTGATCAATTCTAGTGTTCTAAATGACGCTTGAGGTGGTTGCCTAGGTGGGAGGCGAACCTCGCTGGCCCCGCTTTTGTTGGAGGCAGTCGTTTAAGGTGGTCAAACAATGTAAGTTAAAAAAAAACTCACCTCCTTCCTCTTCCGCCTCCGCCTCCGCCACCGTTGTCGCCGCCCGCCACCATTGTCGTCATAAGGCTTTTATATATTTCGCTGTGTTTCACCCGGACAAGTGGTATACGCAAGGCGTTGGTGGGCTGCGACACGTTCGGGTTCGTCGCTTAAGCCCAACGATGAGTCCGGACCAATCACGTGGGCCAGGCGACGAGTCCGGACCTGTCACGCGAGCCCGGACGCATCGCTTGAACCTGACAATGTGTTTGGACGCGTCGCGCAAACCCGACAATGAGTTCAAATGCGTCGCCCCAGCTCGGCGGCGCGTTCGGACGCATCGCCCCGACTCGGTGATGCCTTTGAACGCGTCGCCCCAACTCGGCAATGCGTTTGGGCGCGTTGCCCTAGCTCGAATACGCGTTCAGACTCGTCGCCCGAGCTCAGCAAGGTGTCCGTCACGTGGCGCTTGGGTTCAGCGAGCCGTCCATCGCGCGACGCCTCTGAAGCCCGAAGCTAAAATGCCAAAAATTTGATTTTTTACTTTTTTTAACTTAGGTTTAATCAAATACTTTAAATTAATAATTTTAATCAATTCCTAGTTATGTTTGAGATAATTTTATTAGGCTTTATTAAAACTTAATAAAATTATCCTATTAATTTAATATATATTAAAAAATTTTAAAAATATAGATTAATTTTTTATTTTTAGTTAATATATATTGTATAAAATCTTATATCAATGGTATTAGTTTGTAAGAAGCTTATTTATGCATAAACATAATAAAAAAAATGGTCATATAGGAAGCTTATTGTATTGTAGGAACCTTAATAAAAATCCAATAGCGTAGGCACTGCCTAGACAGCCGAAACGGTAGGTGGTCATTGACCGCCCTATTTGCAACACTTATCAATTATGTAGATCCACTCACACCATCACTACACCTATTTGGGTTTTACCCATAGCTTCACTCCCTTGATATCTATGTTCACATGCCTTACCACTACAGTATCGAGTACCGACATCTTGATTCCTAGGCTCAAGAGTCTAGTTGCATATGATGTACTCTTATATACTTGGGTGAATTACATTTTACCCCCTGAGGTTTGACTAAAGTACAAAACGACCCTCGTGATTTCAAAAGTAACAAAAAAGCCCCCTGACCGGTAACATTATAACCCTTTGACGCTGGAAATGCCCACTAAAATGCTGATGTCATCATAAATTTCTTTTTTTGGACAATAATACCCTTATTATGTTGTGAATTTAAATCCGGGACAATACTACCCTTTAACAAAAGAAAGGTAATTGCAAAACAACCTGATGATTTAAACAACAGCCCACACAAATACATTAAAAACCCACAGATGCTTTCATTCCACCAAAATGAGTACTTAAATTTTCAACTGTACAAAAAGGCAGTATATATGTCTCCATCGACATTAAGTAAAGACATTAAATTTTTTTGGTTTCATGGATGCAATATTTGTTAAACCAACTGTCATCAACAGAATCATGATTATTTTCATCATCACTTATCACAAATATATCATCCTCTTCACTTAATTCAACATCAACAGACATATATTGCATTCAGTATATATGTCAAAAAAAAATTCAGCTACTTCAGTTAATTTTTTACTTTTTTCCCTACTGAAACGCAGGGGTATATATGTCTTTTTCTTATCTTTACCGATTGACTACTATCGCCGACCAGTCAAGGGACTTTTTTGTTACTTTTGAAACCACGAGGGTCATTTCGTACTTTAACCAAACCTCAGGGGGTAAAATATAATTCACCCTATATACTTTATCCGTTTAATGTGGTTTAGGTATATCCGTACATGTTACAAGGATTTGAATAGGTTTAGGTAAGAAAATAGGAACACGTTGACGATATAGGGGTGAGTTTGGTTGTAAAGGCTCAAATAGGAAATACCTTCGTAAATTTAATTAGTTATGATAGATATATAATGTACATAAAAAACTCAAAAGAGGGATATGATCAATATAGGCAGCCCCAAATCTTGCATATGGGTTGAGTGGTTCTTCTCATAATTGTGTGATACCTAAAACTTGACCGACATTGAAATATGCAAACATCATGTAGCAATTGGCGAATCAAATAACTATCTTATGCAAAGTGCAAGTATAATAGGTGGATAAGTAAAATAGAGAAATATGTTTTATAATTGATTTTCAAATGCCATTCTCTAGTACGAGAACATTTCAGCAGTCTTGATTCCTCCTAATGCAGCGGATAATTATTTGTTAACAGCTATCTTTCCAGATTGCTCATCTCTCAAGAAGGAAATTTCGGATAACTGAGAAAAGTCCCAAATTAAAGGATGAATAGCTTGATGATACTAAAAGAATTCTTCATTAACTGTGAAAGGAAACAAAAGACGTGCAGTGTGTGATATCGACCTGCGTGAGTTGTACGTATTCATTTTCCAGTTATACATTTCCAGTAATAAATCCTGGATTATGCGCATGCACACGCAAAACGTGATAGCGAGACAATGCCAAGGTGGCAAGTATATGTAATTATGACAATGTTGTAGGGGCATATCAGTAATCTTCTTAATTTTCCGAGGAGAAAATTATTTTTTAAAAAGAAAAAAGAAAAGGTGGGGAGGCGACTGCTTACGTCAATCTGCCGTTGTACAACCCTTGGCCGCTTTTTTGGCCGCCGGCGAGGCCGTGATCCCGTCACGGAGTAGATGTCCTCCTCGATCTCCTCCGCCGTAAGCGTCACCGACAGGCCTATCTTCCTCTCCTCCTCCGCCGCGGATCCCGCCGCCGCAGCCGGGGCGGCGGTGGCCCCGGCGATCGCGCACACCGGGTTCCCGTTTGGGGTCTTCCTGGCCCTCAGGTTCCACGGCCTCGAGGCCTCCGGGGCCGCCTCCGGCGTCGCAATCTTCATCCGGTCGGCAGCCACCCGGAGATGGCCCATCAGCTTCGCCCTCAGCTCTTCCAGCCCTCCGTCCTCGCCCCCACCGACTCCGTCCTGCGCCAGAGGGAATCTCCCGCAGCCGAGCTGCCCCGCGGTCGGGGTTCCATCTCCGCCGCTTCGTTCGGCAGGGGCGCGGCGAGTTGTTCGCCGGTCGCCCCATCTCGGGAGGGGGAGGCGGTGGCGGAGATTGGGCTCGAGCTCGCCGCGCGGTGGGTCCTGAGCGGTCGCCATGGGTCAAGAATCCCAGCGCTCGACCGGTTGGTGACGGGATCCGATCTCCCAAGGGAGAAATAGAAGGTGAGGAAAGGCGGAGTTGAGACGGCGACGGTTGGAGTCACCGCCGGTGGAAAAAAGAAATAATAACAAAATAAAAGAGAAAGAGACGAATAAAAGAGCGAGATTAATTACCAGCGAGGGCGTTATTGGGAATTTCCAAGAACCTTCAAACGCACTCCTCGATTACTAACTCAAAAACATACATGAGGCTTAAACAGGACCACGTCGGATTAATCCACCGGGTGACTCAAAATGTAGAACTTTGGGTTTTTAGAATAGTGAAGAACTGCCAGCAGTGAGTCGTCGGCTGACACGTAGGCTTTCCGGGGGCGCCGAAGGCTAGCGCAGCATAGCACTCTTTCATCACGTGAGAGTCACGCGCAAGGTAGTATTTTTTAAACTTTTCTTTAGTGTGTATGAAAAATAATGAATCAATATCTTCGTTTTCATCATCGAATTTGTCCTAACTATCTAAATCGATGAATAGAAAATGGCCCCGGGCAAATGATGCAATGGTCAGGTGAGGTTTGAATTTTAGTAGAATTTTTTTTCCTTTTTGTTTTTTTTTCTTGAGAAGTGGATGTAACAATATTGATCGTTTGAATGAATCTTTTTAAGAATTTTTTGATTTATTTTATTGATTGATGAAAATTATTTGATCATGTCCTAGCACTGAATCGATGGACGCTGGGGACTTGGCACTCTCCGCTGTCTTCGACTGGTGATGTGGATCTCCGACGAACCTGCAAAGAAGCCGAGTCGGGAGGGGTTTCTCGGCGACGACCCTCCGACGCTCAAGTCAGACAGCGAAGAAGAAGAGCAAAATAACGATACTATGGCTATAGTGATCAAGATTGCATATCTTCGTCGAAGTCTGAGGGTTCTTATATAGGACCCTGGGGAGGCGTGAGCACGCTTCTCGATGTGTGCACGCTTCCCCAAACATACCTCAGTAGGGTTGTGTCATAAAAGCATGTCTAACGTCATTCCGCAATCGTCTGAGCATATCCCGGATGTGACGGTGGAAACTTCCACCGTACGATACTTTGTCCGCTCCGGCCGTCGACCATGCTGTTTATCGGCGGCAGGTGTCTCGAGGATGAAGTTACCAGCTGCCCTTTTTGTCTCCTAGCGTTTTCACCTGCTCCCGGGCCAAGCGGCGCTCATGATTTCCGGAAATGCGCCTACCTTGGCCTGGGCGGTGAAGCCCTACTCCTGTGCTCGGATGGAATTGCGCCTTATTGTCAAGCGGCTCGGCCGAGCGTTCCGCTTAGCCCATAGACTCTACTTGAGCATCGGAAACCCGACTCCTGGTCGGGCTGTCTTTCGTCCGGTCCGGAAGACCCCTGGTCGAATGTCCGATCGGCACGACCTCTGTCCGTTCGGCACGACCTTGGGGTTGACTTTCTGTCCGGTCCGGGAGACCTCTGGTTGGATGTCCGTTCGGCACGACCTTGGGGTTGACTTTCTTGACCGTTGACCTCCACGTGTCGTTGACCTCCCGCCAATGAGGGTTCCCCGTCCTTACCACCGGATCACATGCCTCCCCTTCAAGTCTGGTCGAAGGAGGCGCTAAGTCCGACTGACTGGACTGCGTCTGGTTGGTGTGTCCGGCCGACCGGGGACTATGCAAGTAGGTAACGCAGAGCATGCCCCCGGTTGGTACTTGGATGGTTTCATTTGCCTGCTGCTGTCCCGCCGTTCCGGCATTAGTCACGCTGATTATTCCTAGAAAACTCCTCGGTATTTGTGTAAATCACCGTCATTAATGCTGAGCACGCGACCACGCTCGCATGATGGTGCTCATTAAATATGACCTGTGAGCGAGCACCACGTGGTCGTGCATTCGTCACCGTTCACTCGAGCCGTCAGGTCTGATGTGACCTTCGGCTTTTTCAAATTTGACGGTCAGATCCCCTCCTTGGATCCCGTAACCTAGATCGGACGGCGCCGGTTGATCGCGCCCAATGTTTATAAACATCTTTCCTCTTCAGCCACTTCACGATATCACGTGCGCATCCGAAAGCTTCTCCTTCTTCTCGTCCAACGCTCCGGCGAGCTCGCTGCTTCGCTTTCTAGTGATCCATCACCGCCTCCTTCGGTCCTATCCTTTGTAAGGCCCTTTCGCCCTTTTCCTTTCAGTTCCTTCGTGCTTTTCTTTGTACTTCTCGCTGTTTTCGTGCTCGTTTGGCCACTGTTCCGACCATCTTGCTTTTCAAACTTTGGTTTCCTCTGTGTCGTTCTTTGTCTTCGATAATGGCCAGTTCTTCTCGTCCCTCCGACCTCGCCCTTGGCGTCTGGTATGCCACCACCGAGAGCCGATTCGATGAGAGGGATGCGCTGAGCCTTACCCGAACCTTTGAACTTCCCTCTGACCACGAACTGATATTAGCCACACCTTCTGATCGGCCACACGACCCTCCGACCGGCATTGTTTGTTTTTTCCGAGACCAATTCGTGGTCGGTCTGCGCTTCCCAATTCATCCGTTCATCCTTGAGGTGTGTAACTATTTCCGCCTTCTGCTCGGCCAACTTGTCCCCAACTCCTTTAAGTTGCTGTGTGGGGTGGTTGTCCTTTTTAGGCTGCACGGCATCCCCTTAGTCCCTAAGACCTTCCATTACTTTTACTACCCCAAACAGTCCGAGTGGGGAACCTTTCTCTTCCAATCTCGGATCGGTTTAGTCTTCTTCGACAAGATGTCGACCTCGAACAAGCATTAGAAAGAAAACTATTTTTATCTCCGTTTTCCCGAGCGTCCATCCTGTTAGGACCTTCGGACGCGGCTAGAGAGGGGGGGTGTGAATAGCCGACCCCAAATTCTAGTTTCTTCCTACAATTTGAGTTAGCGCAGCGGAAATAAAAAGTAGAAACGAAAATGGAGAAGATCAAACCTCAAACATGACGATATAACGAGGTTCGGAGATGATACTCCTACTCCTCTGCGTGTCCGTAAGGTGGACGAATCCTATCAATCCGTCGGTGGATGAGACCCCGGAAAACCGGCTAATGAAAACTCCTTCTGGGTGGAGAAACCTCGCCACAATTTCTCTTGCAACAGCAAGATCAGAGTACAAGAAATACAGCAAGAAGCCAAGAACAATATGAATGTAAAAACACTAGTTTGCTTGCCTTCTCGTCGACTGTTGATGAAGCAGCAACTTCACGGATGCCAACCACAGCAGCAACTATTCAGTTGGAGACCCAGCCGAGGGAAGCTCACACGAAGCTTCAGGAATGAAGAGCTCAGCAAAGCTCAGATCGCATGAGCAAGAAGAAGTCAGCACCTTACTTCATCGTTATTACTGTAGAGGCCCTCCACCTCTGGATTTATATGAACCTGCGAAAAAGAAGACACAGAAATCTAGCCGTTGTGACTCAACGGCTAGACCTGGACCGATCAGGCTCCACCCTGATCAGTCTAGTACGGATCTGATCGGTCAGGGGACCGATCAGGCCCTACGCTGATCGGTCCCCAGACCGATCCCAACTCTCACAGAGAGTTGGTTGCGATCCCTGATCGGTCTGTGGACCGATCAGGCCATAGGTGGATCGGTCCACAGACCGATCCCTTCTATTCCTTCTCCCAATCTGTTTGGTTACTGATCGGTCACCAGACCGATCAGATGACCCACAGTGAGAATCAGTGTATCACTGGATCGGTCAGCAGACCGATCCAGATACCCATAGTATTCACTGGATCGGTCAGCAGACCGATCCAATTTCCCAGCCTTAAACCTCAAAGCCTTCCTGATCTAGAGAACGAGCTACCGAACCCTCTCTGACCTAGTCCAGAGAACGAGCTACCGAGCCCTCTCCGACTTCCACGTCCGGTCCAGAGAACGAGCTACCAAGCCCTCTCTGACCTAGTCCGGAGAACGAGCTACCGAGCCCTCTCTGTAATGCCCAGAAATTTCTCAAAACTATTTTAGAAATATTCTATGATTTTTTTGGAATTTTAGAGTATTTTTAATGAATTTTTAGAATAGCGGAAGTAGCAAAAATAAATAGAAAACGAAAACGGCCTAGGCGAGAATTGAACCCGAGACCTATGGTTTAAAGGGAAATACTAGTAACCAGTTGAACCCAGCAGGGCCGTGCTGAAAGGAAAGGGAAACATTAATATTTATGTTAGGTTTGGGCGGAAATTACCACTTAATATAAATAAGAAATAAATGAGTGAAGGGTTATTTGGATCGTGATTTTCCTCTCCTCAAACCCTCACCGCCGAACCTTCCCTTCTCCTCTCCTTCTCTCGGCGCCAACCACAAGAAGGCCTAGGGTTCCCTCCCTAGGGCCCCAAGGTCATCTTCCGGCGACAACTCCGGCACGAGGACGCTCTTCTTCGCGAGAGGAACGCATAGACGCGAGAAGATTGTCGAAGGGGTCGTCTCCACCGGAATTCTAGCAAATAGAATTGTAAGGAAATTAGCGTACGAGGTAAGAAACCCCTCACCTGCAGTATAAGTAGCTTCCGTTTGGTTTTCTATGCATTAGTTTGGTCATATGCAGTTTTTCGACACATAGGGTGTATTTAACCCTCCTCGCAGGTTTAGGGATTTAGTGAGTACCTTTAGATGGGTCGGGCACGTCTTTTCCCCTTCAGTTGGAGGTTTTAGATATTGTCGGGTGCCTAGAGGTAGTCTCCCTAATAGAGGGGAGAGTTTAAGCACACTAGATGTTCGATTAAATGAATAGCTCAGTAAAGTGCGACTTAGACATTTTTGATAGCTCAGTAAATGCATTAGAAGCATTTAAAATAGCTTAGTTAGCCTTACTACAACTTTCGTGGGACTACGGTCCAATCGGTGGGCTCCCACAGTCGCCTCTAGGTTCAGACAACCTAGCACTAAGTTCAG